>NW_026542598.1:95328935-95693908 GCF_028750875.1 Macrosteles quadrilineatus | reverse complement strand
GGGCTGTACAACCCGAGTTTATTGTATCTCGTGCGGTTTTATAATAATTACACCCGTAAATATTTGACAATACGTGACTGGTGTTTTGATGGTTCGGGATGTTTGGTGTTTGATTAGTTAGGTAGTTGGGCCAGGTAGATTAAATCGGTTGAAGTTATTGGCTGGGATTTCAAACTTTGCCGTTACGATCCTGGAAATTAGACATGCTTCTAACAACAATTAAATACAGTAGCAACAATATGTTTTAGAAATTTCCTTTCGACTAACCAGAATTAGCCGTCCAAAGATAGGAACAATGATTTCTTCCTTTTATCGTTCCTATATTGTACGTACAGATTATGAATGAACCAGTTTACAGAATGGTATACATAATGTTTGCGTTGTAATATGAAGGATTTATACGTGTTGAATAGAGTAATAGCATTGACTATTGGATACTGAAGTTGTATTGATAGGCAAAGTTAATAGAGAATAGAGCATTATGTGTCTTTGTTACTGACTAAGATCCGATCTTTTAGCCATGATTATGTATTATAAGCGCCACAATCAAGGACGTTTGAATGTCCTCTGACGAAGAAAAGATTGATCTACTTTAGAACCATCAAAAACCCACAGACTTATCATAGGAACGAGTTAGCTTTTTTAGGCGAGCACTATCTCATCTATCCATTTCATTCCATCTGTCCAAAACTAAAAGAATGTTGACATAGCTGATGCCAAAATGGTTTACCTAACCAAGGTAACAGGAATATCCCATCGTGCAACACTCACTTATGAAACTCTCTAGCAAACAGTCCGCATTTGCACTCACAATGCATCATTTGGACAACAACGTATCTCCCGTCTCAAAACCCCGCATTGCTCATTGTTCCTAGTAACAGCTACGAAACCGACCGAAGACAACCGGATTCGACACCGTTCCCGACAAACAGTGACACCGAAGACCTGTGACAGGGAACTGTTCCTATTAGCAAGTCTGAGCGCCATTTGCATAATGATTTACTGGCGGGCTATTTTTAGTGAATGAATCGCATGCGGACCGGCCACTACGGCATTCCGACACGGTCTTGTACCAGTTGTAACCATAAAACAGAGCCGTCTGATGACTGTGTTTGCTGGAGAATAAAATCGGACCCAACATGCATCCTTGGGGGACGCCACAATGCTTTGCGAACGTGCCAGATAAGACTGGTTTAATAAACTGACATTAGGCATAGTTGGTCAAGAAGAGAAGTAGAGCTCTTGTAAACTAAATGTCTAAAGTACACGGAACGTGTTACGCCTTTTATGAATGACTCCAGTGATTAGTGAGATAATTGTGTAGATGCACAGAAGCTAGGCTGTGCTATAGATCCTCATGAAGGTTGTCGTTTTTACACAAGAAAAACCTTGTAAACGCAACTAGTAGACCGCAAAACGGGAATGTTGACTAAAACTATTCATTGGGAGCTCTGTGTCTCTAATCTATATATCTAATTCTGTAAGCCCAAAATTTTACAATGAAATTGTGAGTGAACGGGAGGCCGTAGAAAGCTGGGAGAGGTCTCATTTTAAAGGTCTGGGCATGAAATTTTGGGGAAAATTAGCCATTTTCCTTAATTATGCACCAAAAGGTTATTACGGAATAAATTAATTCTCATTTAAATAGCATGGGAATCCAAGGTCATGTCTGCTTTGTTTACTTTAAAACATGTGGTTTAACTTTATTTAAAGCATATGGTAATTTGTAATATGTATACTAACTGTATTATAAAGCTGAAATAGACTTTTTTACAATTTTAAGGATCTGAATCAGTTAGTTAATGGAGTACGATTGGTTGTGTTAAGTATGTCTGAAAAAAGTTAGAAGGAATTACTGGAGTAGGCAAAGGGAACATATTTTTGATGCCAAAATAAAACTAATATCTACAGATGCTAATATATGCCGTTTAAGTTTACAAGGATTCAATTCCCATTGTGATTAGCTCTCGCTATTCTATATAAAGCGCAAGGCCAAACCTTCACAAAAGTTTTCATTTATTTGGAAAAAAACCAATGTTTACCCAGTGGCCAGCTTTATGTTGCTTTTAGCCGGGTAAAGCGGCCAGATGATGTTAAAATACTACCAAATAAAGACCAAGGAATCTACTTTAATATGGATACTGTAAAACAGAGAGTTTTTGCATTTTACAATTTGGAGGATGACATTATCTCTATGTGTTTTTTCGAAGTGAATTTGTCTATATTCAACGAAATTTATATGTATTTAATTAATAGTCATAAAGATTAATATTGAAAATGTTCTTTAGTTGTATTACGATTAGAAAGTTTAAATTATAAACACACCTCATAAACAGTCCTTTGGAATTTTTATTTTAAACAGAGCAGACATCAAAATGCTTAATGCAGCTATGTAATAATACATATTAGGCTATAATATATAAAAATGTTAAACAATTATTCAAGTTAGGGTAACCCATGAGACTAATAATTTGTACAAAATAATTACTAGAATATTATAGGGGCCAGTGCCCCTACAAGCCACTAGTATAATTATAATAACGTTTCTTGGTACTAGGGACATCTCATTAATGACTTTCCTGAATTACTGAAGGTACATATGACGCCATATTTCTATGGAGTAGTTAGAGTCCGATGAAAGTTAGCGTTTACTTTTACAGCCATGAAGAATTCAGTCGGAGAAGATAAAGCAGTTTCGTACTAAAGTGTAGATAGCTTCGTTTCCAAAGGTGATAGTCGCTGCTTGAAGACTTGAAATGTTGAAATACTGCTTACGAGTTTTGTCCATAGGTTAACAACAACATTACTTTGTCATAATGTACCAACCGTTGTATGGTTAACTGTCTTATTTGCCGATAATTGCAGTAATAAGTTAGTTTGTGGTTAGAGCGTAGCATCGGTTTCAAACAACCGATTTACGCATTTCATATATGTACCTAAATCCACTGGTAATTGTAAGGATTTCAACTCGGTACTAAACTAATAAAGGATTCCACGCTCTCACAAGACCAGTAGCATTCTTCATCAATTAAACTACGGTAAAAATCTAAATTATTCAAAAACTGCTTAAAATAGAACCATCACCACATAATTTACAAACAACCATGAAATAGGTCAAAAGGTTATTCCAACCGACAATACGGTGTCGGCGGCACAACTGAAGTCGACTACAGGAAAAGGTAATAAGCTGGACAAATGTTTGCCGACACACACATACAGCGAGTTACACACGCACACTAAGCCGGGAGAAAGCCGGGCCGGGGAGCTAACAAAGCGGTCCGTCCATAATTACACGTTTATCGAACACGGTAAATATTTCGATCGGACATTACCAAATCGATTTCCATGTGACGCGCAAAGTGGTCAATCCGACGGTATCATTACTGATAATTAATGATGTTGTTGCCCGGAGCGCCGCGCTCATGGATGACAGGAGACGGAGTTTTCTCCGGCGGAGGCAATTTTGGTAGTTTCACGTGTGGTATGTAAATGCCGTTGACACGGGGGCCTGTGTATGGTATTAGCTGTAAATCGGCAGCCCGTAAACATGTCCGGCTCCGTATAATGGGTGATTGAGCTGGTTTGAGGCTTGGGGAATGGGCATGCTCATCGGCTTCTATGTCGGAAGGAGGTTGAAGTCAGTTTGGATTTTGGATGGCCCAGGTGTCACTAGTAACTTGTACTGAAATGTTGGAAACGAAAGGCTGAAGAATTTAAGTCGTATAGCATCCTCAGTAGAATCATGAGCCATTGAAATGTCATTAACGCAAATGGAAAAAATGTTCCTTAAAGTTTCAAGGTTTTGACTAGTTGACCATTTCAGGTTCATTCTGAGCTTGGCAATTGGCACTCGTTTAAAACGTTCAAATCTTCAGAGGGAATCAAATATTCAAAAAGGTCCTTTCATATAGTGCCAAATTGGTATCTAGAAAACCAGAGTGGTACCTTCATGACAAGAAAACAGTACGAGAGATCAAGTACGTTGATGGCGTGTTTTTGAAGTCCATCCATTGTCTTCTTTGATTCATGCCAGTAAGTACAAGTGTAAGAGACAATGATCATAGAGACATATTTTCCTGTTAATAGGGGTTTCAAGGATTAAAATGAAATAGACGCATTGGTATGCCCATAAACGATAAATAATATTTTGAAGAAATTTGAATAGTTTTACAATGTAAGAAACGCCAAATTTCGAAGTAAGCGTCAACCAATTTGCTCTCAAAATTAAACTATTAAAAAACTCATAGACAAAAGCAGCCTAGCAGCCTTCATTCATTGTGTAAAAATCTCGCGCCCAACATCAGTTTGTGAGGTTAGTTTCTCACCAAGGAATAAATTAGGCAGACCTCTTATTGAATGTAAATCCCCAGTGGACCGTGCCGGATGGGGAATGGACCGCAGGGATCCATCATTGCATAGATGTGGCATCCAAAGGTCAGATCCAGCGGCTGGACAGCTGGTAGGATGCGATCGTGCAATAACAGTAAAACAACCAGACATTTCCTGTCCAGTGTCCACCGATAACGGACTGTGATATTTGTAGTGATATTGTTTACACCCTTGTTGGATGGATGGAAGCGACCAGGTGTTACGTCTAGCTTTTCCTGAATTAGGAAAGATTGGTTTGAAGTTGTAGAAGAGAACTTGATTGTTGGGAAGACAGTTTTGGATCTTCATCATCCGATCTTCACAAATGTGATTATAAATCATCTAGATAAAACTGTTGACTGAACCTGGCTTGTTCATCATTATGACATAAATAGCGACAGGGATACAATTCTGCGTGTTTTAACTATTAAATAAGAGAAGGGTTAGTGTTGAATAAGTACAAAATGCCTTTAGTATACTTATTATCGTCTAACATCAGCTGTTTTATCCAGGACCAGTTATGAAAAAAACCCAATAGCCTTATTTTTACGACGTTGAGAAATTTGAATGCGTATTTTAAACGGACATAAATGACATGCAAGTGTTAAACGGATGAGGTGACAGTCCATTTAAATTTTCTCTATGATAGGTGAGCCCAGTCTTGAACAATTGAAAATATTTGGATTCTTGTCAGGATCACAGGCAGTCTACTGATTATTACCAAGCTATCCACTCCACTCTCCACATCCACTCTTAAGTTGCCAAGCTACATAAAAAGGATGGGATGGATCGAAGTGTTTTGAGCAATTGACGATACTTTAATATCAAGGAATGCTTTACATACATCCAGAAGCAGACCACCTATGAATGATCAGTGCCCAGACCGTGTTAGTAACAACCTCCAGCGTAGAATCAATGATCCAGTGTTAACACAAGTTCTGATCGGAATGCAAAGCCTGTTGATTAAATTCGTGATCGGCTTCCTGCCACGACGCGTGAGAGAATTACGCGACCGACACCGACTGTCGATGACCCTTGTTAAAATATCGCACCTCCGCGGTATGCTGGGACTACAGAGCGCAGCTGCATCCCTATTAAAATTCAATAGCGAGAAGATGTATGGGAAGATGTATGTGAAGAATTAGCGTTTCCTTGCAACAGCCGCGTTGAAACCGATGCTATGTTGGTGAAATTCTTCATCTCTTCGTGTTTCGAAGTTTTGAATGAAGAGCTTATAGCTTGATATGTGACTGAAAGTTAATAATAATTTACCTGTAATGATGATGGTTTATTGGAGAGCTAGAGGGGTATATAATATTTGAGTAACTGAGCCGTTATAGGAATTGCCTGATATCTGCTAATCAAAAATACGTCCGTCAGTGACGTAGCCAGGATTTCAAAATATGGAGGGTAGGTATAAGGGGGGTCCGAGACAAATTTTTAAAATATAGACCCTAAAACGGTGTTTTTTAGCTCTCTTGGCATTGAAAGTAACCAACCCCAACGTCAATACAGTATGATTGTATAATTTTACATTTAATTTAACAAAAAAATATATTTAAGAAGGGGGGGGTCCGGACCCCTAGGACCCCCCTGGCTACGTCACTGCGTCCGTGTAATCTAGAGAAAGACAGTACCTTTTTTGCGGACTGAACCTAAATCCAGATTATTTATTGGAATTTTAATGATTCGTCCTAGCCAACAAACAGTCTCATTTTCGTCTGATCCAAAAATCTCCGTTCAGGTGATTTCACTGCGTTCTAAGCTCACCTTCTTAAAAATTCCGGCCTGAAGTGTGCCTTTATGTGAGTTTACTTTCTTAAAACTCGATGTATATCTTTCAACTACGATTGAAAAAGAAAATTGGTAATAAAGTATTTAAACATCTTGACATCCTACCTTCCGTTTTCTGGTCAATCTCTATACTCGTTAAAATACTCAATCCAAATCAATGTTTCAGTAGCCCATGATTGGCGGAGAGAAAATTCAAAACCTAAAGCCATTGTCAAGATAGATTTGAGTTCACATAGTCAACATTTGGATCAGAACTCCCGGTTTTCAGTAGCAGATCGTGCGGTTTCCTGGAAGTCCTGGATCGGTTATGAGTGGAGTTGCGTGCGCGGCTCGAGCTATTATGGCAAGTTATCGCCCGCGGTTCTCACAGGACGCCGCGCCGCCGGTCGAGAGATTTGCGTGTAATGCTAATAACATGTGTGGACTGAGTGGCGATGCATCGAGACGTGAGTGGAGAAGAATCAAGAACAGATTCTTGTTGAAGGAAAATGTGTTTTATAGTCATTTTGAGACAAATCACGTTTCATAGTGTCTCTACACATTTGGCAGTGGTACGTTCTTTTTGAGGACACAATCTATTACCTAGTCTAGTTACTATCTCTAACTAACATCTTTGATTATATTACGGTACGTCAAATTCTCAACCTTCAAAAATTTAAAGACGAGCACCGTGACAACTCGGTTCCTCCAAAATTTAGGTCTCTACATCCACACTTGTGTCAATAATGGGAGAATGTTAAGGACGATAATAAAGATACAACAGGTATAAAATATAAGGCAAACTAGTTTGCTTAGTCAATTTTCTGCTAGTTGGTATAAACAGTTGAATTTTTGCATAGCGTTGTCATTCTGTATAGTACCTAAGAGAAGTAGATGCAAAGTTAAAATTACGATTTTGAAGTAGTCCTTATAGATTTTAGAACTGGAATCGCTTTCTTTCAAGAATTTATTATCGTCAACAAAAAATCTCTAAGGGAAAGTGAATTACAATTCCTCGTAGCATCATTATAGACAGGTCATTACAAGTTGGTATAGCCCTAAGTACATGAATTATGTCATCCAAATTATTTCCATACCGTACATCATTTTGCGCTTGAATTGAAGGCCATTGTCCCATTTTTTATTGAAGTTTCTAATACTAACGTTGAGAAGATTCTACATAAAGGAGCTTCCTCGATGAAAGCATTAAGAATCGACCGAGTAACTGTTAGTTTTCGTTGATGTAACGAGAACGGAGTTTTCTCTCAGCTGAAGCGTAGATGTAAACGAACGCAAAATACCAACACATTTTGAAAAGAGAAATGCCACTCAGCCTGGTGAAGAGCACATTCAAGCAGGATCGCTGGCCAAAGTCCAGTCTAGTTCTGGACTCAGGCCAGCGTTGCAGCGAGTTTCGTCATCTTATCTTCGGATGAAGAAAACTTCTTCCTGTCATGACTCACGAGTGGGCAGAGGAAATCTTATATTGACAAACATCGGTTCAAGCATCTGTAGCCGCTGTTCTACTTCTTCTTTCTTAAATACATCCATTAAACGATATAATCATCCATACCTAATTTGTCCATAGATTATACACAGTCCCTTAGAAAATCATCCATAAACGATCATCTAAAGACGATTTAAGGCTACTTCCATCTGCTTGATGTAAAAGGCGTATATATTTTGTTTACAAACAGGTAGCCCAAGTAGGTGAATTGTGTCATATAAATGATTCCCATAATGTAACATCGTTTTGCGCTTGAAAACTTGAAGGTCAAAGTCCAATTCTTTTATTAATGTTCCTAATTCCATCGTTGAGAAATTCTACATAGAGGATTAGTTTTCCGTTATCAGCATTATTTTATTTCATAACTATTTCAACAAAATGAACCTATATAATTACGAGCTCGCATAAGCATTTATCTTGTCTATTTCTGAACCAAACACAAATTGATATTATCTACTCTTTAATAAGATAGAAACATTTGGTTGATATCGTGCATTTCAAGCGTTACCAATACGAAATGTGTACCAACACATATGACGATAAACGAAGTAAAATCAATGTCAGAAGGTCTCCGGTTAGTCTCTGGGAACTTTCTTAAGCTTTTTGATTATTCAAATCGAAGCCTAGCTGCCTTTGAATAGTCTTAAAGAAGTATCTGATCCTTCAAAGGTATCATAATAAGGGTAGTAAGTTTCAAGGGTGTAATATAATTAGTTTAACTCATCTTCGCACAATGTGTCTTCTTCCCCACACCAGTGAGTTAAACTGGTTCATCAATTTAATACACTTTACAACATTCTCCTCTACAACACTTGAAGACAACCATTTTTTACTTCTTCAACAATATAAACACCGGCCTCGTTTCCAGACAGTATTGCACAACCACAGTAGAACCACAGACTCTATAGTCTGTGGTAGAACACTGTACCTTATCACTAGTTACATCTACAGTTCTACAGTTCCACAGTCCATGTGACAAGCTGCAGCTGTTTTGCAGGGACTGTAGTATCAATTTGTACCGGATCAGACAGGCCGTATATCGTTTGACGAATGGAGGCGATATCTATAGATACTGGACCTGTGTAGGGCTTGCTAGCACTGACATACGTGTTTCAGGGTTGAATTTAAATTTGCTGGAGGAAATTGTTTTTTTTTTTGTGTTTTGAGTCCAACGCTTTAGCAAATCTTTAGCTGTACCGGATGTCTTTTAAAAGTTTTGTTTGTATTCAGTTGATTTTCATTTTATTTTAGAGTAATTGTTTTCAAAAAAATATATTTCAATTTTCAATGTATTTACTATATGAAATAACTAATCTATCCCAACCCTCACACAGCTTGTATTCGAAGGAAGTAGGGATAATCGCCAATGCTTCTTTTTCAGGCACACATGAAAAAGTTAATGTACAAAAATCCATGCACCTACTACTTTAAAACTTGCGTTAAAACTAGGTATGTAAACAGGAAAGGAGGTTTACCTGTATAATGTTGGGGATGATTTAGAGAGGCTCAACGATTTATCTTCTTGTTGAATTAAAATTTTGCTACAGCTAGTTTAATAAATATAATTTTACTTCAAAATTTGAAATAGAAAAAGTAAGTACACCTAAATGTTTTATAAAATTCGTACATTTTCTGCAGACAAATCGTAAGTTAGAAGTATTTTAGAGGTTTCTGCTATTACACCAAATCTAAACTTGCAAATTATTTAGATTTTCTCTTAATTCATTGTTTGACCAATAGACGTGTTGTAATTTAGGAGACTAGTCCATTATTATAACGAATAGATGTTTTCTAATTAGAAAATAATAGAATCATTCTATTACGGTGTATTCAAAGAACACAGAATATTTACCACTGACAGTGATATGTGTTTATTGCTGAACAGCTGATTTCACCAGCTGTTTAACTATTGGCTCCTAGTCAGCTGTTTACAATTTTCCTCCTACTTTTTCATTGTTGTCATCACAACTATTGTTAGTGAATCACGCCATAGATATCTTAGGGTATGATTCTCTATTATTTTCTTTGCAGGAAAATATGAGTCACATGTTTACGTTCAGTGCATGACTTGTATAGTACTAAGAATAAATTTTAGTTAGTCCAGACTATTTTGTTGGACAGCAGTGGTAATGATTGTCATTTTCTATTGGATTTTAGTGTCTCTACTCTATATTTAAATATACTATTAGAAAACCCTTTGATCAATAGGCCAAAATTTTTTCTCTGCCAGATCACTAGATTTTAAGCTATTGCCTTTATAGTGCCTAGGTGCCAGCCGTTGACTTTTAGATATCGAAAATAGACATCCCATCTATACGGACCAGAAGTCTCAAATTTTTTTATTAAAAAAACGTAGTTGAGTAAACCAGTTATAGATTGTGTTAGTGTCCAACATTTTATTTTCTACCTTATGGTCACTGAAATAATTAACACGATATATTAAAGGTGCAATAGCATACAATAAGTCGTCCTATAAGTTCTACAGATTGGATAGAAATCAGTCATTTAAATCAGCCCTAAATGCTGGTGGCTTTCTAATATAATATGTCTACTTGATTTAAGAACTGGACACAACCTTAACATTGGGATGAAATGTCTATAGCTTTATCAGTAGTCAAAGGTGGTTAAACTGTTCATTCAAAATGATGATGAAAAATAATGCAAATTATAATTTCTTCCTGCTAAAGTTACTACTTTAGCACTTTTTAACTACTTTTTTCCTGCATGCAAATTTAGTTGTATTATTTTTTTTTCACAACACCCACATTCTTTTCAGTGCTGGTTCATATTGAGGGGGTGTCTACCTTTACATAAGTCAACGGTTGGACGATGTCACTGAACTCAAGCCACTTTCGATAACTTTATTTTATTCTACAGCTGGTTCATCTGCCTTCCAAAGTCGACGGTTTGACGAGGTGACTCAACTCGCGCCAGTCCGATAACTGAGTCAATACGGTGTTTGCTTTTCCCGCGATATCCGTCACTGAGGCATCACCTGTTATCTCTTGAGCAACACTTTGCCGTGGTATAAAACCATTAAAGATAACTCCACATTAGCACGTTGCGACACTACAGATAGTTGCGTTGACTCAACGCTCAAAGTTAACACTTCAGCGTGAAAACCGCTGTCAATAGAGAAATCGATAAGGTTCGGTGTAATTATGACTACGGTGTGTTTAAATGGTTCCTACACCAGAAATACTCATTTGTGTTCCCTTGAAATTAATCAATAATTTATAATTTTAGAATATAATTTGTTTAAGGCGAAGTTGATTAATTTGTTCAAATTATCTCGATTTTTACATTCATGATCAACATCATTTAAATTTCAGTAGGCCTACCACAAAGTTTTTAGATGTGTCTGCAGCGATTTAAAAAAAAATGGTTGAACTATGTGAATATGTTAACCTACAACGGGATTTTTTTTATTGTTTGCACTAAACAATTGGAAATTATTACCCCACAACATATATGCTTGCAAATCCATGCTAAATCGTTTACAATTTTCTAATAACATGTTCTTTCACACATTCCGATCAAAATAACTCAACTGCTTACTTGGTACACTTAAAATGATAACGTGTAGAAATCCTTTTCCTAGATATGAACATCTTTCAACATTGTACTCTACTAATGCTTAGGTTTACATTTAAATTATCGTACCTAATAAAAATTTGAAACATATTCATCCTTAATCACAAATCAGTAATTTAAACCATAGAGGAATAAAATCCATTCCCTATATTTACACGTTGACACTACAAACGCCGGATACTGCAACGTTAAACGATTCCGCGCCGATAAATCTCGGTGTGATCAAGGAGGCGGTGGCCGCAGTTGTTTGAACAATTGAGTCTGTAATTAAGAAGGTCGTGGAGACCCACGCGTGCCATAAATATGAGGACTTTATAATCGCGAGTGCTGTGATTACCCGCCAAACCCGCAGAGCGCGTGATTTATGGCGGCAAATCTTTGAACGCCGCTGCCTTTGTTTGTAGTGGAAATGGTAAATGTGGGCAAGTGGAGAGTTATCGTGTGCAAAACAATTGAGTTAATTCCATAGTTGAGTAAATGATTCACATTCCAAAGGCGATGCATTTGACATGGAAACATGCGCGAAGAATGCAGATGTATTTGAAAAATGTCCAGAAACTGAACGAAATTTAGGAAGATAAATAAAAACTATGTTCAAAGCAGCAGTTAGTGAAAGAGGGGTTTAAGTATTTGATTGAAATGTGTAGACAAGTAAATTGACAAGGAAAATGTTACTGAATTATTCGGTTACTAAAAAATAAAGGGAGTGTGATATTTGAGATTCTTGAAAAAGTCTCAGCTAAAAATATTAATGACCAACTGCTAAGGATGTAAGGAAATATTCAATTTTGTTAAAAAAATAAACTGAAACTAAGTCCTAACAAGAAACTTTGATTCACAACTGTTTGGGGGAATTTAAGAATTAATTGGATGTAAAATGTGGCAAATGGGATAAAAACGTATGTACAGTATATAGTTTTTAGAAATCGTATATTTATGATTTTTCCCTTTTTACCATCGCGAATTTCAGTCCTCAACTTTACCACATGTGGTTCATAGGTTTTAACTTTCTAGCATGTTCACTTTTTCGTTTGAAATTGGTCAACGTTTTGATCGATTAACCTATGCTGATAACTAAACATATCTAGTTCAAGCCAGCTCTATCCACTGTCAACCTTTGTGACGTATATGCCCACTGTGACAATTCACTGTCTAAAAACCTCCACATAGGCATAGAAACATAAAGTTTTTTATTAATAAATAATGTTATATATTTCTAAAACAGAATACGCAATGCCTAGATATATCGAATCCTTAATTAAATTCTTACCTCACATAAGCTTACATCTATCATTGTAACATAAACTATCACACATGATTGCTACATGAATATTAAAATCCCGCAGTTCCCCGCGTACCGCGTACAACGGTAGGTGTTCGTCGCTCGAGACACGTGGTCATTATGTAATCAATTTTCAACTCTGTACCCCGTCATTATTGCGAGTAATTTCATTATCTTCCCGAAGGTCGCCGGTTATCAGGGTCATCTGGCTAAATTAATTCTTCGGTAATCGATTTATGGCCGTTTTCAATTATCGGGGTTTACATTTTATCGACGCTTTTTGCAACTTAATTCGCTTTTTTGATTGCCTTTCATCGGTGAATTTTGATTTGGTTATGTTTTTAAACTTTTTTTTGCGTATTGCGTACGAAAATGTTTATAAAGTGTTTTGTTGGTTTCCCTTTTATCTATGGTTTTATGGAATTGTTTTCACTATTTTTATTTGTATGCAGCTTATAGTTATGGCTAATTCGCATTTCATTATTTGTAGTTTATAAACCTCCATGAATTAGAAGTATGTAGTAATTTCCATAGTGTGCTAGAATCTATCCATCTCGATTAGTGAAATGCGTTTATATAACTTGCCACAGTTCTGATTGTAGTTTCAACTAACTAATGAAACTCCAAAATTAATCGAGTTTGTACTATTGTTTTCCACTACATTAACCACAATTTAACATTCCCCCACAGGAATGTTAATATTGAGAGAAACATTTCATTTTGTAATCACATTGAGCATGGGTTAGATAATGATTAAAAATACCTCAGCACTGCATGAAGTGGTCCTATTTGCCACTAAATGTTTGTCCTTTAGGAAGAGGATTTTCGTAAAGACAGCATGAAAATAAACCTTCGAAACCAGTGATCACCCTATGAAAATCTTAATCATATCACAGTGGATTTTAACCTTTAATTAGTATAAACTTGATTCAGTCGCTAAAACGCGTAATTCAGCTTACCTAGGGACAGATGTTGTCCAGTCCGAAACTCCAAAATCACAGGCATAAAAATCAAACAGACGTTTTTCATCCCTGCAGCCTTGCGCTCGTTCTCGGCCGGACACCAATCACGTCATCTGTCATTATAACATTTCACCATCTCCTGCAGGGGGGGAGGGGGGGGGGTCTTCACGGGGGGCCAAAACCACAATAACGCTAACTAACGGTAATGACGGGCCTAATTAAGTTTTACGGCAGAAAGCCTCGGATTCGCCGGCGAACGCGCGATTAATAGCTCTATCTGAGACCGCGGCTCGTCGGATTATACCTTCATCCAAGGAATTTTGTTATTACGTGATACAGTGTTATGCTAAATCGCTAGAAAAATAGCTATTTACTATTATTATTTACTTTACTTAATACTAGAGCTCCCTGTGGTCGAAAACTCGACCAAAAGTATGAATTGTGCGATTGTGAAAACTTCCCTAATTTCTTTCATTTGTTTTAATTTTCTGTTTATATTTTGTTGTTATTTTGTCACCAACATGGCAACCCATAAGGCCACTGTTAATTTTTTTAAATTTATAACTCATTTTTAGTGATTATTTTTTAGCCTGTTTTAATTAATTTAGCCTGTTTTAATTAATAAAGAGATTCTGTACATCTACAGGAAAATATAATTCTATCAGAATGCGTAGATTTTCCCGGCGACGCACACGAGCTGAGTAAAAAGGTTTTCAATAAACATGCTTGTCTATTAATAGAATTAGCTCCATGTTGAATCTCCATAAGAAAAGTTGAATTCCCATTTTTGACCCAACCAAAATAAATATTCTCAAAATATAGATAAATACAACCGGTTACCTTTCTTTTGGTACAACGAGGTACATCCCACGTACGATTCGGTCCAGTAGTATGGCCAGGCTAGCTGTCATTAGTGTTGCAAAAGTTGTTTAATATGTAAGATAAGATATAAGATATTCCATTACTAGGACTATTAAATTACTTACTAGGACTAGTAAATCGGAGCTCGATTTCTGTAGTATACGAAGTTTTTAGTCCGTAGTCTATCGATTGACAAGAATACAGGGCATCAGTCCACTTGATCGTTAAAGTCTCCACATTGTTCGGGTCATTATTAGGGTTAAATCATTAAACATGAACAGGTCCCAGCCGAGCTTCCAAGCGAAACGCTGTACAATCTAAACAGCCCACGTCCCGTTAGTGAAAACAAAGGTTTGCCTTAACAAAGTTATTTTTGCTCACGTCCACTTTCCAACCGCAACAAGTAACTGAGCGAACTCCCGCTGTTTTAAGCGCCATAAATAATGTAACTGCCTTGTATTAGAAAGTGGTTTTATTGCTAAAACTGTTTCCACTGCTGTTTATGGTTTATAGTCCAAATAAATACGTGAAAAATTCCTCCGCGTTGTAGAGGTGTTTGTGGTTGTAAAAAAAGACATTCATTATGTTGTTAAGGTTTAGGTGTCGAGTTGCTCGCTTCAAATCTGTTTGTGATCTTTTGTGAATGGTAACACATTTTGGTGATACAGCACTTTGTGTAATTTTAGTACTGACTTACTACACATGTAAAAAGTAATCGTAAGGCAAGTGATAATCATCTGAAATTGTGGTTAAACCTGATTCTTTGGGTTTACAAAGGTATAAGGTCGATACATCGAATAAGGTTGGCGTCTTAAAAAGTGACTATAAATGGAACTGGTAGCATTGGTCCAGAAATTGTCAACAAATTGAATAAATACTAATGATTTTGCGCAATGAATGCGCGGACAAGAAGACATCTAACAAATTAGCCGAATAATATCGTGTCTACAGATGGTGAATCGTGAACGTGATATTTATGATACAGTAGATAGCTATAATATTAGTAAACATGACAGAATATTATTTTTAGTGTATTAGCTTAAAAGAGAAAAGTAAAGTATGACAAAACGCGTCTTTATTATATTTGCTAATGGGATAAGTTCAATCTCGTGTCGAGTAGGGCAAGCTTATTTTTAGGTTCTAGCATGGAATTGTTTCTACATTACTTCAGATTAAACCTATAGGAGGGGGTCGTAGCATTACCACTCATGAAAAAGCAATTGGTGGTTGACGAGACTCGAACCCCGGACCTCGAGGACCAAAGTTTCGCGCTACCACTAAATCAGCTCGCTCCCTTAAACCTCAGTGTTGAAATATACGATTTTCTTATTTACCCACGTAGGAATCGACTTGAAACCATTCATACCAAATGATACTCTCATCTTTCGTCATACAAATCGCTGTTATTCCCACACATGTCCCAGTAATCGCAAAGTGACCGTTTACTGTCCGAGACATTGCAGATGCATTTGTGGCTAGAGGACATATCGCTCTCCACCTACACATCGCAGCTATCACAAGCTATTGTCACGTCCATTTGTAGCCTTTGCGACCATTTATTACCCTTGTGAAAGTAGACGACTGAAGTGCACTGAGACATTTCATACGGTGCTAAATGATAGTGAACATCGTTTGTGAAACGTGTTTTGTACTTTGATCAATAAACTTGACTATTTGTGGTTCCAACCGAACTTTAAGTTTTGAAGGACATTTCTGCCTTCACACCCTTTCCTGTGTTGAAACACATAGCAAACACTTTAAGGGAAATTCAAGTTCCTTTGGTGTCTGATCGAAAATGGTGAATGACGAACATCAGCTAAATCCTTCCAAAAATAAACTCTTCAAGTTTAAAATATCATGTTGAAATATGTGATGAAATCAGATTTCATATGCAAAATTACGTGCACTTTGAGTTGAGACCACAAAGTTGCGTATTTTAACCTAAATGTGAGTGAAAGGTGAATATACAGTGAAAGAAGACATCTTGAGTAGCATTGTTACTGATTATCAATATCTGTTTTTTTTTACCAAGACCAATTATCGAAAGACTAACATTCCATGATAGCTCCCTAGACGTATGATTGTATTCATGCCAATACACTTGGGTGCGTTTTCAAGGCGAAGATATGTAGAAAATGACGTTCGATTAAAATTGACGAAAACTGTCTTACAGACTTTTAACTATTTGGTTTTTTAGCCAAATCGTTGTATGCTCAATTATCAATGATAGAACAGTTTCGACCCTTAAAAATCAGCTGAATCTTTTCAGGGTTGATCCGATGATTGTTAGCGATCTTTAACGAATCTGTAAAAAATAAATTTACAAACATAAATTCACCCTGTACCACAATCTTATTCATGTACACGAGTTGGTTAACCCTTCACAAGCGTGCACTAAACCATAGCATGGTACAGAGCATGTTTATAACAACACGGCACACTACGCCGCACTGACAGTAACAAACTATACCATTGTAGCTATGTAGCTGTACCTCTGTAGGTCTCTTGTGTAATGGCTTGTCCAGTAGATTTATTGTAGCGCTCCACTACAGCTGTTACTTGAGAGTTGCTTTATTAAATAACTGTTTAGCAACGTTTAGTATTTATTACGGTGATTGTTTATTGTTAGGGATGTGATGCTTGGTTTTTGTTGGTTGGAATGATTGTTTTCATATACTTATATGAGTTTACATACCATCATACCACATACTATCTATAAGATCCACCTGGAGCTATTTATTATTTAAAAAATAATGTTTGATGAGCCACTCCCAAAGTGTGCTTCAGTCTAAAACTATATTTTCCCTTAGTTTTTTTTTTTACCCTGATAGTTTATTAGACACAAAATAAGGTATAGTTTAACATCAAGTTGTCCTTTAAATTTTGCTTGTTTGAGAAGTTGGCGTATTCAACAGAATGAGTAATTTGACGCACTTAAAAAACTTGGCCTCAATTTTTGCACTTTATTTTTGTCTTTGCAGCACAAGAAGACTTTCCCGGATTAATATTAAGTGCTGAGATGGTGTAAAAATGGTTAAATAGTGACAAAGACTAGACAATTTTTATCAAAATTCACTACTTAAACCTAATGATTCAACACACAATAACGTATTGAATTTGAATAAAAAAAAAAAACTGAAGTTTTCTCAGTATGAAATCTTTATAACTTACCCATTCGGTTTTGTAGTTCTACAGCAACCTACAGAGTCCACAATGAACCAGATCTTGGCCGACCGGCTCCCAATATGGCGTTATCTTTGATTGTAACGTATGTGCCACTGGGGTAATTCGTCTTCATTATTGTAACAGGTCTACCAACTATCAGCTGTTAGCTATCTGTAATCTAACAACACAATTATCACATCAGGATCATATAGAGGCAATTAACTAACAGGGGTGTTGATTAAACACCGAGCAGTTAGGGTGTTTAGTGTGTTTAATTGAGTTTGAGGTTTAATTGTCCGGACATTTGTTATTGTTTTGAGTTAGTAGCTCTTGTCCACTGATTATATTGTTTAGTTTGGAAGCGTTGCTAACATTTGAATCAATTACAGTATGAGCTTGGAGAGAAATATTCGTTTTAGGGTGTAAAGAAATTGAGAAGCAATTCTGCTGTAACAAGATTGATTCTGTATTTTTTCATCGAACGGAGAACTATTTTTTTAAAATCCGTGATAAATGTCAAAAGATAGTAAATTTAAATAGTTCTATTACCAAAAAACTCAAAAATTGTATTCGTAAAAATATTTATCTTTAGGGGTGTAGATGTTACAAAATAGTATGTATCTGTTGCCATTAAGTTTAATTCTCCTTCCTACTGTAAACAGATTTTAAATCCTTGATAAATTGTAAGGCGTTGCTTGATTAAATAGTTAAACTATTGCCAATTAACTTGGAGTTCACATGGATGTATTTTATTGTGTAAAAAATATACAAGCATAAAAAACTTACCTTGAAATTCGGTATGGGGGTTTCTACATGAAATTGTGAAGAAACGCTTGATAGCTTGGTAAATAAATTTTAAGAGCTGAAGTTACATATTTTTTCCCGAAGTACGAAAAATTGAATTCCTCTTACATACTGTGCCCTGAGTGCTTTACAAATCACTCCACCAACATCTATTCAATCCCTACTCTTCAACGAGCCCATTACGCCACATTGTATACTAAACGATTTCTCCAACGGGGTAAGCTTACGTTAATTACCGCGCTTGCAACAGCAGAGTAAATGTGCAAATGTAAACCATTAACCGACTCTCAGCGTCCACCCACACTGTATTGCTGCAGTATTGCTGTTTGCTGCTGGATTTGCATTCCTTGCAGGCGCCAAGGACGAGAGCGACTGATGGATTTATTACAGAAGCTGCGATAGTTCCGTGATCGGCCACCGCTTGTAGCCGCGCCACTGTCGCGGGGGCGGTGCGTTGTCAACACGCATGCGTAGTAATTAGACGAAGCGGCGTTTGAGGTTATGTACGAGTCTCTTCCGCGTTGCTTGATCGGTAAAGATGCATCCTGATGTCACATAGCTTAATATATAAATAGATAAAATGTAGTCTAATATACTAAGTAATACATTATTTGTAGGTTAACAAGGAATGAATAAATAGTTAAAAGGTAGCGTAGTGAATTATACATGTAAATTAGAAGTACTCGAAGAAGTATCAAAAGTAGATCATGAAGTAGTTCGATCCTGAGGAAGTTAAGTAGCATTTTGATGATTCGAAACTGGGCCAAGCAGTCCTCACCATTGGGCTTTCAACGAATAGCATTGGTTTAAGGAACATCTGCTAGTCTTAGTCCGTACGCTATAAAATTTCTGTTAATTAGTTTTACAATCCTTTTTATACTTCGTTTAAATTTTGACTGACTCCGTAGTTCCTATACGCTAATGAACAAAACTAACCTAAAAATTGTCCACAGCTGACCCCTATCATTATCATTCTCAAATCTTTAAAGCCTAAGCAGGACAATTTTATGGCATGATTGTGTTATGACTGACTCACGCATTCTGATACTAATCCGAAGCTATTGCGCATTAGTCGCAAACCGCTTACAATTGCAGCTAATCCATAAATACCAATAGTTAACATTGACTTCGGTCACGTTCAAGATCAATTTCAATATTTGTCAGTCCAGCGCCCGAGCCACACTATCAGCCTAATTTATCGTCCCATAGTCGCCGTGAAATACGAGCCTTATCCGCGATCAGCTGTTTTGTAACCAATAAATACCTTATTTAATTGCTTCGATCCTTTGTCACGGTTGGCCAAGACAAACACGGCCGGTGGAATTTAGGTCAGCGTTGTTCTGCATAGAAAAACGCTAATGGTCGCGATGAATGTTAACCTTATCGCAAGAATTCCTTGGCTTATCCGAGCACATCGGTGGCGCAACCTTTGTTCATGTAGAAGTTAGTGGACTAGAGGCCTACTGGTTTATCTTTAGTGGATCTGCTACTGTTTTGTATCTCCTCTGTTGGGCGTTTGATATGCAATTTGAATTGAGATTGCTGTAAGATGCTTTATCAGCACTGGATGTTTAGTATTCAATTGTTGCAGCTGTAAGTGAATTCCCTGATCGTAAAATTTGGCACTAAACGGTTTGATATTCTCTAGAGTATCAGGAGAACTAGCTGATTTCATGAATCCATACTTATCAAGAAGAAGACTATTTAGTCCCACTCAAAACGCGAAAACCAAATGAGCCAAAGATATGACTTTATTCTTTTGATCGATCTTATGCATAAAAACTTCATCAGTCGTTATTCATTATTTATTCATATCCCATTACCTAAGATCATAGGAATAGAATAGGACAACTTAGCAAATTTATTTGGCTATCCTTGGAAAACCTTTTTGCTGGTTGTGCTATCGATTAATGGTCCTAACCAAAGAATTAGATAGATGTACAGAAGCTTATGGACTTTCGCGTTTCACCTTAACCATGCATCATTCATCCTTATACTAAAATAACTAGTTTTTGTACTTAGTTTCTGTATCGGCTCAAAATTCTCAAAAACACCAGAAAAAAATCGTCAAAGAAAGTAAATTTCAGAGTGTCTTAATTGAAAGTTGTACATCCAACTTCAGTTTTCACTACCTCCACACCATTCACTAAATAACTTCTTGATCATTCACTACAAAAGTCAACTTGATTTTCGGCCACGAGCCGCTCAGACTTTCACCACACGTCGGAAGTGTAACGACAGATTGGCCGAAGGTATTCGTGGCGTACAAAGAACACAGTTTAAGTGGCTAAGACAATAGAAGCAACTCGGAATTCGTTTGACCCGGCGCGGCGCCGAGGTCGGTGGACTGCACAATACCTTGTAATTGCGGGGAATGCCGGGCAATGATTGTCGATGCGCATATCACAGGGAAGCTGACGTTGGATCGGGGTCGCGCGAGTCTTGCATCTTGACGAGCGCGAGAGGTCGTCTCCTCTGCGTGTCAGCCGTCGCGCTTCGGGAAATGGCCCAAGGTGAAAAGTAGATCCTCCAATATTTCTAAGTGGCCACTTCCATAGTTACATTTTTGGCCTATTAACATATTGCAAAGTGTTGAGTCCTCAATGTGGATAATCAGTTTCTCAAATATTGCTAATGAATCCTTAAGTATGAATCCTTAAACTAAAACATTACCACCTCTACCTCCAGTATTGCTATTCTTTCATTAAAAGGCCGAAGTTTTACGGGCTAGTTCCATTAATCATGGTTTTGACAATATTATGGAATGTGTCATCAAGGTGATTTTAGCCAATTGTTTTCTAAGACCGTGTAATAGGATGACTAATAACAAGTTTTCCACTTCCAATAAGGTGTTTGGTCTACGGTGAGAATCAAAATACACCCGCGTTCAACGGTGTGAAATCGGTGTTCTCTCAATACTAAGTGATCACAATACAACTCACAATTACTACTCTCAACACTAAGTCATTGCAAAGTTACTGGTAGTACTAATACTTGCAAAATCCAATAATATTGTACTACTTGGCATACCTCCAGCTCAAAAACTAGACCCCATCGTCTCCAAAACCCCTCGAACTGAGTAGTAGCACTTAGCTAGGCAAAATAAATAAAAGCTTGCACTTATCACAATAACGTTACAACACAGCTGACACCCTCTACTTGAAGCCACTGAAGAGTCACGGACTCCATGCATGTTTCATGGGTCACGTGACAGAGCTCGTGGGAGACCCGGGGAATGCGGTGTCCTCAGGTTAAATATTTACTGAGGATCGCCGAGTACACAAGGCCACCTGGCCGAGCCAGAGGAGACTAATTTGACTGTCACCAACTTTCGACCGATATCACTGCTGCGTGGTTTTGCAAAATGTTTTACACCTTGAGAGAGAAGGGAACTGATTTGACTGTCACCAACTTTCAACCGATATCCCTGCTGCATGGTTTTGCAAAATTCTTTAAAAATGGTATAGCCAGTGGAGGCTAGTATGACTGTCACTAACTTTCGACCGATATAGCTGCTGCATGGTTTTGCAAAATGCTTTAAAAATGGTATAGCCAGTGGAGACTAGTATGACTGTCACTATTTCGACCGTTATAGCTGCTGCGTGCTTTTGCAATATGTTTTACACCTTGAGTGAGGAGGGGACTGATTTGACTGTCACCAACTTTCGACCGATATCGCTGCTGCGTGCTTTTGCAAAATGTTTTTAAATGCGATTGCATATGAATGAGTGTAATACGACACGGGTAAACATGCGTGGTTGTGGTTAAGATGAATGGAGCATGAGTGTAGAATAAATTTGCGTCAAAGTGTCGTGAAGGATTATGCCAGCAGACTCATTAATCAGGATAGATTAGACCACGTAATGGGAACAATTGTAGACTCTTAGTAGTATGTTTTCTGTGCTCTTACTTACTAATTGTAGACTCGAGCGGACTAAAAGAGCACAGAAGTTTTATATATCTTTTTTAAACTTGAAAATCTGTATTCTTTCCTTAAGTATTTCAAGATTTTATTCCCATGACTCCAAAATAATAGTATACGTACCGTTGTAATCACCTTCCAAAAATAAAGGTTCAAAGAGGTGAGATTTTCTGAAATACCTTATTAAGTCATAGCCTACTTATTGGGTCTAAAATTTGATAGCACAAAGTAGGATGCGAAGTATTCCTTGATACCGAGTCCAATTTCCCTTACCACTCGAGGTGCTTGATTATCTATAACATATGTAAGCATTTGATGCATGTATGAATCTCTTCTATTATAACACCACATGGCGGACAAACTACACACGGATGTTCGGAGTACAATGGCATCAAAGTTTACCGCTGTGACGAAATCCATAGTTCGCATTATCAGGATCTATTAGTCACTTTATTGCTGGCGTGACACTTCAGCCTCCGCGGCTATTTTGATTCAAAACACGTAGATAGCAGCTTTCTCGACCGGTTGACGAGGGAAACAATGGAATCCGCAGTTATGTCTGCGGTGACACGGCGGAAAATTTCATTCCCCATACAACTTTTATGAGTGTTGAGACGTTATTGCTTCAGCAGTTGATTCTTTTGTGGAATCAAATTGCATTCTTAGGTTACTGTTTGGCTCTGAAATGAAATGTTGATTGCCAAACAACTGTTTTTGGTCGTAAGTTTGGTTGGTTCAAAAGAATCTTTGTACTAACGTAACTGATTTGTGGTGTCTTCCTTTATGAAAGATTAGCGCATGCCCCAAACTAAGTTTTCTGGTGGAGACCACAAATAGACACTTTGTTTCGAGCTGTTTGTCTTGAGAATGGCATAGATAGAAATATTTACTTGTTTGGAAGAGAATAAATATATAACGACATCAGAGGAGGCACGATTTAGGATTCTTTATGGTTTCAACATGAATAAAAAACGTCTTGGAAAGAAAAACTGTAGACACGATTATGTATTTTTTCCCCAATCATCAAACACTTGTTAAGGTCCAACATAACCTTCAATTTGCGTAAGTCAACTTTCTTTATATCCTTTTCCCTCCTCTCACACACAATACACACTGGCAAATTCTAGAGCATTCAGAAAGGGTATTGAATCAATCTCCAAAAACTATTTATGACTGCCAAGTCCCAAACCCACGGATGTTTAGCACCTGATAGATACGCTTGTCCAGAGCCACTATTGTTCTTACATCTTGTGTAACTTGTCATGCCCATGATCAGCTGATACCGTGCATTCTCTGGGTTATCCTCGTGATCGTTTACAGCAGTGGTCGTGGGAGGTACTAAGTGTTACTTTCAGACGGGTATTAACGGAGGAAATGCCAATCCCAAGGACATAATGGACCTTTGACATGTCAAGCTTTCCAGACGTTTGCCAACAATGCATCCAGGTCCGTTATGATGGCATTGTTTGTGATATCGATGATTATGGTCACGATATGCCGCTTGAGTGATTGGAGTTCAAGGGATTTATTAGGTTCATGGGACTTCAGGGTTTAAGATGGATGGTATCTAGCAGTTTGATAGAGTTTCAAATTTACAGCATGAAAAACTGTATGTTCCTAGTTTACATACATCTTGCAAGCAGGGAGGTGTGGCATTCCCAGAAATCCTTCATTCATGTCCAAATTTCAACTAAGAACAGCTCTCCGATCAAAGAGCTTATCAATAATCGTCACTCCCATCCTCGTGCGCAACCTCCTCTTCTTGACGAGTTAAGAGCGGAAACCGCAACCTACCGCCCCTTAATTGATTAAATATGGCCGCCACGTACATTATCACTCAATGTAGGATCCACCCACTGTCCATTAACCAGTTTAATTAATTACGCTCGTAGATATTGGCTTGAAGGATTCTTCTTCGGTGTGGTGAATTCTTGAAAGATATTCTAGAAATTTCATCGAATCAACCTCAATATGAATATGTGAAGAAACGGAAAAGTTTAAGATTGTTACTAGTCGTTCTGGGGTCCAAAATATTTTTATAAGTTTGAATTTAGCTCAATTACTTCAACGTTTCATCTACCTCTCGGGAGATACTTGACCATTCTTCGACCTTCTTCTCGCAATGAATCATGTTTTCAAACTACCCAGAAGCATCCGACTTTACGATCCCCCATGAAGATCTTCAAGTGTACCTCGTACCAAGTTTGATCTTTTGGACGCATTGAAGATTGAATGTCTCATCGTACCCAGTCTAGTTCCGCCACTACAATTTCTTGACCGTTCGCTCATACCAAGTCATATCTCCTTAACCCCTGGAACATCTTTCATTGTATCCTCATACCAAATTCCTTCAAGACGCTTTACCGTGCTGGTACCAAATTATATCTTCTAACCCTACAAACGTCCTGTTATTGTTTCACCTTCTGATCTATTAGCTCCTAGAAGATTTTTCACTGAAGATCTTTGACTTTACCCTCTTATAATTCTGATATTTGCCTCACCCAGAAGGTCGTCGTCACCTTGACTGTCCTCTCTTACAACGTCAGATTTCCTCTTCCTCCGGGAGATCTTTGATTTGAGTTTTTAACCACCTAGTAGTTCTTTGACGGGTTTTCCCTACCAAGTCAGATCTCCTAACCTCCCGGAAGGTCGTTGACTGTCCCCCCAGGCTCGATGTTGTGTTCCTGGAGCCGTGGGCGTCTCTCGTAGGTCGACCGTTGACACCGTGTTTCCTGTGCTATTTATCGGCCCAGCTTACATCGCTTGCTCATGTCACACTAGGGTCTGATAACGCCCGACAACTCCACGGATATGTTTATTGATCAACGTCAATGTTCCAGTCGAAAGTTCTGTTTCTGTCGATTTTTACAATCAATTTTTAGAGGTGTTACAAAACAGAACCTGCAATTGTTCAATGTCAATGATCTGTCAGTTGTCGAAATTTCTGTTCCTGTAACTTTACCGATTCTAAAAAGTGTGACAAGGTCGAATCTTGCTGAATGTTTCAGAAATAAAAGGTATGTTTATCGGATATGCCAGTGGAAAATCTGTTTCTGTAAATTTTAACTGTTGATTTATTGGAGTGTCCGTGATTTAATTTGATTTTAATACATTTTTTTGTTTCAGGTACGAACAACGGATTCCTTTCAGAGAATGTGGAAGCTACGTAAGTTACAGCATAGAGACATAACAAATATCTTAAACCAAAGAGAATTATCTGATTTGTAATTAAAACCTGGATCTGTTGTTACATCTAATAATACATTCATAGTATTATAGTCATTTCCTGACCAAGTGTATTTTTAATGGTATTGGTAATAAAAGTTCTTGTAAACCCGTTATTCAACACATGGAATGGTGGAGATGTTTTCTGTGTTCTTGCTGCATCAAAACCCCGGATCAATATTCCACACACGGCCAGGAAGGGATATTTAGCATAGCCTGAACAGAGCCGTCTCTCTGTATGTAATCCATGTACACAAACACCAAACAAGCCGCATTGTTGTTGAAGCCAGAGAGAACGCGTTAATTTGTGAAAAACGTCAGTCTCGGAGCCGGGGCTTTCACCTCCTCGCTGGGACTGTATTGGGTATCAGCTTCATCTTCGTTATTTCTTAGCTTTTTTAGACGAGGACAATATGATTGAGTGAACCCGAGCAATTCAGCTAAGAGTGTGCTACTAATCGATTTTACAACGACGATTCTAGAACTCAGACAACCATATGGTAATGATGTACTACTATTGATGTGATATACTCTATATCGATGAAATGTCTACTTCAGTATTGAAAATCAATGCTAAACGTTTGGGAAGAGGTTGAAAAATGAATTTTAAAGATCGTTTTCTAAATACTGTGTTCAAGGTTTCGGAAACCTTTCCTCTGACTAAACTAAGTTTATAATAACCCAAATTTGATTAAACAAAGATATTATGTGTGAGGTTATTGGGTTACCTTAAGCTTTTTTTACCGACCAAAATCAACTGATTCCACACAGGACACTATTACCACTAGCATCGAGAATGTTCTTTTCTAAAATAAACCGTTGCACTGGTTTCTACTTATAGTATGTAGTATGTCGTATATCATCTGTACTACTACTAGCAGCCTACAAGAGTAGATGGAGATACCACTGTTCGACAGACAGATCGTCCCACGCTGTTGTCAGATAGTTAATACCAACACTCGCCGGTGATTGCAACGCAATGCTGTATTGATTGCTACTAATTCACTGTCATGTACTTGCAGCGATCATACATCGTGGTGGCATTGAATGTTACACGGTAGGGTGATCATTTCTCCATATGAATCAGCTGTAGCAAATCCTTCTTTGAAATAGAGCATTGAGGAATAAACCTTTTACAGAGTAAAATTTTTAAAATAATTGTATTTTCTCTCGTAGTACATACGTTGTCCTTTCAGTTTGCTTGATTAAACATTTGGGTTATGCAATAGAAATAAGTACTCACATCTGAGGCTTAATTCAACTCTGTTGGTTTTCATTCACAAACTTTTATGGCTGGAGGAGAAGGGTTGGCTTCTTCCTTAGTCAATGATACCAGAGTATACATTTCATACAATTGTGCACCAGCTGTAGCCAATTCATTCAAATAGATAATTGAATAATATGTCCATCTTTTACACGAATTCAATAGCGTTGTTGATTATTCAATCACTCAATCCACTAACAAATATCCACCTTACACCGTCAATCAGCTAACTACACACTTTCTCACGGTAACTCTGTGGACGATCTATTACACTCCCGTTAACACATCTCGTGTACGTAAATCATCTCAGAAAACAGAACCGGAACGTAAATCGTTTTAATACGATAGGTTTACGATGATCGCACCGGATGTCCATACCGTGACAATAACCGACGAATTTCTCACACGATTGGTCCGATGGGAGATTTATCGGGGTCGGAGGTCGCGTTTCCCTCCTTAGCGGGAAGGTTGCGCCGTTTGTACGATTATCCGCGGATATCGCTCGTAAACAATGGTGATTGTAGACTAATGCGCGCCTCCGCTACCGCGCTCTCGAGGGGTGTTTACAAATTAAGTCTCATTGTTGGTGGTGTAAAAGTCTCGTTTGTGTCACTGAGATAAAAAGTCGTATTCGCCACCGCACTTTCGTTAGTGGTATTTACAAATTAAAAGGCTGGTTGATTGTCCCGATTATTTAAACGATTCGTTGTTCATCTGTTTCATTGATTTTGCAAATGGTTTGATCAATAAATGAAGATGAACAGATTCTCTGTGAACTAGCTAAATAGATTTGACAACACTATTTTGCTAAACCCACTATGTTGAGATTGACAATATTACAATGCCAGTGGTTTGAAAATGCATTACTGTATAATTTATCATTACATGATAAGATAAATAATTCAATCGTGTTTGCCTTAGTTAGGGGACGTTTTACCAATTTTTGTAAAATCAATAATACAGAAATGGGTCGATAATTTGTGTGTTCATACTTCCTTCCACTTCAACATTTTTAATTTTACAAACGGACCGTGCACGTGCCTTGTCTGCTACTGAGACTTCTAGACCCTCTAACTCTTCGTGATGACTTCCTCCGCCGTGAACGTGAAGTTGTGAAGGACTCCGCCCCTCTGGAGTAGTAAAAGACCGATAACGCTGAGTGGTGGGTGGAGAAAATCCAGAGAGTCTAATTGATTTAGGAACCGATTTCGAAATTCTTTATAGAGTTTAGAAAGATTCAAAATAAACTATATTATAAGTAAGTATCATAATTATGGAGATGGAGGTTAGAGAAAAATACATTGAAGTACAAATACCTAAAATCATAAATTCTGCACTTGAAAATGTATTACTGCTTTGTGAAAACCCAGAACTGCGATTCAACCAATAGTTCCCCAATAGTAGGGGGTTTTCATGAAAAGGGTCACCACTATTAACAAATTTCCCAAGTAATAAAGTTGACGAAACATAATCTAACTTAACCTAATCTAACCTGACCGAACCTGACCGCGGTTCTCTTCAAAAGATTCAAAAGTAAGTTGCAATAACGCTTCAAGGGGAGTGATGCACAAGAAAATAATAAGTAATTTCCCTCTTCTTTCTAGTAACTTATAGGTAAACATACCCAGCATTAAACCTGCCCACACATTCGCCGCCTACGTCGCTGTAAACTCCCTCACCGACCAATAAAATCAGTCAAGTATTATAATTAAGGAAACGCTACCACCAGCGACGCTGGTTCGCCAAATTAAATTATCGCTGTACCCGGTTATTTGCGGGATTAATGGCAGAGGTTGCCGTAATTGACGACAGATGGAGTGGCTTGTAGTTGCTAGTGGCTTCACTACAGTGTGTCCAGGTTTACTTGGCAAGTAGTAGCTCTGTGATTTGTCTGGTTAATGGAAGTCATCATAATTGTCCGGGTATATCTCTCTGGTTAAGTAGTTTCCAGGATATAGTAGCTTCTCTACTGTGTTTCATGGTTTACTTGGCAAGTAGTAGCTCAGTTAAGTGATTTGTCTGGTTAATGAGTGAAGTCATCATATTTGTCCACTTATTCCTCAACAGTTAATTAATTTTCCTCTTAAACTTGGGGCAGGTTATTGTGACTTCACAACTGTGTGTTTTCTGATTTGCATGGCAATCAGCCGATTTTATTCCGAGTTTTGAGAGAATTCCCAATTTGGATGGTATCCCACTAGACTCTCACATCTACTGGCTACCGAACCGATGTCTACCAGCCCTACACATCGGTGAACCGCAATGATCCAATTCTCCAACGAATCCTCGCCTGTTTTACATTCATGAAATTTTAATTGCCCCAATCGAAATATTAATCGGCTATCATATTTGTTGGGTAAATTAAGAACGTTAAATCACTCGGACCACATTAGCCCGGCCGAGATGGTATCTGTGTAATTCGGCTAGTGATATATCTGGTGGCCCCGGGCCCCAAAACAATAGTGCCGCTTTATTTGCTCACGTTTCGGGGCCCGCGCCGCGCGGCCACTTTCATTAGAAAGCCCACTCCGCCTGGGGGCCCCGACTTGGACTCCTACACAAATCCTCGCTACCGAGACCTACTAGTTCCACAGCGTATTCATCTAGTTTCGGAGAAATAATCTCCTCAAAGTGGGTCTCGATTATCGGGTAATCGGCGCGCAACTGGAAATTACAGACCTATTTCAGTTGTGTTTGCGTTTTCGAAACGGTTATTAAAAACGAAAACGCTGTAATCATTGGTTGTATTGAGCAGGAACGGTGATTAATTAAATTTTAAATTTAAATTAGTTTTATTGGTCTAAAATAGGTTATGATGGAATTTTATAATGTGCAGTAACTATTTCATAGTGGGTTTTATTTAATCATTTATGTTAATGTTTAATTTACTAAATATCTTCTTAACTATTCTAAAGCTGGGTGGCTGACCCAGTAGACCTACTGTAAACAAAAAGTCGCTGGTTCAATCCTAAGAGAAGCTGTGACTGTGAGCTTTGTGATGGTTCCAATAGATCTTAAATGTCTATGATCGTGTACTTTGACTACATGATCCTGGATAAGGAATCAGCCGACAAAAGGTTTAAATCACAATGGAAAGTTATCTAAAATTTGAACTGCTTGTGAAAACACCAGCGTTTATGTAGTTTTGAGTTTTTCCTCAATACCGTGCGGCGTGCACTATGGGGGAGTGCAGTACATTCGCCGCCAGCTGTTAGTTGATGCCATGTGTCAGATATCTCTTATCAGTCAATTGCCGTAATCTCCGCGTCTCTCGTAGCGTAGAATGGCGTGTTGTCGTAAACGTCGTATATGTGGCAAATGACGTAGGCCTAAATGTCGTATTTGTCGCAAATGTATTTCACACCCTCAAAATCGTAACCCATGTCGAAGCTGTTTTCTAGAGGTTGTTAGGTGTGATAGGTTTAATTTGGAATATTTTTGTTCAGTTTTACTAGGTCTACGAATGTTTTGTGGGCATTTTTACGTAATTTTAAGGGCATTTTCTAATTTAATCACGTCACTGAATACACTTTCTGTGCATTAAATATTCTTGTTCCATTAGGGGTTTTTTTTGTGAGTAATCCGATAAATTAACGAGTCTCACACTATAAGCTTATAATCGCAAAAGCTAAGTTCCTCTCCCCCTCCCCCCAAAAAAAGGTCTGTCCCTATTATATTATAACACTTAACAATAGTGGTTTAGTTTTATGGATTTAAAAAAGACACTTTGTCAACGTGTAATAGTACTATATTTTACGTAAGATATATTCTACTGCAATATAACTCTTCTCAACTTCCACTAATCCATCCGTATAATGGATCTGCTCAATCAGTCCGATTTAAGCCCTTGAAGTGATACATCTATTACTTATCCATTACTCGACCGGTAGTCTATTACTTATGTATTAATGCGGTCAGAACCTGTTGAGGAATATGTAACAAAATGTAAATAGATTGACGAGTGTTGAGTGCAAAAAGTGGTTTTATCCGGTTATAGCGATATCTGCCACTGACACGAGGCTACGAAATGGAGCAATCCACTCGCTGGATAATTGACTAGATTTTTCAAATAAGTTATTGATTCTAAAATATTTGTCCAACTAGATAGATCTATATCGATGATTTTACTTGACAATAAAGTAGACTTTCCATTCCCGGGTTACAGCCGACAAAAATATTTTCCTCAACAGTAGGCTATTTGACTACGAACGGGCATATGTTAAATAATTTCCTTGCGTTTTTAGCAAATTCCCCATATATGGAATAATGAATAGGAAATAAAAACACTTTACATACATTCAATCAAACTATAGCTTCTTATCTTCTTAATCTTCTCACAACAGCTTATATTGTGTTACCCAAAACCCTTTTAACTGATGGAATGGACCAGACCACAGACGGATTATCGGATTTGAGCCCCCGTCGATTCATTCAATGTCCCAGCAAGTCATTCTATCTTGACTAAATGACTCGCATGACAAATGATGGTTCCGTTATTGGTTGTGGGTTTTGTTTACTTTGTTTATACAGTGTATGTTTGATGGACACTAACATACTGTAGTTACTTCTAGACTAGACTGCGCTGCGCAGTGCCACTGCCATGATCACTTGGTCACATGTAGAGTTAATTGCGCAGACTGTACCAGCGCGTGCGCCGCATATCTCCGCGCTTCCTGGACCGACTACCGCGCATGCTCCTCCATCTAGCGCAGGACAGGATACACTACTAGACTGCGCTGCGCAGTGTCACTGCTATGATCACGTGGTCACATGTAGAGTTAATTGCGCAGACTGTACCAGCGCGTGCGCCGCATATCTCCGCGCTTCCTGGACCGACTACCGCGCATGCTCCGTCATCTAGCGCAGTACAGGATACACCACTAGACTGCGCTGCGCAGTGTCACTGCTATGATCACGTGGTCACATGTAGAGTTAATTGCGCAGACTGTACCAGCGCGTGCGCCGCATATCTCCGCGCTTCCTGGACCGACTACCGCGCATGCTCCGTCATCCAGCACAGTGCAGTATACACTACTAGACTGCGCTGCGCAGTGTCACTGCTATGATCACGTGGTCACATGTAGAGTTAATTGCGCAGACTGTACCAGCGCGTGCGCTGCATATCTCCGCGCTTCCTGGACCGACTACCGCGCATGCTCCGTCATCCGTGGCGCATGGACCGTAACAAGTTCCACGAGTGACAGAGTAATGAATGAAACATATAAGGTTGTAAGAGATGCTAGAAGAAAACCCTTCCTGTTATGTACGTTATTTAGTCATGTTTCTCGTTAAGTCTACTTCATTTTTTCAAACTTATTCATTTATCGAGATACTTTTTTAACTACCATCCTTTAAATTTATTTACCGTGGCAGAAACTCGTTTAGTAAACTGGTGGTCCTTCGTATGGAAAATCACACAAAAATATTACTCCACTTTTCCATTTGCATTCTTTGTCATAAACTCAGAAGGCCGTCGTGAAATGTCTTCCTCTGCAATTGTCTATGCTTCCTTAAAATATTTTACGTTCTGGTTATAGAATTCTTCTTATTTCACAAACTTTATATAGTTAGTTAGTATATTGTTTTTAATATTTTACATTTTTTTAATACATATTTAACTTATATGAGCATAAGTTGTTGATAGTCTGGTTAGATTCGACCAGACATCTATCAGCAATCCGGAATGGCAATATTAAATTAGTATTGTTGTTTTTTTTCTTCATCGCTCAAAATAAGCTTTTATCGTGTTTAAATCAGTTTTGTTGAATTTGTAACACTTATCTATCTATTCCACATACACTTCTTGCCTGATAAAGCGGTTCTTATTAATATAAATTACATGAAACAACCAAATTTAGATAAGTTCAAGTATGCTTACTATCAAACTTGAAACGCCAGTAATCTTTTCCTTATCCACTTTTGACATATTGCTGAATTATTTCCTCATTCAGCAATTGCCTCGAAAAGCTTTTCGATTAGCATACATTTTCATACGAACAACTTGATTAAATCATCTGATAATCAGACTCAAACTTGTTACAAAGTCCGATTTAGGAAGTCGCTAGGACTCAGAAGTACGGTCACATATGGTAGTTTTATTTGAAAGTGTAACACATGCAGGTATGCCAACCTTGTCTATATCACAACTAACCTGCGGCCATACGTTCAATTAGGTTGTGATTGTAGTCCGCGAGGTATTTAGCGCCGGTCAGTTGGCAATGTACACCCTCTCTCGGCCTTGCGGTTTAAAAGTCACTCATTAAATATATAACTCATTTCCATTTGCATTACCTGTTGCTGGTTGAAGGCTGTTGGGGTTTGCAACACTGTATTAGGTGTTTGATTGTTGTTGAAACATAGACGTTTGTACGGCAGCAAAAAAGGAGTTCAAGATTAACCTAAACATTACATCTTGACATTGGATATACATTTACAAATTGTAATGGTAAACTGTGTGTGTTTTAATTATCCTCTACTCTCAACCACTCTCAACTTCAACGTCCTCAACCAAGTTTTAGCCCCAACCACCCGATTTCCTCTACTACCCTCTAACCTCAACCCAACTTTTCCCTTTATCAGCTTATACCCTCGACCTCCTTCTAACCTCGACATCCTCAACTAAACCCAACTATTCCCTCTATCAGCTTACACCCACAACCTCCCTCTAACCTCAACCCAACTATTACCTTTATCAGCTTATACCCTCAACCTCCTTCTAACCTCAACGTCTTCAACCAAACCCAACTATTCCCTCTATCAGCTTATACCCTCTATCAGCCTATACCCTCAACCACCCTCTAACATCTAAGTCATCGCCAACTTTTAGCTCCATCCACCCTCTCTAACCTCAACCCAACTTTTACCCTCTATCAGCTTATATCCTCTAACCTTAACCAGCGTATACTCTCAACCACTCCTTAACCTCAAAGTCCTTAACCAGCAGTTAGCCCCAACCACCCTCTAGTTCACCACTTCAACACCCCGACACCTAATCTGTCTGCCACACTACAAGGGGAGCTTTGTACAAGTAACAGGACAGAGCCACTAACCAAATAAACAACCCCCACGGGGTGGGAGCAGACCGTGAAATGGGAGACCCTCGAATTAGGGGTTTGATGGCTGCTTTTGTAATTAAGTCGTGTTTTTGCGGATGTCGACGTTCAGGCTGTCTAAACACACAACCCTCTGACTTTGATGTATCTACTTCTGTCGCAGTGTAGCGGTGTAGCGTAGGGTTGCGAACATTTGGTGGAGTTGTTTAAACGTTTGAAGATTGATTTTCTTATTGTTGTTTTGTGATACAACTATTGCTGGTGTGATAGACAACTTTTAGTCTTAGTCACCAGTTCAACGTCAGTCGGCTACTGCCTTGAAGACCAACGTTGAACTGGTGGCTGAAGGTATTTAAACCATTATATTAGTTGCTAACCAATTCAGGGGCAATCCCGCATCCCATAATGTCAAAATATAATGATTTCTAAACTTTATTTTCCAAATTACATACATTTGCAATACAGTAGTCCATTTTATTCGTGTTTTCTATAATTCAATCTACAAAAATCCGTATCATTGATTATATAATTCAGAATTTTCGTAACAGAATTTAAAACCGTTAAACGACAACTCTCTCGAGTCTTACACGACGTTACAAGCTATGTAATCTTAAAGCGTGTTTTATGTGATATTCGTGAGCCACTTGAATGTTCTCGATTCTCATTTTGCAAATTACTGTAGAAGGAGAGCGTGAAATTCGCGCGGTTCTGGGCAGTTTTGACCAGATCGTGCGACTTTCCCTCCAAATCTTGAAGTTCAACACCAACCGGCTTCTGGCGCAGAAAGTGTAACATATAGCCTTACACTTTCCACAGACTTACTTACAGGAAGATTCCCATTCTCATTGTTGATATCTATATAATTTTTAGCGTTACTGCATTTCGAAAGAGGAACAATAATGAGTATTTTAACGTTATTATTATTAGTGAAGGATTTATGTAGAATGAAGTGCGGTAGGTACTGTAGTTTGTGTAGCCTTGTTACTTAGAGCTTTTAGGGTTAAGTTAGCTAAGTTACAATCAGACAAAACTGTAGACACCTTTAAACGTTAAAACAATTTTTAGTTATTTCAAACGATCCAGAAACTGTTCTATCACGAAACACTGGAAGTGCCTCTGTTTCCTTATCCTAGACCGTTCATTTTATGCCTAAAGATTTGAGGACAGCAGCGATTAGTTTAAAATTATCAAAGTCATTTTCAGGATTAAAGTTTTAAATGATCAAAAAGTTTTTAACTTTTCATAACTAAACCGGCGGCCTATTGTTTGCTATGCGAACATTGAGTTCACTCAGATAGTGCTGACAGACATTGCATGTAAACAAATAATCGATGGAGACATTTAAAGCCAAAATAAAACATTCGGAAGAAGACTTAGTTGAAATAACAGGTAAAGATTTGCGAAGTAATGTTCAGACAACGCACACAATGCGTGTGTCAAAATAGATTTATGGTAACCTGAATACCGGAGTCTTGTTATTTTATTTGCTGGAAGGTAGGTCAAAGTCCTCTTGTGTTTGCAAGTGCCACATGTTTGCTTGGATTTGGGAACACCGCAGCCTTTGGTTTTGTCCCTTCTTGGAAAGTTCGGAGAAATCGGCGAATTCAAAGCCCCTCATAAAACTGCGTGTGGATGCCGACCTTTAGTTTTCTGCGTTCATTTCCTCATTCCTTTAACGGTCATCTTTTCTTCAAAGTATGTAATTTTTATATTAACTTGAAAGATTATATTTTAAATACATTTCTCTGAGATAAAACCTTCCGCTCTGTAAAAATATTTAACTCGAGTGAAATAAATGGAATCGAAATATCTGAATAGTCACTATTGGCCCGTACAGACCTGAGTAGATAGACATTAAATTTATACTGACCAGCTGAAGCCAAACTATTTCTATTTACTGTACAAATTACATTTACAGCTATAACCAACTACAATAACATTTCGTCACTAGAAGCACCTACCGCATCGATTTCACAGTCATTTAATAACATCTTATTCCACTCATACCAGGTAATCTCACGTAATAATCAATAAACACCGGTTTGTCTAGTAATTGTTCTCTATGTACAAACAGATGGTTTGAGACGGAATGGGAGCATGTAAAAACAATCTTCACCCAACATTACCCGCAATTCCCTCTCAATTACCCGTGCTTATGCAAATGTCAGGGCGGCGAGGGGGGGGTGACATTTACCTTACCATTGGTGGATCTTGGTAATTGTTGGGATTGTCATGACATGAATTATTACGTAAGCTGGACATTTCAATCACTTCCACCTTGACTTTTGTGAAAATTATAGAATGGTAGATGGGTGGGGATCATTTAGACGGATGTAGGTATGATTTTTTTGCTCAGCTGTTATTGATTGGGATATTTATTGGTTTTGTCTTGAAACAGCTGATGTTAGTCAGTAACAAAGCTACACAAATTGTATACATTCTAGCCTGAAATAAGGTGAAAATGTGTGTACAACACAAGTCGCAGTCTTGGTGAAGTGAAAATTAAAATTACGAGGGCTAACGAGGGAAATTTATTTGTCAAGTAAAATTCACTCTGCTTTTTGTCTACTCGTTAATCTATAATCAAATAAATTCAAGAAAATATTATTCTATTCAAGCATAACCAAAGATTAAAGAGTCTTGTAACATATTTTTGGTCTATGCGATCGCTGGGCATAACATAGGTGTTTACCACCGGCCAAACACATTCTATAAGTATTCTTCCGTTCATTCGATGGAAGTGTACATAAGATGAATATTTTAAAGGCTACGATGTACAAGTAAGTAAAATAATACTTTCTTGATTTAAACCTAATGATGTAAGTTTAGACTTCCTAAACTGCAGTTTTGGACACAGTTCCTACAGCTTTACATGTAGGCCTATCCATAGTTTTTATGTTTTCAGAATCATCTTTAAAACTCAACTACAAACTGCAGGTGAATTCAGACACACCATAATTCTGTCTTTAAGTATTAAAACTTCTTATAACATCTCCAAGCTAACTAAACATCCTCTTCTCGTTAGCATAAGCAACGCAAACAACCCGAGATAATATTCAATATTTTCACATTCCCGGAGAATTCCGTCATCCGCAGTAAGTTACAACCGCCCCAAGCCCCGAAACTCTTCTCTGGAGGATAAATACAGGGACGCGTTTCGGCGTCGTCGAACAGATCCATGCATACCAATGAGCCTGAGAGAGGATCCTGACCTGTGGTAGCAACTGCAACTGACGGCCTTTGTACGAATATAACCTTTATAGCAACATTTAGACAATTGATCGAACTGTAAAACACACGGTTTTATGAACAAAGTCTTTAAGAGCAAGTAACTCGGAGAAGTGTGCTTCAGGTTTTATTCTTCGTAAATTCAACAGGTTTAGAATCAATTAAATTTTGTTCGTTTTCTAGATTATAGCGATGTTAAATTTCTCTTTAGATTGTAAACTGAACTTTTCAATGTAACGTTTGAATTTGTAGACTATTTGGTTTTTGCCTCACAATATTGAAATACAAAACAGTAAATAAGTTTAGTGTAAACTTCACGAAAATGTATTATGGTTTGAGTGGTCTGAAAGTGATATTTGATTGTCAAGAAGTTGTATATTATTTTTCTTGTGCAAGCGACTTCGCTTTTTTATTGTAAATTTAACTGGGTTAGTTTTTTTAGTTTTTGCGTGAGTTGTAACATTGATTTTTTTTTAGATACCTGGATAGAAATCGCATCTATATGGGCTGAAGTCAATCATTTATTTAATAATAACACGCTCGAATGAGCCTTTGTAGAATGAGTTAATTTAACAAAAGTAGGTTTGTTCTCATAATTTTCGATACTAGGATCGTTAACGATTCATAAACAAGTATATCCTTAGTTTGGATTGATTAAAAAATTCGTTTAGTTTAAGCATTAGGCCTACCACCAAAAATGATAGTGTGATTTAATACAAGTATTATCCACCTTAACAACCCCTGGAACAGAATGGTTGAATAACAGTATTATCCAAACAAGACAAAACCACTACGCTTTCGGCATAAATCAGCAAAGGTCAAGAAAATAGCAAATCTCCCGTTGTCAGTTTGCAAATTAAATAAATTTAATAGAATTGCCTTTTAAATCAGTGGCAATGGCGGGTCAAACATACCCGGGGGCTACCCCGACTACGCACAACCCGACCAGTGCTGACAACTACACAATTACATTGCAACAATGAGTTAACGATCGCCGCAGGGCGACAACTTGACAAATCTAAATAATGGTCGGCTTCCAGCGGGATTTATAATAATAAGTTAACAGCTGTAGCAATTACCAACCTTTGAAAACTATAATCTGACACCTCCGCTGACAGCTCGCTGCTGCCAACCTCGAAATTTAGAGCAGGTTGGTATTATGTTGTTTATGTGGTGGAAATGGTTCGAAATAAGTACACTTGTGTTTAAATGTGCACAAAATTTAGTGTACAGTTTGGATTTTTGTTTTCAAAATGATTTTGAGGTGTTATATTTCAATAAAATCATGATAAGATCTCTCAGGCAATTTGAATAAAATGAGAATTAGAAGGTACAAAATCACATCCTTCGTAAAAATGTTGATGGTTATTAATAACAGGTAAATTAACTGCTATAGCAGACTTAGAGATTCAATAAAATAAATTGATCATTTTTGTACCTTGTATACAAATGTATATAAAATAATGAGGTTAAATGACACTTCTCGGATATATGGGCTACCTAAATCAATGCTAGAACCTAACCCGAATCGAAAGAAAACTGGAAACCCTTCTTTAATAAAATGGGAAACGGAGAACCGCCCACCTCTGGCCCTAATCCGCATATAGAAGTTTGTTAAGGTTGGTTAGGTCATATTAAGTTAGATTATAAATATGGCCCCTGAATTTACGACCAGTGGCCGGAACCTTTACACTCAATAAAACAGAGTACACTTTTCTTGACAAATAAATTCTTCTCCTCATCAGCCCTCTAATCCTTTAATCTATGATTTGATCTAAAAGTTTAGACTTCAGAAACTGATGTTCCCGTCAATATATATTTGACATGCAAATATATTTGTTCCATGATATTATTTTACATAAAACTAAATCACAACTATCATTTTCAGCTGGAAATACAGCTGGAAATTCATTGCACTCATGGTTAAAACATCATCTACCATATGAAGAATATCCCACTTCAAAAAGCGCAATCTTTCCTACATCACCTCTGAAGAATAATATTGACTACAAAATTAATTGACATTTCAAACACTTTGAATGTATCACGGCGATTCATCATGTCTTCCAGCGTGGCCGAAAACATGAACACTTAATTGCCGAGGATAATATTGCGAGGGAACGCAATTAATCAGAAACACAATCATTTGGCGGCAAAAGCCACACAGAATGTGTGGAGATTCCCGCGAAATCTGCTCGCCCCGGGCAAGATGCGTCCTGCGATGGTCGTTTGAATAATTGATTTCTGGACGATAAAAACAGATGATTGAATATTGATGTCGAGTACTCATGAATACTAATATTCGATATCAATCGGCGTGCGCGTGGAAAGATCAGGCTTTCGTCATGATTTTGTAGGTTATATTGAATATAAATTTATTGAGTTTATAAGTTTTTCGGTTTCGAATTATGCCAAGCCACGGCGTAAATACTCACTCGAAGAATAGAGAACGTGATTGAGTGTATTGTTTTGATTCGTTTACATTATTGTACTATGTTGGGAGGAATTACGTTTTGGTCGGATTTTATAAGTGCATTCCTTTTGTAATACTGTAAACGGAAACAAAAATATCGTTGTTCGCCTATTGATCGGATGCTTTTCATGTGACTTTTAAATGTTTAAATTTTTTCATCTATTCGTGTATAGGATAATTCTCAAGCCTATGTGGTTTTGAATTATGATGATTAGCGTAATGAGAAAAATTTGTAAATTCGGTTCTGACGAAGCAAGTTTAGACTTTCAAACCCGCAGTTGTCTTGCGAATACTTTTAGACAGAGGATAGTAATGTTTGTTTGTTTGTCGTCAGAACAGCTTTGAGGTAGCGTAAACATAAATGAAGAAGATACTGTACAAGGAAAATCCTAGAATTTGGTTATAAACACAGACAGTAACGATTCTAATGCAATCTAAGTACAGTAAAAAAGATACGCATCTGATTGCAAGTAATCTGAGGTAGCAAATCGGTCTCTAGTCAATAATTAATTATCACGATTAATCAAAGCATAGCCAATCAATTACACAGTTGGTAGCCCTGATTGAGGCTGAATTAATGTTTAGCAGTTGGTAGCAGTAGCCTTCTAGCGTCGTGTTATGCGGGTATACAAGCCATTCAAGGTATTTTAATTTGTTTCCGTCTACAACGACTACTATTTGAGATTTTTTTTATATAATATAGTCTTGTAGGCACCAGATGATTATCTGTTTTTAGCGCCTTCATTAAAGTAAGTTGTTTTAGTTTTGGTTTTTAAGCTTCGTTGTGGTCTTGTAGGTACAGCTGGTGGTCGGTCTACTAAATACAACGTGTCTCTTGAAACCGTGAGTTCAAATCCCGGTTATCACCAAAAGATTTGCAATGTGACAGCATAACTGAAGCTGTATGCCCACGTAAAATTAAGATAACGTGTCCTCAGGGAAAACTCGGTGCTTCTCATTTGCCAACCTATACACTGAACTGTAGAATAACGTAAAATCAAATTATCATCGGGGTATTTTTGACAACAGTCGAACATCAGTTTTCCCTCATAATACCTGAAAATACTGTACAAATACAAGTAACTTCCCCATTGTGAAAATATTTTTTTGTGCGGTACTGTCATATAATTGTTTACTGGCTAATAATACAAAGATAAGTAACATTTCGGATAACCATTAACTTATTGCAAATATTATCTAATATTTATCGTAAAAAACTGTAGTTTGATCTCTATACCAAATTACAAACATCTGCTTAAATTGTGAGAGAAGTTTAGTTTACACCATACACACACGCCACAGTTTAGTGGGAAGTAAAGCATGTATTCCTATGTATTCATTGAAATTTAATTGTTGGTTATTTGCAAGAGAACGTTTCTTTCCTGATCAAGCTACCATCTAAATTCTTTAGCTAAGTAGCAGAATCTATTGACAAACCTATGAAGATGATATCGAAAATCGATCCCGATGCATATTAAACAAGATATATTCAGTAAAGGCAGACACCATAAAACCACATGGTTACCCAACTATTTTATTCAACAAGCAAAACAAAATGTCATAAGAATATGTAGCTACCACAACAACGACTGTCGTTTCGACTTTTGTTCGATCAACATCAACCTTCTTTTTCAAACCACTACAGCATATGTCACATATAATGTTACAGTACCAACTGTCGCAGGAACCATTTCCTGCCCCAACGTCTGATTGAGTCGTTTATGTCTGTGGCCAATGGCGTTGTGTTGGAATCACACAAGGGCGCTCTGTTGGACCGGCATCATGCCACATTGACATCACAGCCTCTTATCAGGACTGTTAGATATGGCTACCGGCCTCTGCTGACAGATATGTGTCTTCTTCTCTCCAGCCCCTCTATTCATCCTACTTGGTGTCTTCGTCTCCAGCTCTTTTATAGAGGTTTGAAACTGTTTGAGACCTCATATCATTATAGTAGGCCTACCTTCCTCTCTCACCCCTCTTCTTAGAGAGATAGTATCTTCCTTTATCCTCCCTTTTCTTTAATTATTCTTTGGTGGTTACTGTAATGAACTTTTCAATTCTGCAATTATCTTCCTTGGTGACTTCAGCTCCTCGGTATAGGGTTGAAAAGTTTCACATCATAGCCTAAGCAGTTTTAGATTTGATTTAATATCACTAACTTTTAGATAGCCTCTTCCTTCATCCTCATTACTAGTCTCTGTCATTACAATACTTGGTTTAGGAAATTTCAGAGCCTCAGAAGCTTTTAGTTTTGTATTTCATAACACTAACTAAAGGCATATTGATTCGCTTCCATCATTCCTCCTCCTCTTCCTTAGTTCTTTGGCGGAGGTTGAAACAGTTTGAAACATCGGAACCAAAAATTTATAAGCTCTTCCACTCTTCCTCAGCCCTCTCTACAAAGAAATATTCATCTTTGCCATTCTCCTACTTAGTGTCAATGTACTTTTTTGACAGGGGTTTGAACAAGTTGTCACCTCAAAACCAAAAGTTTCCATCTGTAATTTTTTACATGTTTAAATTCCCATTTAAGTTTGGAGGAACGTAGCTAAGACTAGGATTGAACATTAGCTAGCATTGAACCAGCGAACTCCTATGCAAGCAAGTTACCCCAACTACTTAAATAGCAACTATTATTGGTATTTTGCATGAATACCATAGGTTTCTTTAATATTCCAGCTTCTTACCAAGTCAATCAACATCATTCGCTAACCAATCTTCCACTGAAAGTGACGTGAATCCGTAGTGACTAAACAATCTAAAAAATGTGCAAACCCAGGCCAAATGATAATGAGTGTTTCATTACAAGAACCCCCTCAAGTGTCCGGCACTTTGATGTTCGGCGACACCTGATATCACTGATCAGCTGTAGCCATTGTCACTGTCGTCTGCTAAACCTCCTTATTGGGACGTCTGATGCGTCTGCAAGGGCTTCGCGTCAGTGGATGCGCCTTCGGAACTGATTATTGGCAGCGATCGCAATGGTTTAAAATAGGGTTGTGGGTGGTCTTTTGAGTGGAGGTTTTTCTGTCCAACGATATAAATAACTCACAGTTGTTCATTACATTAACGGAGTTCTTTATGTTGTTTCTGCCTTGCAAGGCAGAATATTTGAATATGCTGTTGATGAATATGCCAAGCAGAAGTTGAATTGAAGCTAACCTGAAACTTTAGAGGATTTGGTTAGTGCGCGGGTCTTCTGGCTTGTCCGGATTGCTACTGAATTAAGAATTTCCCTCCAAATTCTGATCATAAGGCTTATTCGACTTCGAAATCTATCTTTTATTCCCAGCCAAATTCCTTTCACACTTGCATCTTATGCTACCATTCTATAGACTCCTCAAGTACAGAAATTTTTTTTCCACAAATCACGTAACTCGTCGGATGCTACCAGATTACGTATTTCGCCCAAATTTTAATCCGTTTGCGATCCAAAGGTGTAAAGACCGCCTCAATAACTCCACTCTGCTAATCAAGAGGTTTACGACGGACGGATCCTATCAAACCACTCGCCATTCGATCTGCATCGCAAATCCGCGACTGTCCGATAGACGATAGAGACACTGCGGTAATTGGCCTGTTAAGCTCTCGCTGTCGTAAAAAACTCTTAATGACCTCGTCGTTGAGTGTCTGCACAAAAAACCTTTCCCTCTGAATAGGCGCGTGCCTCTAGAGATGACAGCTGTTCAAGTAGGAAAGGATGTTCATGAAGAGTTTAGTTATTCAAGTAGAATTCTATGTTGTTCAGGGTAAGTTTAGCAACTCAAGTAGGGTTTAGTTGTACAAGGTATTGGATGTTTGAGTACAGGTGTTGAAGAATAGTTAAGTTACTCGAGTATTGGCGTCCCTACAAGGTTCCGATTCTCTAGTAAAATGTTGCGCTGTTTGTAACGAGTTGAGCTTCTTAAGTAGAGGTCTATACTGTTCGCGAGGAGAGTGGTGATTATTTATCAATAATAGAGAAATAATCTGAGGGTCTTATTTAAGTAAAGATTTTATTGTGTACAAAGTCTCTTTTACTCCACAATAATTATTACCTATTCATGTATAGGTTTGAATATGCATTACGTTAAATTTCATATGAGAAATGTGATCTAGGTACTCGAAATGTCCAGATGTTCAGATAATGTTAAGGTTCTCAAATAAGAGCTCAGATGCTCAAAAAGGGTTGCCTTGTTGTAGAAAGAGTTTAGTTTTTGAAGGAGATTTACTTTGATCTCAAATAGAATTTCATATGATCGACAGAAAAGTTGCTGTACATTGAGTATGATCTGTACAAGTAATTTTTAGTTGAAAAGGAAGCCTTTTTAGCTGAAATAGAAATTAAACAGCCAAATACATATGGACTATTCTAAAAGAATTTAATTGGCCAAACCGCTCTTTTTCAAAAACTACCCAATCCTTAATGATCCAAACTTAAAAAAAATCCAACAACACTTTATCTCACTGTCTTTCTTCATTGATTTCATAACACTCACCACTCACACCTTGTTTATAGAGAAGAACCAGTCGAAGCAGTAAACATGCTTAACTGCCGTTTTATAGTTGGAACAAGAGAACGGTTGATTGCCTAGGTATCAAGTTACATATAAAATGTCGTCGGAATCGCGATAAAATCAAGCATCGCTACAATCAAACTGCTTTAGGTCAGCATTAAACTGCAGACTCGCTGTAGCCTGTTACAGAACAGATTGATCACTTGTAACTCGCCAGTGCAATGTTGTGGTAGTAAACAAGTTACCGAGTAGTTTTAAACCCGATCTGTGTAAGATTGGTTTGATTTTAATGATTGAACGTCAAGTTTTCAAGTACAACTGTTCAGAGTGAGTTTGTTCTGTGCAAATAATGCTTGTTTTATGATTTGGACAATGTTGTTTAAGAAGAAGGTTACGAATTAGGCGTTGGAAAAGTTATTGTTGGATCAACTATCGACTGAAGGTAGAATTCGTAATCCGAATAAGAATCCCATGATGAAATCCAACTGCTTCTTAGTGCAGTCAGGTTCCAATAATTAGGTGACTGATCGATGGACAATGCACTAATGCAAAAGCGAATGTGAATAAATTCACACTTTTATCCCCTAAACAAGTATCTTATAACCATACCTTTACCCACCATAGTTTTTAAACGATTGAATAAAGCTAAAGCTGTTGAGTCTCGTTCAATCTAGTTTGTAGTTGGAGGACATCAAGAAGCTATTGCAGCCTTGAATAGAAGCCCATGATGATATTCAACAATCTCTGAAAGATAAGTTTGCTTTCATCTTGGGTGGTTGATTAAGCTTCAAGACGGTTGATCTTAGTGGTGGTTGCAGTAAAGCTGAGCCTCCTTTACCTATAGAACAGAAATGTTTGTCCCCACCTACTTTGCTGTTGGGATGGATTTGAAGCTATTTACACCTTGAAAGGAATCCCATAATGAAGTTCAACCATCTCTAAAAGAGAAGTCGGCTTCTATCTTAGGGTGGTTGACTTCATTTTGATGATGGTTCAGTAAACCTGGGCAGCCTTTACCTCTAGAACAGACACATTTGTTTTGCCTTCTTAACCAGTCGGGTCAGATTTGAAGAAACTGTTTACACCTTGAAAAGGACAATGAAATCCAACTTCCAAAAGTGGCCTTTCATGGGTTTTCTAATTTTGCTTGCAGACAAGTTTAACACCTATGTTTGAACCCCAAATTTAGTTCACACTTTTCAAACCAATCAATCGCGTTGCGCAAGCGATTGCTCAAGACGCAAAGCCAAACCTTGAGCAAGTGGACGTCTCGCAACTTGGCAGATAAGATTAGGATAGGAAATAAACACGACGTGTCGATAAGTTGTGTACACACTCTGTAATGTTAGCGTTTACCACCATTATCTGTGTGATCGTCACCTGAAGGCTCTGTGTGTTTATGATGAGTATATCTCGGGGAAATTGCAAGGTGCAAGACACCGTGGAGGAGGTGCAAGACACCGTGGAGGAGGTGCATCGTACATCAAACCGTTCGTGCAACATACGTCATAGGAGGAAGGTGTAGGGGATTTGCAAGGAGTTAACGGGTGTTTTGTTCTGGGGTTTCGGGAGGATATAGTTCAAAACGTGCAAGATTTTTAAAAGGTTTGTTTTCCTTTCAAAAACTTACCTGCCAAATGCCTGTACATTTTTAAAAAGATCCAGTAAGGGGTTGTTTATTTTTTTATACAACACCATCACACTAGTGATTTATCTTTAGTGATTTAAAATCTGAAGCACTTATTTTGTGATTTGGAATCTAAACTTCCTTGCTCTCGATCTTGAACGACGAAGACGAAAGATACGATTTAAAACACAGTTAAGAAAAATAAATAAATGCCTTAAACTAAGATAGTTCACTCTTTAATCTTTGATGATATCTCAAAAATCATGTTAAAATTTAAGTTTTGCGGAAATATAACATTCTTTATAGCTTTTGACTCCCTTGATATTGAATCACGAAAAAGACAACGTAACGTGAATAACATGAAATTTAAGTCGTAAACTAAGCTGACTTTACAATCTGTTGAAAAAAATGTTGCTTTGAAAACAAGCTAAACTTTAATCTTCGCTATTGCTGTTGGTTGGTCTAGATTCAAGAATAACTGGACAATAATTTGAGGCACAGTAAAATATAAGCAACCAAGATGTTAAACGTTTTTTTTTAGTACTATGCGATTATTTGTAATAGGTGAGCAAGTAGCAAGATTTAGCATAGTAGTTTCAATTGATATTCAACCAGTAACCTCACCACATCACGTTGCTCAGCGCCCATTACACAGGACAACACATGTCGCAGCGAGCAGTGAGCATCAGTGAGCACGTAGAGGGACGTGAGCGAGCATGAGCATGGCGACAAGCATGCTAGATGCACGGTGGGAATAGCGAATTTTATGTCGGAATGTTTCTGGCCCCGCATCCCAATCGCGCACACCGTTATGGCAGTTTGGTATTGGTGCACCACAAGGCTGCGTTGTTGGTCCGCTGATGTTTTTTGTCTAGGTTATTCTCATTGTTGATTACACTTTAAGATTTGTTTGATCCTATTTTAGGATGAACCAATAGACCCTACATTCAATGCAGATGAAGTGTATACTTATGTTATGATCACTTTTGATCACAACAGACATTAGAACAGAAACAAATTACGTCACTAGCCCAAATGTTATACTATTATCCGTAACATATGGTTTGAATGGTATTTTGGCAGTTTCATACAATAATACTTACCTGTTTACTGTCGAGCCCGTGACGTAATTTGTTTATTAGCGAATTTCCCATATAGGGAATAAGCTATTACCGTAGTACTCATGGTAAGACCTGGACGCGGGACCGAATTTTTTTTTCGTTTTGAGGTCCCTAGAGGCCAAAAACACCATCCGTTCAAATTCATATATATATATATTTATTTATATGTTTATATATTTATATATATATATATATGTGTCCGTTAGCACGATAACTCGAGCAAAAATGATCCGATTTTGATGAAATTTGGTACAAACGTGTAAACCTACGTTTATTCGAACGAGTTCGCGATCCAGCTTGATCGGACCATGGGAACGGGGGTTTACGGGGGGTTTTATGGGGTAAAAATAGGTTTTTCCCATTTTTGACCCTAAAAACATAAAATTTAGCAATTTCTTTTCAAACCACTTTGTAGAGCTTAAAAAAACAAATAATTTAGTATATTGAAGCGTTATTATGCGCCTAATGGTTACGGAGAAAATTCCAAAAAATTGTAAATTTAAAATTCCCATGTTATTCTTATGGAGAATAAGTAAACTGTTTGTAGTTTGCTTGTTTATGAACATATTTTGATCAAATTTGGAAAATGTTTTTATTTCTTACTAACTATTAACATTTACAAAAAAAAAACAGTTTTACCCTCCCTGATGCGGCAAACCTAAGTACTTGTTAAACTAATTCTATTTAAATAGGGAATGAATGTTATATTTTTAAGTAGACATTTCAGTGTAAATCCAATCAGTCAAATGGAAATTCGCTTAGTCTGCAGGTTTGCTGCGGCGGGGGTATTTTTTCGATCTATACCGTTTCTGCTCCAATATCTGTGAGAAACACTAAATAAAAATATAAAATTATATCAAACCTTCATTTACACATTCTAATAAATATTGTGTTTTCCAGGTGAGTCAGAAATCTACTAAAGTTTAAACGCACTGAGGAGATAAAATCTGGTGAGTTTTAGTTGTATTCTTCTACTGTGCAATGGAGACGAAGTTTGTGTTAAATTAATTTGGTTGAGCACAGCTAAATTCTCAACAAAAACACCTACCATTTGAAACATGTTGCAATACTATCTTTGGTATAATATGCCTGCTACCCCTACTCTTTTGTTTGATATTTAAATTGTGCATAGTATGTGATATCTATACGTTTTATTGTTAAGTGTCGTGGAGGTAACATTTATCTTCTTTTACGTTGTCAAATATACAATATCAATCCTTACCTTGTACTTGCAATATACCGTATTTCTGGCATCTACGACCTATAATTTACAAGGGAAAACGTAAAAATAAAACATTTCAAATCACAATGTCCTCAATTTTCAAACAATAACCCACAACACATGTTTTATCTCAGATCGTACGGTGACAGTCTGATTTGTACAATGTAGGCCCAAGGACGATCGCAGGTGTCCCGCCAACGCGCCAACGTGGTCGCCGCCATGACACTTCCGGTCTGTCGATAAACAACTGCAGGGTTGTAATTAAAAGGGCAGTTTTTGTCACGACGGAGACAATGTCCAGCGGCGTCACGTCGCTGGCGCCACCCTCAATCCTCATGTCTTAATGTTGGTCTTGTGAATTACATCTTCATTGTGGTTCCTACAGTGTAGTTATGGGCTTTGTCCTTGCAGCGAAGTCGAATCGCTATCTTGTCTACTCGTTTTGATTTAAATCTCGCTTTCTCTGTAATAGTGTTGTTTAAATATCTATTTATCTTAGTGAGTCGGTGCAAGCTACGTTGATTTACTTTACCTCAGAGAATTTCAATCGTGGTGAGTCAGTGAGTAAGAAGTTGTAAATCTCTGTACAATATATGCTTGACTTTAAAAAAGTTAGGACAGACTTAATAAACAACATTCTTTTTCCTCCCTTGGTTTTCGATATTTTGATAATCGATTTGAAGTAAAAGATGTGATAAATTTATTTTTTTGGCCCTTTAAGTGCCAAGCAAAGCAAGGTGTTCGCCAGTTCTGTACATTAAAAGAATATAGTCTTGATAACTATTTAGTACTTTACTCGTATTTGCACACAGTCCTTCACGTTTTGGACTAAATCACCGACTCTTCCAATGTCACCATATTATTGTCAAGTTAATTATTGTCAGTCGCCTGTATGTGGTGCTACAGTTTCTTTCTCCATCGTGCATTTGCAATAGGAACATTCTAATCTCTCAACAGCATGTCAGCATATCACAAGTGGTATGTACGGCGGAGGGCCGTGGCTGTACCAGTCACTCAGACTCTATCACCAGGGTGTGATACATAGTGATAGTGACGACGGTGATAGCTGATAAGGGTGATAGTGACTGTGAGGTCAATATGTGACCTCGACCCGATCTACGATCACATTCCTTAGTCAAGGTGAAATGTCAAGTGTTTATATTTACGCACAATGAAAAGGAATAGCAAATAATGTCACGTGATTTAAAATATCTTGATCAATGTTGAAAAGATAAAAGATCCTTTAGCTCGTGTAACTTCTCTAATTATACAGTGTCATTGGTTTATCATGTACTCTCTACACTAGACAGGGTTGCTTGTTATTTTTCTTCTCTCTGTTTACTTGCTTTTCTATTCAGTGGTCATTGAAATAATATACTAAGTTGGAAAGCTATTATGAAAGTGAATAGTGTGACATATTCAATAGGTATTCGCTGTCAAATAATGTTGGTCAGACTTCAATATTCCTAATAAGCACATGTTGTAGAGGATTTTTTCTAAGGCGGGATTCATTTCAGGCTCATATAATAAAGCTAAACACCTCAACTGAGTGAGAAATACGCTGGTAAGAACATTTCAAATGCTCTACCACAGTTCAGTGTTAATTTTAGGAACTTGTGTATTCGATTCGATTCTGCGTGGAATCAAAACATCCCTATTTCCTTCTCGACACATTTCTAGATGGACCACCACGAATCATAACTGTTCTGGTTCATCGCTTGAGTTCTGCGTTTCAAAAACAATTTCGAAACACTCCGTAAACTAAGTCGTAAAAGTTTAAAAGCTCAGTTGGCACACGACACACGACCGGCTGATCTGAAGATGTAATGGTCTAATGGTCTGATGGGCTGGAGGAGGACCAATTAAAGTGGTCCATTGATCCTGGCCACGTAGTAAACTGTCAGATAGCGACCACGACTGGTTCTCTCAATGGAGATTTATGTTAATGGTGTCATTCATGCTGTTGGATGTCTCTGTATCTGGACCTCTCTGGTCTCTCTCTCTCCCTCTCTCTCTCTCTCTCTCTCTCTCCCTCTCTCTCTCTCTCTCTCTCTCTCTCTCTCTCTCTCTCTCCCTCACTCTCTCTCTCTCTCTCTCTCTCTCTCTCTCTCTCTCTCTCTCTCTCTCTCTATCTCCCTCTCCTTCCCTCTATTTTCCTCTCCCTGCCATCTGTTCGTCCTTGGTACATACCACGGAATAAAGGTTTTCAACAGCTGTACGCATACATTCTTGAGATATATTATACAGCTGATTTAAACCATTGACTTTTTGGTACAAGGGTATGAAAAGAACGCAATTGAATTAGCCACTTACAGAGTATGCTAAGGCCGGGGCCACACGACGCGGATCATCCGCGCGGACGGACCACGCGGATGATCCGCGTGGTCCGACAACACATTGAATCAAATGAGAGTGGCCACACGAGGCGATCCTAAGCCGCCTGGGCGGATTGTCCGCGCCATGTCGCGGATTGTCCGCGCGATCATAAGCCGCGTTGGAGGGGATGACACACGTAGTCTTATGAGAGTGGCCACACGATACGGATTGTCCGCGCGGTTGGAGCTCATTTTCAAGCATTTCTAGTGGTTTTTTTTTAGTTTGTTCTTGTGCATTTCGATTTATAGGTGTAAAATGTTCGATACAGACAAATCAATAGAACTTGTTAAAGATAATGTGGGATTTCTCATGTTGTACATTTCTCATGAGTATATCTTCCTTAGTTATATTTGGTAAAAGCAATTGAAGTAGCTCGTCAAACGATGCTACATGCGATAGTAACAGAAAAGACTCCGAACTATGGTTTCGCATGTGCTCGTAAAAGGTTTGGAACACAAATGGTTTATCGGTTATGAAATGATGGACCAAATGATTTCGGTTTGCCTTAGGCTCTAGCTCACCACACGCTTCTTATGCACAAACTAACATACGTGTTTCTTCCATGACTACAACGAGAACGAGTAAATTAAACCATGTTAGAATCTCAGTACGTAGACTGGGAAACCTCAACCGGAAGCGGTTCATCCGCTCCGTGTGGCCGGGACATCGTCGCGCGGCTTATGATCGTACGATCATAAGCCGCGCGGACGATCCGCCACGTGTGGCCCCGGCCTAATGTCAAAACCCTATAAATTTGAGCTTGAACATGTCAGTACTTGAGTGATACAAACGACAGTAATCACAAATGTTTAAAATCATTTAGGTGATGGAAAATTTGTCTGTTTAAGTTTAGAATCATTGCCATAGGAGATATTTGTATGGAAATAAGCGAAAAATATAACAAATCTTGACTAAGTTTACGATTAATTAGTAAATCACCACAATACGTCTAAACGTCTAAACATTATATTGATAGAAAAACGGGAGTGCCGATGGAGACCTGAGAGGGTGCGTGCGTTTGAAGGAACTTGACTAATATTTCAGGGTGTTTGAGACGCAATTCAGGGGCTCTGGTGTACTGCGGATGTTGTATACCTCGGTTGTGCGTAATTAATAATAGTTTGATTTAAATTCTGTATCCTGTGTTTATTTGCTTGGTTACATAATAATATTATTGTAATAGGAACAAGTAAATAGTAGGAAGTAGTAAATAGGAAGAGCAGTCGTGAAAATATCCACTGTCAGTTTGTATATTATTTCATCAGCTGTTTACACAGTTCTATTGTTGTTATGATCATATTACTAGCCCAGGAAGAAGATAAAATACTCCAGAATATCAACCTTGTTTCCTGAATAAGATTAGCGTTTTCGGCAGCACCATTCATTAAAAACCCAATGATAAAGGACAGCTTGGTTCAGTTTAGTACTTCTCGCTATGTTCTTTTTTCAGATTCGAACCTGTGACTTATTGTAATTCAAGCAAAACCATTCAGTTGTTCAGCTATATTGAATGTGCCAACATAGTTGAGCAGCATTGCCAAGATTTTTATATTTGCATAACATGTTTTCCTACTTTTTCATTCACTACTGCAGTAGACTAAGATGACTAAAACTCATTTTGACCTTTCACATTTTCGATTGTTGAACTTGTTGTCTTGTCTGGATATGCTGAGTGAAGTTAACATAGAAAACTAAGAGAGAAAATGTCAATGTTACTGCAGTGCACTGTGCGATTATGTTTATTCGATTCAAAAATATTATCAATTGGTCTAAAAAAATTAATTCTACCCTAAAAATCATTGCAAAACGCAATAGTATTTTTAATATAAATCAAACGCCTCAGTATTAAATAAACCAACAACGTATACACTGAATGTCAACCTCTCTAAGGCTGTATAAGGATGGTTTTGTCATCCAGCCGCAGGTCTGGGGGTCGAGCCGGAAATGGAGACTGGACGACCAATTAGCCTGGGACAAGGTCGTAGATAACGATGATAAGACAGCAGAGGAGGCGGTGATATACCAGGAGAGCGTGGGTGGGGAGGTCGCACAGGGACTGTGTTGCTGTCAAAAACACACAGGGAAATAACAGTCAAGCTATTTAGAATTGTTATTCCTAACAGTTTCTGTAGTTCGGTGTTTCCTGAGACCTGAACCTCTAAAAAATACAAAAATATGTATGTTTTTTCATTGGAGGTTTTATAATCCACACAAAGGACTATAAGTACAGGAATTCGAAGAGTGCAGTTTTGTACTGTTTATTGTTTCAATTAATTACCGGATCAAACCTTCGGTGTAAAATACTATGTTTTAAATATTGCTTACACGTTTTACAACAATAGGTATGACTTCTAACCTACTTCCCCTTCCCTTATCATCGTTAATCTGTATGAATAATTATGCCTTCCTTATTTCCGTAGATTTAGAACTGCGCAGCTAAAGTACAATTTTATCATAAAATATATATTGTATCTTTAAGCAAATTATAATCACCTCCTGACTTTCAAAAGTCGCACCCGACCCCTGACAGCCATTCTTTTTACACTAAAGACGATGTGTGTACAATTTAATTTCCCACGCTATAATTGACCAAAAAGTATTTAAGTGTCAATAAGATCTTACATACGTAAATAAAATGGAAATCCAGGAAACACCTACAGCATAACCAGTACCATATAATGATCTGCGATATTTCACAAGTCTGCAGCATGAGTATGGTACAATAGATCGTATTAAATGCAGAACCGACCACAGCAGACAATACACTATAATACGACACGCGGAATCACTCAATCCATCATAACAGCTGATAATGACGGGCTAATGGCGACCATTACATAGAGTAAGGTGTTGTAAAGTACGCTACGGTACTCTATGGCACATGATCAGCTGATGAGTGTACAAGGACGTTATGGTCCGTTATATTTAAGACTGTTGCATAAAGTGAGGTATTGCGAAGTAAGCTACGGTCAACATGTGATCATGTAAGTTTAGTGGAGCATAAACAGCTGATGAAAGCACAAGAACACTACTGTCTGTTCTTGCGTTAAAGTCTCTCGATATACCAAAACAATATAATTTTTAAGGTTTTTGCTACCCTTGATTGGGATGATAGAAGATGAATGTTAATTTTGTAACTAATTTTATTCATATTAAACACAAAGATAACTTTATTCGTACAAGATGTCAACACTTGGTTTACCACATTTTTTGATAGATAATAAGGTATACAACTAATTTTTAAAAGTAACTACTGTAACACAATTTATTAAAAACCTTGGTTTGTCACTAGACATTTTTTAGCGAATAAAAAAGCAAGTACGATGCATTATAGAATTTTGGGTACGGATACTTATCTACTTAGAAAACATAAACTTGAACGATGTAAAATTAAAATTACCTCTAATTTTGTTATAAAAATTATAAATAAGCAGCTAATCCGCAGGACCAATAATAACAATTTTTGGCTCTGATATTGGAAGAAATCCCTTAAAGCCCCGACCACTAACCTGCTGCACCTATTGCTGTGCACTTATTGGTGACTACTAACCTGCTATTTCCGTACAGCAATCTATGTCAAAGAACAGCTGATACTGTAACATCTTATTGTTTTTTACATCTAATAATGTTACTAAATTTACACTAAGCTCGAACAAAGAAAGTTCGTCAATTAATTACGATATGTTAAATTGTACAAACAGATATATTTCTGAACATACAATAATCTTGCTTAGTTTACTTGAAATATTCCTAACACTTCGAAATAAACCAGTGAAAAATTTAAAACCAGTAAAAAATTATGTACAGTATTTCACTATTTTGCCATGAGAACTCGCTAACCTCAACGCTATAAATACCGAACCACTTATAGATACGGGACGAGGCAATAAAACTGTAGACAATTACAAACTCATAAACGAGTGAAAGTGATAAGACCCAAGTTGCATAAATCGGCTTCAAATGAACCATACATAAACGCCATAAACGGCGTTACGGATAATATAGATACTGTTATTGCGGCTGTATATAATATCAGTCGCCAGGTGATATTGCGGCTGTATATAATATCAGTCGCCAGGTGATATCGCGGTCGTATACAATATCAGTCTAGGTGATATGTTCAGTGTTCACTCGTTAGCGAGAACGAACGAGTCCTTGAATGTACAACCGGTGTATCCTGCCTGGTCTAAGTACATGTAGATGGGAAATGGGATTCAACAAGATATGCCAAAGGTCAAAATATGTGGTTTTATTAGTCTACGGCAATAGTTGATGGAAATATAGAAAAAAAACGTGTTATACAAAATCTAACATTTTGGCAATTTTCAACTAATGCTTTTGGCGACACGTTGTGTGGATATAATAATTACCTGAGGTTAAATCTTTGACTGTGGGTGCGCAATATCCATGAATAACGTGGATAAGATATTCTATATCCATATTAAAGTTGTAGTTATTGTTAAGGTTGTGGGGGAGCGAGCTGGTCTAGTGGTTAGAGTGCGGGACTCCGGGTCCTGGGGTCCCGGGTTCAAATGCCGCCAAATCCCCAATGGATTTTATCTAAGTGATGATGCCGTAACACCTAGGTCTAGCCTGTATTGTGAAAAACAATTCCGGGCTCGTGCCTAGCGTTCTAGGAAAAAAAGTTGAAAGGAACTTGAGATAGACTGCGCTGTTTGTAAAAAGTCTTAGTTTCTTATGCACAATCTTATTCTGAACTGTAAAGGCAGTACAAGTACAGACTGCCACAGAACTGTACAGAACTAAAAAATCTAGGAGTTATAATTTATAATGGAATAATTAAAATACTTTATGAATAATACATTCTCCGGAAGCAGCTGAGTTGAAATATTCACGAAAAAGATGAGTCAACATGAACGATTCAGTTCGACCGAGCGTTGAAGTCTCTCAGAATTAATTTATTCAAACTGTTAAACGTCATGTTTTTCACACAAAATGTAAAAAAACAAAAAGGTGAAACCTGGTCTACAGGTCTAAAGTTGTGAAACGTTTTCTATTTGACTGGTGTTAATAGTTGTTGTTTTTCACAGGAGATTTAATGTCTTGTTCCCCATTTAAACTTTGACCCGTCGTGAGGAGATTTCATAGTTTTACATACAGAATATCTACTACTGGATCGGGTTTCAGAGAGGGGATACAATATTGACACTAAATTTGACAGATAGTTTTTAACTAGATGGATTTATTGCAGAAAACACTCTGTAAAACAATGACTGAATGCGTTCTTTTGGAAAAAATAAATAAATCAAATAATTATGGTTTTTAACTGTATATGACTGTACAGTATTACAAAACAGTTAGACATAGTTTAAAGTATGATAGTAATCATTTTCTTAGTCTGACGCAACCAAGTAAAAGGATAATTTCAATTGAAACTCATCCTGAGCTTATCACCGCAGTTAAATACCACTCAGTGACTCGTTGTGGTAATTAAGTGTAATAAACCACGTAGAGTGGTTACCACCAGTCACTGATACCGCGTGGTTGTCACTGGTTGTAGTAATAGGTTGCAATACAGGAACAGTTGCAACGTTCAAAGATCGCCGACGACAACCAAAGTGCATTTGCCGTTTACCTTGCGTATCTCTTCTGCCATTAGCCAACGTAGGAGATTTAGAATCTCTGGTTTATTGTAAAACTGTCTTGGTGGAAAGTAGAACCGGAGTAGAATTTAAATAATTATTTTTAAAACTTAACAGGAAAATTATATATTTCAAAGTTTTTATTTTCATATTTTGCTACTACGGCTGTAACCACTTCTTGAACAGATTCATGTATAAGATCTCCCAAGTTATTGTTGAAAATGTAAGAGGGTTCAGCCACGAAAAAAAAAACTAGCGGATGAAGTAAGCGTTGTTTCACCACCCCATAAAGTGTTTATAATATTGATGGAATTTTATTCACACCCTTATTTAATAATCAAATTATGTGTTATATATTTCTTTAAAATATGTTCACGCCCCCCCCTCTCCCAATTGCATCAGCTGACGCAAATCCATTGTACATTGCCTCCCCCTAATTACCATATGGGGGGCGGAAACTAGCATAATCCACACAAGTGAAGACCTTTGCGCACGCGCGTCCGCGACCAATCGCGGTATAATGAATTATAGATGTGTATAATTATGGCAAGTGTTACGGTTTGGGTGGCCCCCCTGCGGCAGGGCTACCAACAGAACAGCTGATTGGTAGCAGGGGTACCAACACAGCTGATTGACCCTTGCTCCGCTTTCAACAAACTTCATTAGTGTTTCTCCGCGAGTTTCTCTCATTCATTCGCGCATTTAGTCATTTATCATAGTGATTTATTCGTGTTTAGTCGGCTTAGGATTTCTTAAGTGATTGCATGGTATATGTGTCGGAGCCACGTCTGTGTGTGTGTGATGATACTGTGGGAAATGGTTTTTGTACCTACAATTAAACCCGTAGGATCTGGTTTACTAATTAAAATTATTTAAATCAGCCAAGTCTTTTTTGATACTTAAACACTGTTCAACACGAACAAGGATTGCCAGTTTGTACTCTTTATTACCAAAACATTGATAACGATAAAATTTGGTATGATAAAATGATTTTTAAATAATCACAGCTTATTGGATCTGAGTTTTTAATCCACATTATTTATTCTACTTTGGTAGGTACCCTTCCTTAAAACGGAGTATATTTACACTGAATAGAAAAGCTCTTTGCAGCTTCAGGATAAGAATCGCCATTGATTATAGAACTTAAAATAGTTTTTCTAACGCTATCGTCAGTTGAGAATAAGTTTAACAAGACATTTGGTTATCGTATTCGCTGTTTGAATCAATAACTATTGCATTTCAGAGGGAAAAGCATACCAAATTGAAGATTGTAGTTTCTAATTTTTTACACCAGAAGACCGAACAACATTTAATATTCAAACCTGTGCCTCAGAACGGTCAAAGCTTAAGGTTAGAGCTGTTGGTTGTTCATGAAAATGGAATAAACCAATATATTTGGATACAACAAGACATATATTTCTTTGCCTATATAGTGGAAAGCGTCAAATTAGAAAGCAGATAAAGAAGTGCACTGAAAAGTGGTTGTTGTTTTTGTCGTAAATATCAAAACCGGTTTACAAATTTGATATTCAAGTTGTAAGGTCATTCGGCTTGGACAAGTTCATTACTCAGCTCAATATCGGGGTTTGAGATTTATAAAAACTGGTTTCTTTCATAAAAGTGAAAATTTAAAATGCTCGACACAAAGGAGAATTTAATTTAGCTGAAGATTTAGCATGCCATGGTGTTCGATCTGTATAATTCGTTGGTAACATTTTTTAATGTATGGGGAAAAGAACTAGATTTTCGCAGGATTATCAATAAGTGTATTGTTTTTCAAAGAGTGATTTTAATACTAGTTCTGTCCAGTAAATTTTGAAAGCGTTTTATTGCTTGGGCAACATTGTGTTTTTTTGTCACTTAAACAACTTTAAAACTATTTTAACTCAATGCTATAGTCTTTTATTAATTTTGACTACACTTTGTCCTTTGGTGTTATAGCCATAACCAAAGCCCAAATAATCTTTAAATCTACCCTAAAATAAGAGACATATTTAGTTGATATCGCAGTCAAACGTCACCAACACGGAACGCATACTTTGGCTCATTTTACAAACTAATGTAGAGTCTACTGGCACTATTTAAAGTCAGAGTCAGTTCGTTACTATTGTATCCACTGTCAACTAACTTAAATGTTTTATTCTGTTGGTAACACTGACAAACCTTTAGCGATCAGCTGATTTTGACATTGCTCTTGTAAGTCCGGCGTTTACGATACGAGTATGTAGATTTGACATTTAGGGACAACCGAGCAAAGAGGTTCAGATAAATAGTGTGGTTTATGTTTACTTTCTCTTTCAAATAGGATTGGACATTCGATACCTTACAAAAGTCGCGACCTTGAATATGAAGGCGACTGACCGGTGAGCATTGAGCATTGAGCATGTAAATGAGCTCGACCTTTGTACTGGAAATGTTAACTTGCGTTCCTATGTCTCATCGTAACTGTCTGGAAAATATCATCTTGGAACTGCAGAAAGTAACCGGGACAGAAAAGCAAAAGCAACTCACATATATTTTTAACATGTGTAATTTCCATGCATGCCTACATTAGAGGCCCCAGAGTGTATTATAACCAAGTATTTTAAGTTTCAACTACTCAAAACATACCTTACAAATCTGTATTTATTCGTCAGTAGAAGGTATCCGTATTTTAGGCCTCTGTGCTGTGGGAATGACGTAAGGATCTGTTATTTACATAATGATTCTGGCAGATAATCTCAGTTACAGTTAACATTTTGTACATGTTTCGATGTCTTTACATCTTCTTCTTCAGGTATTCGTGAAGTTTTCCAGTCGCTTGGTGTCATCAGACAATGTAAAGTACTGTTTTTGTGGAGTCGTAAATTTAGTTATTCATAAATGTGTGCATTGAAGAGCGAGCTGGTCTAGTGGTGTCTAGTGGTGTCTTTTGGTGTCTAGTGATGTCTAGTGGTGTCTAGTGGTGTCTAGTGGTGTCTAGTGATGTCTAGTGATGTCTAGTGATGTCTAGTGGTGTCTAGTGGTGTCTAGTGGTGTCTAGTGGTGTCTAGTGATGTCTAGTGGTGTCTAGTGGTGTCTAGTGGTGTCTAGTGATGTCTAGTGGTGTCTAGTGATATCTAGTTGTGTGGTTAGGTGGTGGAGCGCAAGACTTGAATCCTCAAAGTTCCAATTTAATCAAATCAACTCGAATCAATCTCGAATACCCCCAATTACTAATGAATTTTATCTTAGCAGCAATCCCTATGGCCTGAAGTGAGGAGTAAAACGGTTCCGGGTTAGAATCTAGGTTTTAGCTTAGTCCCAGGAATAGAATATCTAAAATATCTAAAAATGCTGAAGAAATTCACCAGCACCTGATGATGATCTTGGACATCGTAACAAGTACAAATTTCAACTTAAATTAAACTTTTATTGCAGAATACGTAAATAATACAGTTCCAAGTGATGTATAATTGTGTAATTAATTGAGTAACAGTATCGCATTCTGTTACATATTCATGTCTCTAGTGTCTAGTTGGTTGCTAGCAGGAAGCTGTTGTTCCAGTAAGTCACTGTGGCGGCTGGAGGCGGGGTACGCGGTCTCGTGGGCCGTTACCTTGCAAGGTCTCCTAGACCGATTCTTAATAGGTGCAAAACAGTTAGGCAAAGAGGTTCAGATTGATTTGTGGGATGGAACTTGTAGAGTATGTTGTTTAACTTGTTTTTATTAGCACACTGATCTAAATCATGATGGATAGTATTGTTCGAATATCGAGTCAAAATCAATTTTGAGAAGGTATTTCACTATGAAATCTAACAGATTGAGCGTTTTAAGGGATGTTGTACTGGGATTGAACTACAAATTTGTCTACCAAAAGGTTTTGTCCTTTTTTTTGTCCTGTTTTTGCACTTCCCCCTTGTGTTTTTGTATCCACGCGAAAGCTTATCAGGAAATTGATTATTATTGATCTACAAATGTTTCAAAACATGATGACCTCCAAAAGATTATTTACCCATAGTTGTCTTAACGGCCAACAGAGAGAAAGAACGAGTTATAAGACAAAGGCACTGCAAATAGCTGTTCTATTTCTGTCAACAGTTGACAAAGACAGCTGTCACACTTGGGTAAAACACTAGGGAGAACGAAGCAACAAACATTAATAGCGTTCTAGATCTGTTGAGATGAGATGTTAAACTTTAAAAATACGTGGACTTTGTAAAAATGCACTTTTGCCTAGAGTTTAGCCCTTGGAACTGGATAGTTACCATTACCACTAAGTTTTCAAAATTTCAGTTAGTTAACAAAATTTCAAAATAGTTCACATTTGGTAGCGGTACATAGACAAAACTTATGTATTTTAGCTCAGGGCCCTCTAATGCATCCCTTCTCTCCTACGAACAAAAACGTATTTAATCGAACTATCCTAAGAAGTATGCAATAACACCTTTCACTTCAAATTGTATGCAAGTTAAAAGACATTTCCCACACTTTTCCTGACAACTAATTGCGCGACGAAATGCAACTGCACGCCAACGAATCGTTTTTTTTAAACAGACTTTCCCCAAAGCGTTAAAATTATCCAAATGATGTCTGCTCTGAAAGCATGTGTTGTTAGCGTCGTTGTTTGGATACAATGCGGTAATGATTCTATTGTTGAGCTACACTGGTGTGATGTACATTGACACTTGTACACTTTGACACCTCGGGCAAAGCTGGGTTGTCTGAGTCTTGGAGTAAGAAGTATCAAAACTATTAAAAATATGTTTAAAATGCTATGAATTATTTTTTAGATAAAATAGAACCTAGGCTTTCACTTGAAGGTCAAACTGGAGCTGTTGAATTGTAGCTGGATTTGAAGATAGACTGTGCAATTATCCGAAACGTCAACCAATGTTTTTGCTCGTTCAACGAGGGGTGGTCCACCAAAGACCAAGATCCGTTCTGTTTACATACATTGATTGTAAATACGACCATATGAAGAGTAATTGCTTATCTAATCGTTATGCCTATATCTCCCTTCGTCTTATTCAATGTAGCCTAATAACTAACTGGAAAACCTTTGACATAAATTTTATTTTTCAAGTTATGTTTAGGTTATGTTTTCTCATCTTTCCCTTCCTTAACAAAAAGAAAGGTATCTGGAATACGTTTCAAGTGAATGCAATAGCTACGGTACCTACTGGGCTGACATTTTACATGAAAGTATTTCATGTCCTGGATCGGCACATAGGCAAAATTTTTTACCATCTACTCGCCCACTCGATTTTCCATTAATATTTGTACGAATATTGAACAAAAATGGAAAACGTGTTCAATTGGTGGATTCAGTTTCCCATACATTTGTTTTAAAATGCGACCGCGACCATGAAGCTGTGTGTATCAGTAGCAAGTCGCAAGGTCTAGTTCTGTCCCTATCATGCTACTGTATCATAGACAATACTACCTGTCCAGTGCGTGTGTGTGCGTGTGTGAGACTGCGTGACAAGGTCGTGCAAGGTCACGCCCACGGTCGTTGTCAGCTGTCAGCCTACTTCTCTGTCAGTCACGTGACACTGTATATCACGCTGTACACGATTGTCAACCACATGTTTGCTGAGGTTGTGTATGGTTTTCTCTACGATATCCCTAGAGTTTCACCTCTGGGAGCTGGGACTGGTAGATATCGACACCGTGATGCAGTCATGGTCCAGTGGAGGGTGATAGCTGGAGGCGAGGACGAGCTCCAATGTCAGTATTGGACAGTAATACTCATCTCAGAGACTCTTCATCTCATTGAATCTTCGTCTCACAGACTCCATGTCATAGTATCTTTATCTCACAGACTCTATCTCATAGGATCTTTATCTCACAGACTCTTTTTCCTCATAGACCCTTTATTTCACATATCCTTCATCTCACAGACTCTTCATCTTTCAGTCTCTCCGTCTCAAAGATTTTCCATCTCACATACTTTTCATTTCATAAAAGCTTCATGTCACAAATACTTCTACTCATGCCATAATCGTTTCATACACTCTTTACGTCTTTTCATCTCGTAGACTCTCCTTATCGTAGACCATTTATATAATACCTTCTTCAATTAACAGGTTCTTTGCCTTACAACATGGGCTCCAGTCTTCATTACGTATAGTACTCCCCACATGGACCTCATGGTCAGAGTTTTAATACAGTTGAAATTTTATTACACACTTTGCCATACCATCAGCGCTTGGTAATTATGTTAATCAACGTATCTTAGAAAGGGTATACTACCAATTTGCAAAGACTAATGCTAGTGCACAAAAAATACAAAATATTATAAAACCGAATGAGCATCTTAGATGGAACTAAATGAAGCTGAACATGGAGCGCTACCCAATCGTAGCGGTTGACGTCGTAACTACGACATCAATCAGCCAATCACATCGGACAGCCGTTGTAATCACATAATTACACGCACAATCAGATCAGAATCACATTTGACTGATTGATGGTCCAATGTCCCGACAATCAGCAATGCTTGTGTTGCGAAGCAGTTTTACGTTACTCTCCGAGATCTTCCATCATATTATATTATGATCTATTTAGATTTTGAAAAAAAATATTTTTTGTTTCTTGACGGTGAACTAATTGTTCTAACTAACTGACTTAGTAGATTTTCGTCATTAAATGACAGTCAAAAAACGTTGTCGACTAAGTGACTTGTTAATCAAATTATGGCCTCCGTTTCAAACGAGACACACCGTGAAACGGTTAGTAGGCTAACGTCGCGAAGTGGGATAGGGGTGAAGTAGGCGTGACGGTGCTATCCGAGTCTTTGGTGACTAAAATGACAGTCAAATGGCTTGACGACCAAGTGACCTGTCGGTCAAATGGTTGCTTCCGCTCCATACGCGCCAAACGTGCCGTAAGGTGACACGGTTCGTAGACAGTGTCGGTGTTATCTGCAGTCAGTCCCTGGTGACTAAATTGTCAGTCAAATGACTCATCGACCAAGTGACTTGTCGGTCAAATGGTGTTCCCGTTTTATGACGCACCGTGACACGGTTAGTAGGCTAGTTGCACACATGGGGGGTTAACCATGCATGACGATGTTATCTGCAGTCCTTGGCGACAACGCAACGCCATAAACCCATAAACCGCGGCGTCAAAGAAGCTATTGTTTTATGGGTTGTAATGCCACTTTTATGGTGGGTTTATGGGAGGTACGTGGTGGCTGCGGCCGGGACTCTCGCACTGTGAACTGCCGATGCTAAATATATGTGGAGGCTGTGAGTAACACTGGATATTGAAACAACTGTCTACTTTTATTTCTGAAACGATTGACTTGAGAAAAAAAAATAGTGAACGACGATACTGTTACTAACCTAATACCTAATGTGTGTGAATATTTATAGATGAGGAATTTTCTTTCCGTAACGGCTTTATGGTAATTCATAAAACTGTCAAAAGGGATACAACAACGTAGTATTTTACTGTGATTTACACTTTGACCATTTGGTTCTCGAAAGAGCGGTTGTAAAACAAACTACTTTCGCGTGTTACGTGATTCCAGCCTGTGTTATTTCACAATACCTTTTGGTTTGTGGCCAATCATACTTATCATGCAATACTCATCCCGAACTCCCTCTGGTACTGTACGATATTGAGCCGTATTAATAAAGAAGAGGTAAACCTTTTACTTGCGAAAATTCGAGGAAATCCTTCTATCTGTATTAATAAAAACTCAAGCAAAACCTTTTACTTTATAAGGAAAAGGTAATCCATAGAAAGTTGAGGTTTTGCTCATGACTTAAGTAAATGGTTATTAATAAAACTGACTATTTACTTTTTCTTTGAAGTAAATCCTTCAAAAATGATGCATCTGATCAGTAGCAGATTATACGTTTAAGTAAAAGGTGTGTGGTGGTTTTACAGTGTGGTGCTAAATTTTAGCGAATTTCCTAAATAGGGAAAAAGCTATTCCGTAGGTCTCATGGTAAGACCTAAACCCATGACCCATTTACTTTTCCGTTTTCAGGTCCCCAGAGGCTAAAAACCTCCTCCATTCAAATTCATATATATGTGTGCCCGCTGTCATAACTCAAGCAAAAGTGATCCGATTTGGATTAAATTTGGCGCAAACGTGTAAACCTACGTTTATTCTAAGGGATTCGCAAATCAGCATAATAGGATATGGAAACAGGGGTTTATAGGCGGTTTTATGGGGTAAAAATTGGATTTTAACATTTTTTACCCTAAAAAGATAGAATTTAGCAACTTCTTTCCAAGCCATTTTGTAGATCGAAGCTATATTATGCGCCTAATGGCTACGGAGAAATTCAAGCAAATTGTAAATTTAAAATGTCCATGTTATTTTTATGGAGAAATTTTTAAACTGTTGTAGTTTTCTTGTTTATGAGTATTTTTTGATCAAATTTGCATTCATTTCATACTAAACTATTATAAAAAAAAAGAAAAAAACCACCTTTTTACCCTCCCTGTAGCAGTAAACCTAAGTACTCAGTTAAACTAAAGCTATTTAAATAGGGAATGAATGTGATATTTTAGACATTTTAGGTAACATCCAATCAGGCAAATGGAAATTTACTTAGTCTCCAGGTTTGCTGTGGCGGGAGTATTTTTGTTACCTCCTACTAAGCTATCAATATTTCAATAAAAACACACCTCAATACCTTCCTTGAATCAGCAAACCTAGTTTCTCATTAAAATTAATATTATTTAAATAGGGAAAAAATCTGACAATTTTCAGGGAATATTTTTGAAGAAATCCAGCCAGGTAAAAGGAAATTTGTTTAGTCTGCAGCTGCGGCGAGGGTACCTGTGGTTATACAGTACTGCATGCTATCTACAAAGCGACATTTTGAAAACTATGTATAATCTATGGTATAATATGATGATTTCTATAAACAAATTTATTATGTACCCGACTAACTATTGTCATCAACCAAATTCTATATCTAGAAAGGGGTTAAGATTCTGGGGGTAAAATCCGGGGTAAAATTCCGGCCCACACACTCTAGATTTTATAATTTAGTTTGTTATGGTTAAATTCAAAGCCGGATGCAAAACCATTACACAGAGTTGGCACAGTTATGCCTTCGAGGGGTATCGGTAGACAAAAATAGACAGGATCAGACGTGTAACATGTGATGTTCCTAAAGAACCATTTACTTCCGAGCAGAAGGATTTGCTCGGAAGTAAAAGGTAATCATTATTAATACGGTTTGAAGGATATGCTTTTACTTTTACCTTTTACTAGAAGCAAATGCTTTTGCTTCATACCTTTTCCTTTTGAGCATATCCTTCTTTTTATTAATACGGCTCACTTATTTCCCGGTACAGAATGACTTCTTCTTACTGATTTCTTGATAACTTAAAGTCATATTTCTTTATACTTATGGCTCACTAGTACTTCATGATGTTTCTAACTACTTATTGGTACCTAATACTCTCTGATCTCTGATAATTCATTACCTTATCACCTCTCCAGCAGATCTACCCCGTAATACTACACAGAGACTTACTACCCTCAATACTAATGGTACTTCACGATAAGTCTCGCACTTTCAATTATTTCGCACAAGACCACTTACACTTATCGTTTTGGACAGTTTCCCGCCACACGGCAACTAAGGGCGGATAAGCGGCGCCGCGGCGGGGAAAGTTTCAATAAAGTCACGTGATTGACAGTTTCCACAGAGATAATGGCCGTGGCTTTATAAGGAGCGAGAATAGAATTACCCGCCTCACTCTATCGCGCCGCCACAAAACATACGAGGTTTTGCTCTGGTTTGTAACAAGTGCGGGGAATTAAATAAATCGCCATTAGTCCGCAGCGTTGAACTCGCTGGTTGGATAGGGTAAAAAACGTTAGTTGCTGTGGAACATAGCTGGACTATAGAATTTGTGAGGAAAGTTTTCAAAGTTCTTTGGGGATTGTGTTATTTTCACGTGAATGCAGGATACTTAAAAATGTTTATCCTAGCCTACTTCGACTCACCTCAAATGGCTGAACAGGTTCTATAGTCCAAGGATTTGGGATTGGTTTTTCAAGAAAGCAGCATATACATTGACTTACATTTAGTTCTATTGTTACCCATTCTTTATACTATATACTTACTATTATGTGTAACATTGAAGATGTAACTCCCGTTACTGTACATTAGCTCTATGAAAGTGAATAAGCTAAGAAACAATCGCATTTATTGCAACATGCCGCTTCCTTGCATTCATGGTGCATCTACATTTTTGGTCGGAACCAAATCTAACATAAACAGGCCAAAATCTTAATGTTTCATGAGTTAGTGTTTCAAATCTCTTAAAGTTTTACCCTGGGCGTAGAGACGACCAAAAGACTTTGAAGACTTGTGCTGCGATCTAACCACATATAATGTTAACTACGTAGTCTTCGTCGCTGATCCGTTCATCGTTTGTACACTATCATGACTGACTGTATACTGAGTATATAGGCAATTTTTACTCCCACTAGCAGTATGAGTATCTGTTTCGTCAAAATTGCTGAAAACTATTGCTGCTTTCTATCCACATAGGGTGGTAACTACCTGATCTTCGTTGTTGAATCGTACCATAGATGAAGTAAGTAGTAATACTACTTCATCTATGGTCGTACAGTGTTTTGTTCGCGAATTACTGATTCTATACTCAACGGCACAACTCCCACCAGCTGCAGTTTCATCCACCATCCTCACTTCAGGCCGAGCTTGGTCTATAACAGCCTATTATTACCCCATTTACGACCGGTTTGATAGCTTTTCGTCATTTGTCTATGCAGATCTGCTCCAAGTGTTTGTATTTCATATTGACTAATGAGGACATCTTAGTGTTTCGTCCTTCGATCCTGATTTACGATGTCTTCTGCAACATTCATAAACATTGCTGTTATTGCTGGATATGCTTTATTTTACCGCTGTAAAAGTTTATATTCTTTGCGTCGGTGTTAACAGGATGTAAACCTATATTTAACTGCAGGTGAAGCTGAGGGAGGGAAGCTGTAGGTATTTAGACGAGTCGTCAACGTTGGTAATAGTTTTGATCTCAGTGTCAATACCTACATACTGTGAGGATTGATTTTTATTTGATTTGATTTGTTATTGGTATTTGTCGTTGTTGCATGTCATATCGATGTTTTACTCTTTGTCCCTTATTGACGATTAATTACTTCACACAACTTACCAATCATTTTAAAATTTTTACTGAAATTGTTATATTGATGAGTTAATCAAATCTTTTAGATTTTAAGTCAATCTATTTTGTCTTCTAAACGTTCTAAAATGTACGAAAGTAACTGTATTGGTAATTAACCTCTACAAAAACTGGTCTACTAGTCTTCTATAGCTTTGCCATTGAAGGTTTCCTATGTAAAACATTATTTGAGGTTAAAAATACATATATTGTAGCCTTAAATAATTATAAATCTAGAAAAAAATAACACTTCAAACAAAGTAAGACCCTTTAATACGTAACACGCTTGAAACACAATTGAAATACACTTGAAATCCTCCAAATTCAAAGGATGAGAAGGGCGAAAACGATATCAGCTGATATTTTTCACTTGAAACATTTTTTTTATTTTTTTATTTTGGATAAGATGTTGGCACGTGAAAGCGAATAGTTTTCTACGAGTAACATTAACTTATAGACTTTTCCTTCAATCACTACCGCAGGTGCTGAGGTTCGTTGCGCGTGCTCTATCAAAGGGGTCGCCGGAATGGTCGCCCCCGGAAACATCACCCCCCAGGCTAAACGTGACGTCACGAAACCAGACAACCAGCTGGTATAAAATCTATGTCCGCGACCGGAATCATACCCCCCCCCAAGGGCTTGACAAGTAATTTATCAAAGTCTAGTTGATACGAACTAATTATGTTATTAATTTTAATTCAAACAAGTAGAAACGGAAAGGTCTCCCCCGGCAAGACATCCCCTATGTACACCCCGGAATCGTCCCCCCCCTGAAACGCTACCCCTAGTAGGGCTGGGCTGCTCGGCAGCCTACCTGCTGCCCGTCCTTCCCATTCCATTGTTCTGAGGCCGAGGGTCGGCCGCTCGTTCATTATTATTGTCGCTTGGACAACAGCTTTTCCACAGAAGAAAATTGCAGACCCTGTGGTGGAATATCAATCAGATGTGTATGAACTTAAATAATACGAGCAAAGATTGACTTTAAAAATGATTCTTTTAGACTTAATTCATAAAAAAAACTACCAACGATACGGTAATGCGTAAAGTATACATTTTTTCTGTTGCATTAAATAGTAGTTATACAGTACTTATCAACATCAGTAAACTTACCTTACACCCTATGGTAATTGTTAAGCAACACATTTGTTAAAAATAGAATAATTGCTAAATGTATTAAAAATGAATCGCATTGCTTTAAGTTTGGCCCCGATTTAATTAATAATTTAAAAATTAGAAACAGATTATTAAATAAGAATAAACCTAATAATATCTTTTTTAGGGGATTAATCCCTTAAATTTAACGGAATAATTAATTGTTAGTAATTACAAATATGTAAATGATACTATAAAGGTTATGCCAAAAAGTACCTTAATTCAGAAACAGCCTAGGCTAGATTCATATAACTGGAATAGAGTCAAAATATTATGAAAGTATAATAAAAATATCAGAATAACTTTAAATCGAGAAGAGGACTTGCAATCATTGTTGATATACCAATAAATAATTAGTTTTGTTATAAGATGTATATGTTTAGAAAACCTTTTTGCTACTGAAGTTTGCAAAATTATGTTTATAATTACTAAGGGGAATATATAGGCCTACGTGAGTTCAAATTTTTAATATGTAATCAAAATTTTGAATGTTGAGCTGTAAACTTGTATTACATAGCTTAAACGATAGTAACATTCGTATATACTCCAATTAATGTATCACAAAGTACCAATTATAATTAAAAATACCCCCGCCGGCCACCACAGCAAACCTGCAAACTAAGCAAATTTCCATTTGCCTGATTGGATTTACGCTAAAATGTCTCTGTAAATATCACATTTATTCCCTATTTAAATAACAGTAGTTTAAATAAACTGTTTAAATAACACAGTTCCCTATTTAAATGGGAGCGAGCTGGCGTAGTGGTTAGAGCGCGGGACTTCAGTCCCTGAGGTCCCGGGTTCGATCCCCGCCAAGTCACCAATGGATTTTATCCAAGTGATAATGCCGCAACCCCTAGGTCTAGCCTGAAGTAATGTGAAAAACAATCCCAGGCTCGTGCCTAGCGTCCTTAGGACAAAAAAAAAAAAAAAAATCTGTAGTACCTTTACCTATTTGGTAGTGTTTGGACGCCTTCTTATGTGGGAAAAAGTTGAAAAATATGTTGATAATATTTCAAATTATCAAATCAAATACGGTACTTAGTCATTTTAACTACGTAAATAATTATGTAAGTAAATAATTAAATATATTTTCTTAAATTGTTTTTGGTAACAAATAAATCATTAAAAACCTGGTAAACATTAAAGACCAAGAGCACAACAAATAAAGAAAGCAAAAGGAAAATGAAAAATGGCTTTAATAAAAAAAAATAACATTTTACTAAGTTTTAGAATATGCCTACTATATGTTGTTTTTTCCTACCGTAATAGATCCTCGTATTCAGGAAATCTGTAGATTTGAACTATACGTCTCTAATACTTCTACCCTTGGGTAAAATCAAGATTTGTCTGAAATCAGATCTGTGTAAGTAGGCCTATAAGTTTATGCCATGAAAGTTATGTCATTTTTGTAGAATGTGTGTAGTCTATATCGATATACAGTACCAAAATTTTGAGGGTTATAAAAATGTGAAACGTTGTAGCAGGTCTAAAGAAAATACTGGGGAAAATCCCCTGCCATATTTTGAGCTGATTTTATTGTTTGTGCAACTTCAGAGTATACTTTTTACAAATTATATTAACATTTTTCAAAATCTGTTTAAAACTCTATGAGGCGTTCTGTTCACAAATTAACCCCTTCCAAATTAATAAAGTACATAGGCTAGATAACACTGATAATTATGAATTATGTTAATGTACGAATTATGGTAAAAAGTTGAAACTGACTTTAGTAAATAAATAACTAAACTTTTCCTTAACTATGTTAAACAAACGTATTTGGCTCAGGTATTCTTGGGAGGGATACCTGAAGTCTCAGCTATTTTACAAAAAAATACCTCCCGCTATAAATACAGTTGTATTCTACGAATTAATAGTCTGCAAATTACAGACGAATTCCATAAATCAATACTCTGAGAATAGTGGATACCAGGATTATGTTCTCTTACAAACTTTTAAGTTATACGTATTAATATTCTGCGAACTACAGGTAGATTTAAATGTGTAACTTTCAAAACAATGGGTGACCGTTCATGGAATAACTGTACTACTTCAATGTAAATTTAGTTATTTAGAATCAGCAGTGTGAAATCATGAAATAAAGTGAATGTGACACTGTTGCTTGCTTCTCTGTCAACGCAAACGTTAACAGTGTGAGCTTTTTCCTGTTTATTGCCGAAGAAACTAACCAATATTTACTTTCTAAATTCTTTTTACGAGAAAGAGTCCTTCACCAATATCAAATCAGGAATATTCGCAATGCATTTATTTTACCATAAAACCCAGACAATTATTTAAATGTATATCATATAGAGCATTTATTGCTCAATGTTTACAATTTAAGAATTAGGAAATGTGAAAATATGTTTGTCAAGTGTGTACTGTATTATGGTGAGTGGTTGAAGCATGCTCATATTAATACGAGTTGATTCCTTACTTAATGTGTACTACAGTATTACTACAAAACATTTTATTTCATTTCCACGTGTTTCAAATACATTTTATACGTTGGCGGAAAAAACTATATGTAATTTATACATCATCTAATGTATAAAATTAAGGGGAAATGTCTAGAGAACGCACAATATCAAAGTGTTAATTTGTATTTATCTTATAATTGTAATATCAACAACATTTGCGTAATAATACTAAATCCTTCCCATTCTTGCGAGTTCAGTCGAGTGGTGGTAATATGGGACAGTCTCTACCCTTGTGAACAATAGCTGGCTCGAATCACGAGCCCAAGCCCTACAGCAGGTATACCGGGGGTGATCATGGCAGGGGGGGACCTTTCCGGGGTGTGCATTTTGAAAACGATCGGGGTTAGCGTATCCGGTTAACATCAATTGTAATTAGAAAATCTGGCAATTGTATATGATAAGTGAATATAATTATCTAATTAATACGCAAACTCAAAAATAACTCGTCATATCGACGAGTGCATGCTGCAACTGAAATTGAGTGTCCGCGGCCGGAAACATCACCCCCCGGTCTCTGACGTCATTATGACGTAGGGGGGGTGATGTTTCCGGGGGCGACCTTTCCGCGTCCCCTATCAAAGCTTTCTCTGTTTATGCGCGGTCGGGACGCACTTAGCACCGAATGGATAACTGATCGACGCAAGGGATCAAAGGTCTGTGTCTATCAACTGTCTTAGCTTACTGCTTTCTGTATTACACAGATGACACTTGGGTGATAAGTGGTCATCCTATCGAATCTACGAGTAGATTTAGAAGGGATTCGCGAAGAGGTGAGAAAAAAGTAATGGGATCTTCAATTTACATTAGTTATGTACTGTTGCGATCGCCTAGTATGCATTGTTAGTTCAATTGATCTGTCAATTGATTGAAATTTGTTGTGGATTTCAATTTACTTTCTTTGCACTAATTTTTACAAGGGAAACTAAAAGGGTATGTTACTGCAATATATAAAAACTACTTACCATTCCATCATAAACTAAACTAGAATGGTTCAACAGTAAATAGATCACTTTATGTGTAATGAATTTTCAAAGTATAAGAATATAAAGGCAAACTTGTACAGTATAATGGCACGTTCTATGTGAAGCGTATTAAACTATAGGTTGAAAGAAATCTGGCTGCAATTTACCTGTGGCTTGCATGTCTATTCCAGCAACCAAAGCCAATGTTGTAAATCAATCGGATTTCAGCTAAATTATTAGGATGGTTAGTAAAATATAACATTTTCTCGACTGTGCACTTCGAAGACAACATGATAAAAAGTTTTTCTACAAAATTAATTTCAATTAAAAATTTGCACGCGCGATTTTCACCTTTTCTTTGTAGATTTTAGAAACTAAATTTCAGTCATCACAATTGCTCGCATGTAAACTGATATTTTGGAGTTAAACTCCCGAAAATGATTCCAATACGTTCTAAACATTTAAACGCATTGAAAACACGCCTAATCACCCACATCTTTCAAATTTAGCTCCAACCACCCCTTGTTCCCGCCGAAAGAAAGAATATTCCCTCCAAAAACCGTGTCATCGCTCAGCAGACAGCCGAATTCCTAGGATTTCTCGTATAAATTCTTCGTTTGCACTTTGACAGGTGCAAAAACGGCGGTCACCCGACGTGGCGGAGTCTTGCCGACGTTGGCGTCACCCTGGGCGCCTCCTGGAGGTTCTGCGATGTCCAGGGTCTGGCGCCGAGGATGATAAAGTCTGACCACCTTACACGCTTCACCTGGGGTCAGGAATGCTGGGAATGTGGTGGACAAGGGAAATATCGCAGAAAAAGAGCGTTGTTGGAGTCTTCAGCCTTAGATGTGACATGAAATTAGTTTTATTTAACAAGAGGATCGGTTATCAAAGGTGAGATGGGATGAATATCTGAATGTCTTAAAATCCAAACATTACGGATGTATATAAAGTATTTAGCGGGTTAGCAATGTTTTGTCATAACAGGGACAGAAAATATATTTTACAAGTTGTCACATGCTAAGATTTGCACAAACAACGTACAAATACCTCAGGTTACCTGAAATATGACAATCTTGAGGTATTTGTACGTTGTTTGCTCAAATCTTAGCATATAAAAACTGTATTTACTAGGTTAAGAATATTGACACAATTTAATGTACAGTGTACAACCATTGAATACTGACGGATAGATTATGAAATGAAATGAAACGATTATTCACTTTTTATACAACTAACTTATTTAAAGTATCTCTAAGGTTTTAAATTCATCATATTCGTGAGAGTTATTACTTTTAGAATAGATTAATACCCCCGCCGCAGCAAACCTGCAGACTAAGCGAATTTCCATTTGCCTGATTGGATTTACACTAAAATGTCTCCTTAAAAATATCACATTTATTCCCTACTGTATTTAAATCAAATCACTTTAACACATACTCAGGTTTGCTGCAACAGGGAGGGTTAAAGTGTTTTTTTTATGTAAAATGTTAATAGTTAGTAAGAAATAAAAACATTTTCCAAATTTGGGCAAAAATATGTTAATAAATAAGCAAACTACAACAGTTTACTTATCCTCCATAAGAATAACATGGGAATTTTAAATTTACAATTTTTTTGAATTTTCTCCGTAACCATTAGGCGCATTAAAACGCTTCAAGATACTAAATTATTTGTTTTTTTAAGCTCCACAAAATAGTTTGGAAAGAAATTGCAAAAATTCAAGTTTTTTGGGTCGAAAATGGGAAAAACCCATTTTTACCCCATAAAAGCCCCCATAAACCCCCGTTCCCATGGTCCGATCATGCTGGTTCGCGAACTCGTTCGAATAAACGTAGGTTTACACGTTTGTACCAAATTTCATCAAAATCGGATCATTTTTGCTCGAGTTATCGCGCTAACGGACATATATATATATATATATATATATATATAAATATATATATAAATATATATATAAATATATATATATATATATGAATTTGAACGGATGCTATTTTTGGCCTCTAGGGACCTCAAAACAAAACAAAAAATCGGTCCCGGGTCCAGGTCTTACCATGAGTACTACGGTAATAGCTTATTCCCTATATGGGAAATTCGCTAAAAGCACAATATTATGTCTATTCTTGAATCTGTGGTTTTAGTTGCTCAACACTGCAACAGATGGATTGTAATGAACCAAATTAGCGACTACTAGTCACTACTGTATAGTAGCAGGAAATAATAATAATTTCAACGCGTTGTACAATAAGGTTAGCTTACTTAAATGTCAGTTAAAAGTGGTAAATATAGGTCAAACTTTGTTTTAGCTCAAATTCAAATCAAAATACGTATCAAGAGTAAACGAGCCAACCAATGAATAATAATATAATCTAAATTGTCCAACGAAATGGATCTAGAAATATATACAAGTTGGATTTCCCTATCTCCATATCTATCCCACTCATTCCTTCGCCGCCTACATCCAACAAAACCCATGTCCCATTCAGAATATTACCCGACTTCGAAAAAAACCCTTTGCTTAAACGTTCCTGTTTTGTATCCAGTTATTTAAATAAATAGAGTGTTTACAACACTCGGCGCGCCTGACCTTGGTCGAAATGCGTTTACATTTATCTGTCATTTGCATAAGTGTGCAGGTGAAAGGGACTTGTTGTGAAAGGTGACATACAGTGCACGAGCTGATTTTCAAGATAACTTTCCAAATTTTTTGATCGTATCGGACAATGCGAATGATTAAGCTGCGTCGGGTTCCCAATTCTGATCGTGGGACGTTAATCATTTCTGTACGTGTTGCGGCCAGTGTTGCCAAATGCGGGTAATTTTACCCGAATCAGGGGATTTTCGTGGGGATTTTTTGGGGGATTTTATTTCAGTGAGTTTGTACTGTCCATTAACTATAAACACAGGAGCAGCAGCATTACTAATTTATTTATACTTGTTTTGCACGTTTCCTCTGTCAAATACGTTAAGGAAATCGTGCAAAAACTGGCATTTTGTTTACTGTTTAATAGAAACTAATGTCAATTTGTAGCTCAATGATACCTGGATCTAGTATAAATCAGGTACAGTATGTGATAGGACCAGCGACCTTCAGATTTGAAGGCGAGCACTATAACTACTTTGATAACCTGTTAAGTTATACACACTAAAGAATCAAACCTCTTCTGCAAAGTGATTTTATGCTTCTTTTATTAATGTTTGAAAAGATAAGTTGAGCACGAAGCACAATACGAAAACGTTTTTAAACAGTAGTAAAAGGTAAAGATTGATCAGTTCCAAAACAGATTTGGTTATGTTGGATCAATTTATTTCACAATGCAAAATAGACACGAAGACACGTAAGTTTAGTTAAGCTGGACCTTGGTGTGCTACAACAAATTTAATTTAATATTTTGGTACATGTACGGATGTGAAACAGCGATTGATAAACTCAGGGATTGACGAGGGTATTTTGGTAGTCCTTTAGGGTAAAATTAGGGATTCTCAGTCATTTTAACCCAGGATTTTCAACTTTCCAAAATTTCTGATGCTATCAATGCGGATGATTTAGCTCTAGTCAGATTGCCAATTCTAATCGTGGTACGTTTATCTTCCCGATACTTTGTTCACTGTACGCTCGGGGTCGCGTTGTCGTTCATTTCTTTATTAGCAAGCCATAGAAACCGGTCCCGGGTACTTAACCCCGTGTTTGGATTGGGGGCCGCATTAAATGTCTTTGGGACACCTTTATCGCAGTTTATACGCCATTCGGCATACGTTCATTGTGGATTTGCATTTGGATTAGCAGTTTTTATTCAAACAGTTTTAAATTTTGCCTCGCAGCAGGTGTTGTAAATTCGAGGTTCGAAGAACGGTTTTGATTGTGATCGAAACTTGGAATATTTACGCTTTGAGATTTTCATTTTGTGTTTGGTTCGACATAAAACATTTGAGAAGTGCTCAAGGTTTGACTGAGGAGCAACATACCGTTCCGGATTTATTTGTACATAATTTGGTTTTATTTTTGTTGTCATGGACAAAATCACTATTTAACCTGCAAATCTACACCTCAAGGCTTTGGACGTCCATAGGGCTAAGCACGAAAAGATTTTAAGACCAGAATATCCTTTGATGTAAGATAAACTCATGGCCTACCTTTATAAAATTTCGGCCCAGTCGGTTCATCAGTTTTAAGTATAATGTACCTGCAACAAATATATTTACATAAACCACACATTCTTTATCGGAAACCCATGTTAGATGAAATATGAAACCTAGTTTTGATTTCGTCGAACCTGGGTCTTCGGTAGATGACGTCGTCGATGAACTGGCGAAAAACTGGCAGTCATATCCTAAAGACAATGAGTCATCAAAGTTTACTGTAACCGGGTAAGTCTATTTTATAGTTTATTTTTGCTTTTACAATTGAATTTTGTTAATAAATTTACCTCTTCCATACGATATCTCTGTATTTAAATGACAGTAAAACTAAGATGTATAATCATAATACCACAGATGAGCAGGTTGCAATCATTGTTGCTGACGAGCTGTACCATCGTGTAACAGTAGTTTCCTGATAAACACCAGTTTGTATGACTAGACATGCTGGCGAGACCGCGAAGGAATACTGATCATCTGGACTACTTTCTTCCGCCATACACGTTCTGCGAAATGATACTCATTTTTGTACATCTGCAGATAAAATACATATTTGGTGTTTCACTAACCAGGTATGTTTTTAAAACATTTCATGCAATTGTACAACCAAGAATTATAGGTAATCCTATTTTAATTTAACTCGTTGTAAATAATAAATTTTTGAGATAACGAAATAAATATATTTTAGGATTAAACAATTAACAATTAATTCGTTACTTTGAAGTAAAGACGATTTTATAGTTTAATTATGCACTTTATTTTGTATGTTTTGACGTGATTTATGTAGTTCCCGTCATTGATTTTGGTTATAAATTTGCCACAGCGTGTTTCCTTACATCATCTGACTTATTCCCATACAAGTCTCTCACATGTACAATATTTTAGTAACGCCCTTGACTTTATAAAATGTAAAATTTATAGATTTAGTTTTATTCATACAGAAGATAGGAGCCTCTTACAAAATGTTCCAATGTAAAAATTCGGGGTTCTTCCAAATTTATTTACCACGGTTTAACCAAGTTAGCCCTACATTTTGTGGTACTTAACTGCCATATTTATAATATCTCCCTGAGTTTTTGGTACTTTCTTTGTTGACTAAAATAAACAAATCTGTGGTTTAAAGTTAAATCACCTTTCAGTTTCGCTAGGTTGAAATGTTGGCCTTCTTCATAGAAGTTAGCGATTGACACCAACAGAGATTTTAGGTAGCTCAATTCACCTTCTTTTAATATCTAAAACCAACTACAGATTTTACACGAGAATAAATTTACAAAAGAATAAATCATTGGCAATACATACATACAGTATTGCATTCTTTAAATATTTTTGACACCTAGACGGTTGCCACGTCCGGCTGGGTCCGTTTCCTTGTTTGCGTTTTTTCAGCGCTCTTTAGCGGTGTTTGTTGACCAAACTTCTCCATTTAGACAACCAACATTCCTCATCTACCTTTCAGCGTCTAGAGTGAGTGGTTTTGGGGGAAACCTCATTTGTAATCTCTTCGTTTGATTGTTACACCCATAATTCCCTATAGGTAGCCAAGGGGATAAAGTGAAAGCCTAGTAAACAGACGTTTGCTGGTTCAATCCGAGGATAGTTAGCCTTAGGGGTTCAAATAGCAAATAGCACTTACCGGTAAGTAATCTTGTCTAAAGCAACAACAGATAAGTCAGTAACAAGGACTTATATGGTATACTTTCATATGGCATCTCACTCAATTCACTCTCCCAATGATATTTGAGTTTAAAATTTTAAATTTGAGTTTTAAATTGGCCCTAATTTAGGTACAAAAATAGTTATAATAGGCAACTCTCGTAGCATATCAATTTCTAAAGTATTTAATTCGAATCATGACTGATGAGATGCTTGAAAATCATTGTAAAAATTTTAAGCACTACAACTTAAGTCTCGCAGTAACAATGAGTTTTGTTTAGAGTAAAGTAAGGTTAGTAAAATTTGCCTGCGTAATACTAGGATAAAGCCAGCGTGATAGAAAGTTAACTCTTCCGCAACATTATGTAAATAAAATTCTTCTGTAATCACCTTAAGCTGCTTATCAAACTTATTGAAGAGCCTCTACAGTAAATCTATTATACGGCTTTGCCGAGCTCTTGGTAGATGGACAATCCACTTAGTTCCATAGTCGGTGGAAGATTTGCCCGAAGATCTCCACTAATGAAATACCCGGAGATTGACCCCGAGGTCAGCCGAGGACCCGGCCGAATCTCCGGGTTTTTATGGAGATGGTGTTCTGAAACGTGCGCTACCGGTACCTGTTTCATTCGTGTCGTTATCCATGTAACACACTTTATGTTGTGAATATCCAACCTGTAATAGTTTGAGGTGGACAAAATATTTTTGCCATATTGCAAATCTCATACACGATGAATGGATATAGTGATGTACGAAAACCACAATGAATTGTCTATGAAAATACTTCTATGATAACTATCGTGACGATATTGATCTTGAACAATTAATCACCTCTTGTTTAGGCCTACATCTGTGTGTAGATTTTTCAGGGCAAATATGTATTTGGATGTGATTTGATAGCAATTGTGATTCGTCCGAAAGAAATTAGTATGACGATATCCCTGGTGATTTGTTTTGGTAAAGATTTATACAATAAGTTATCTAGTGCGTTACCTAAACATATTTTTTGATGTGGGTGCCCTCATAGAACTGGGCGTTTATAGTATTCTACCCTAGAAATTATTTACCCTTACAAATCATTACCCGATCAAATCAGCCACAAATTGGACTAGTAAATCATAATTTCGACAAATAGGATCCTTAAGCCGCGTTTACACCAAAGTTGACAACCAGGTTTTCGACTAGTTTCGGAAACTTGTTGCTTTTTCTACAAAATGCAGCAACTTTTTCTGTCGTCAACTAGTGGAGCAACAAGTTTTCCACTAAATTTTGGTTTCCCGCGGAGAGTCGGTAAGATCAAAGAAAGTTGACAACAAAAAGTTGAAGACTAGTTGCTACGCGCTTTGCGCAAGCAACTTGTTGAAAACTAGTGGAGAACTATTCCTCTCCCATATTGTAAACATATTGTAAATGTGTATTATTGAATTATTTTAATTATTATAATAGGGTAAATATTAGCTATCTTTCGATTTAAATATCTTAATTATGCCTAATAATTCTGGATGTGTACAGAGCTACACACCACGCCCGTGGTCTGATTTGGATTAAAATTTGTATGTAGGTACTTTTCCATAACATCTCCAGGTATTTTTGAATTTTTTTGAAATTTTGATTTTTAATGGTGATTTTTCCAAAATACGGAAAATTTGATCTTGAAATGGCCGACATCCTTGACACACTGTACTTATTATTACGCGCCTATTCTTTGGCAACAAGTTTTCCACTAGTTGCTCTAAATTAGTGAGGAGCAACATTTAGTTGTAAACTTTTAGTTGTCAACTTTTGGTTGTAAACTTTTGGTTGACAACTTTTGGTTGTCAACTTCGGTGTAAACGCGGCTTTAACAAATCTCTACCGCGTTATATCTCGCCAGATCAACCATTAAAAGTATTTACAACCGGAACATATTTATTAACGAATTGGAATACAAACATTCATGTCCACCCCGAGAAATCATATCGAAATTAGGTTATGGAAATGGTCGAGTAGAGTACACTCACGATACCCCGCCTATTCACATTAGTATAACATAATATCAAATCACTATGCTGTCTTGTCTATAAACATTTCACATAGACTAGCCGCTTTAGCATCCCCGAGACTATGATAAATTAAGTATCAGTGAAGAAAACAGCCAATCAACCGTACAAAGGAGAAAGAGAGGGAAACGACAAAACCGCAGAGAATGGCAAGACAAAACCAGAACTGATCTGTATTCCGTGTCGATCCGCCGACATTAATATCTTTGACAGGAATTTTGACAGACGTTATCTATTGTCGCCTAATTATTGCGAGTCACGTGACCGTTTCTGTCCCAGCCCCACATAAACCTGCCAGCGACAATCGCTACCTAAAGCTTTTTCTTGTTCCTTAGAAGCTTCCCCGTGATGGATACATCCTGTATTTTAGTCGTGTTTTACGACTTGTTACAAGTTCCATTAGCTTGGACCTTTATGAGAGCCGGGTTGGTAGTAGTTCTTAGGAAACGACTGGAATTGACGTAACAATTGGTAAACTACTACAAGAATAATTATATTATTGTAAATAGGCAAAATTCGTAGTGTAGTTGTACACGTTTATCCTCTAATTTGCTTGTGGAAATGTCCTATCTATTCTTTCAAAGTATGCAATTTTGAAATCATTAAGTGCACTAATCAAATTCTACTTTGCTGAAAACCCCCTTTAGCTGTGTCGATGCGAATACTGTTCATCTAATGAGTATGGAATAAACTATGTTTTTGAGTAATTTCTTGTACCTTTGAGGGTCCCCAGGCCAAGACTTGGGTATTTAGGTTTGGAATATGAGGTTTGGAATCATCAGGTTTGGATTCATAAGAGGTTTGGACTAAGACATACAAGTTTCTAATAATATGAGCCTCTTAGAGTTCCTATTCCTGATTCTGGCTAAAGAAATTGCTGGTCTTAGCCAATAACAGCTGCTCAGGTCATCTCACTTAAACCTTTACTCTACCTTTACTTACATTTGTGTCTCGCTCAGCTATGTATCTATCTTCTTTAGTAACGACAATACTAAATGTTGACAAGAACTACGAAAAAGTCTTTCAGACAAAATTGGTTCTTCAGCTATAGGTATACTGTACAATTGAATCGTGTTCATAATGCTTGTGGATAACAACACAAGAGCTTTCACTTTTCCAACTACACAAACACGTTAATCAATCATGTATTAAAACCCAAAGCTACCTCAAGAGCGTAATGTGCGGCGACGCCGGTGGCTTTATGAATGGTCAGGATGAATGGGCAAGTCCGGTCTTGACCGGTAACTGGTGCCAACTGTTGCCGATACCGGTTCCACAACAGTTCCTGCTTCGTGTCGTGCTCGGCCTGCTGATGGAGCGGCTCCAAATGTAGCAGTTACTCAATGTAACATAGTTAAATGTGTTTTAATGTATTGCAATTATGCACACTTAACTTTTCTGTAGAGTAAATAACATATTTAAGATAGGCGAAGATTGGTGGAGCAGTGTCTCCAGCAGTAGCAGTTATTTAAAGTGGCATAGTCAAATATGGTTTTTATGTAGTAAGTAAAATAACGCACACTTGAAATTCATTATTTTCTTCTTGCAAATACAAATTTCTTATGAGTGGAGAATATACTGCAGATGTCTACATAATGTTTGTATAATTTGATGTCGAATTCAATATCATCTTCCAATTCGGTTGCAATCAACTACCTTCAGCATCTGAGTGCATCATCTGGTGAATCCAAGATTTTTGCAAACTCATTCAGCTTCCTCATAAATAGAGAATATGCTCGAGAGAGTATGATTTTTTAAATTTACAAAGTAAATTTAACCGCATTCCAATGCACAAAACAAATCACTCACTCATTTTTAGACGATAATTTAAAGAGGAATATGATTAAATTGCTTTATCAGATCAGCACCCTAAAGAACCTTCGGGTTTAAGATATTAGTAAACTCACTTACCTTTCGCATGAGTGAATAATCTAAGATATGTTTTTGTAATTTAGTAATTTGCTGGAAACTTTCTTCGATGGAAATCTCAAAATTCCTCCTGACACACTTGTTCTTTCAGCCAAGAAGTTGAGGAGGAATGCAATTAACCAACTTCAGCACAGAATGAATCATCGCGTCCAAGATTAATCAATTGATTGCCTGACCTCTCTGTGGCTCTTACAGTCGATGGTCTTGTCTGGAAATTAATTTTACGCCTGTTTACCAATCAATTAATTATAAGCTTGTCGATATCGTAGGCGTGAAGAATCTTTATGGCTTCGAGATGACTGTGAAATTCCTCCAAAGCGTGCAGATCTGATAAAAGTTAAGTTCGCTGTCAAGTTCTTAAAACATTTTTATATCTTGAAGAATCTCAATATTGCACTCAATGACTGAGTCAGCGTGACATTTTCATGGACGGCAAAAGGCATTTTTCATTCTAATTTGGAAGAAGCATGATGTTTCGGCATGCACAATAGAGTTAATATCATAGACGAGAATACTTTTGAGATATGGAAATCAATTACAGTTTTAAAAGTCTGAAGGGAATGACTGATGAGGAATTAGTATGATGCATAAATCTGTTGTTTGGCTAATCACAATTTATTTGTAAGTTCTGATGTGGAGTAAGTCCATACAACCATAGATCTTTTTGGATACTGAGGTAGACAGACATGTCTTCTATATGGATCAGCTGTTGTAGTTTTTTATTGCAATATAATATAGCGCTTCTGCCAATCTTCTCGTGGAGTGTGTCACTTTCAGATAATTTTTCTTCCTTAGTTTTCAATTCTATGGTAGTTTCTGTGACTTATAGATGTTAGAGTTTCAAAAAAGAGTTCTTTTCATCCTTTCATGGTTAATTAGTTGGGTATGATTACTGATTGACAGCAGCACATTCATAGTTTATAGTTCAATCAAACATCACTCGTTTCTATTTTTTAACTGGCCACAGTAATGGGTTGTCAACATCTACCAATAGTCAAATGTATAACTCTAGATATGGCTAATTTGTTAAGCGTAATACGTTTCTCATTTTCAACTTACTCGACAGGTTTCTTTTCCGAACTTTCTTCCAGTCTACTCGAGAATCGATACCACATCCACTCCATAGCTCGCATGTTCACCAAATCAGATTGAAGTACCGAATATCTACTTGCGGTTGTCTCTGCGATCTCGGTCCATACAACACTCGGTTATCTGATTATTCGTACACGCGTGAAAGTTGGTATCTGTTCGACGTTTCTCCTATCTATCATCCGGCGGATTGACGGCTAGGCTCAAGGTTGACAGAACTTGCAGTGCACACACTCACACGCATTCTACAAACACACGCACTCACAAACACACGCACGCATTCACACACGAACCCTACAAATATCAGCACGCGGTTTCTCTTTTTCTAGGTCAAGCTTTTGATCTCGCTGCTGAAGTTTGGTGGAGAGAAACTGAGTCCGAGGGACAACAATCGATGTAGTTCTCCTTTGTCGTTATCACATAGATTTGAATAAAGGTGGTTGATTTTAGGCACGTTGAAAAATACTGGTTGCCTTTTGAAGGTTGCATATCAGTTAGCACATTAGCCCAGAGAAGTAGGGTACTGTATTGGCAAATCCTTGTGTAGATTAATTTAATGATCCTTGAAAGTTCTAAATTCTAGCAGTTATTATTTTGTGTTTTGGTATTTGTTACGTTGGTCTAAAATAAAATGGGCTGTATCAGTTTGCAACGAGGTAGGTTATGTTTACTTACTAATAAAAATGTGTATTTTTTAGCTAATTAACGCTAGACAATTTAACGTTATACACTACCGTTAGAACCGTTCCTGTTCAAAACGAAAAAAAATTGCCATTTGCGTAGGTAAGACACGAAAACGTAAAGTAAAGAATGTCGCATTGCTTTTGTACAGATTGTTTGTAGATTACGTTACAACAAAATACTTCCACGGTTTAGACAATCTGTTGAAACTTCGACCTCAGTAGATGACCTCGTCGTTAATATGAAAATACTGAACGACGTTTTCCATGCGTTTAACCTATCTATCCTCTGCGTAAGGTACAATTAATTAGGCTAATTGAGTTGAAGAATGACCGCTCCAAACTCATCCGAAATAAACCAGTAACTTGTCTGCTAGCATTGACGTCACTTCAACGAATATCTCTGAAAGACCCTTCATCTGAATCACTAGGATCCTACTCTTGTGTTAAAAACCAACAAGTGCACCATAGTAGTGGTTCTTAGAAAAGTTTATTACCGTTCATCTGTTGCTTATGCCGAGGGAGACAGAAGCTACTGTGCTGGCTCGACCATGCAGCGGCACAGGCGACCATAAATCTCCTCTTACAAACCATCACGTTGTACTCGTCCAATTATACCACTTGATTGCATATCTGAACAGCTGATTGTCGCGCTCAATTAACAGCTGTTCGGTAACAAATGGCGGGAAGGCTGCGCGCGGTTCGTGACGGAGCTGGCACAGATCGGCGCAGGCGCGCATGCGCTCCGTGGATCAAGCGATAACGATTATTGTGACCATGGGGAATAGCAGTCAATTATTTTTGTAATTAGGGAAATGTAGGATGAAATATATCTTGAAATTAGTGAGTCTTTTTGAAATAAATAGATTTTGTTCGGAGGTTTTGCGAAATCAATGATAATCAGTCGTTCAATTCCAACATCAGACCCCAATAAATAAGTGATGTACTTCATTGTCATTAGTTTCCTATTAGCATTAAGATTGAACTTTTCCCCCATAATATAGTTAATTTGTTGCTCAGAACCAGCAGTCGTATTTTATCGCAATCAGTGTACGATAATATTTTAGCACAGTGAGGGAAAATCATATTTGCGATATTAGGCGAAACGTCTTCAACTGCCTTATCCAATGCTGTAGCGAAAACGATGAAATCAGCACAGAAAATAAACATAATGATAAATACCATAATTTTTTTCAATCGCTCCACCCCAACATTCTTCTTTTAAAGCTTTCATTGTCCAGACGTAGTGTCCAGTACACTTAATTTAGCAATATACATTGGTATCTTTAGACGAGCACATAAGGTAATATGACAACGCAGAGCAGGGAAACAAGTCAGGTGATTGTCTGCATCTGGCCTGCGCAGCTTACAGACAAATTCCTATCGTTTACGAGCGCCTGTGGTAAGGCACGAGGAATAAACCAATAAACGTTTACGATAGAGAAACATCGCGTCATGCTGGGCATCGTAAACCAACCTCCTTTATTGACGATCAAGCCGATTGCTTACTTTATGGTGGCCGATATGGAGCAGAGTGGAACAGATCCTGGTCAAGTGGTCATACGGCAGGTGCTTGATGTGATTTGTGATGGTTCAGTTGGGGTTTCAAATTGTCCAAGAAATGATTCTCTGATAGGAAAGTGATGTTCATTTTTGTTGTGATTGATCCTGAATGGCAGTAATTAGAGTTGTGTACCAATTGGTTACGTAAACAAATAAAGAGTTACAGTTGGTATAGATTTATCGTGGAAACAAATTAGGTAGTCGGATTAGCTGAGACGTTCATGATTATTCTATTAGGATTATTATAACTTAAATTATCCACGAAAAATAACTGGGTCTACTTCAATGTCTTGCTTCAGAAATTCATACTTTACGACCCAAAAGTTACTACAGTCTGATTGTATATTATATTATTATTATTATTTCTTTCTGGTATATTTAGGTAACCGGAGACACTTTGCACGATGGACGACTTCCACTGAGAGTACTGTTGTGTTAATAAGAATGGAGTACATATTTACATTATTGTGGCTTTATAAAGGTGTAATGTACATCTGTAATACATTGACCCACAATTGACATTTACTTACGTATAAGTTAAGGTAAAACTTTACATGGTCATCAAATAAATTATATCAGTTCCACTTCTTTCTTCAAGGATAAAGTATTTGATTCATTCTACAAAATTGCAAGTTTTGTGACAATACGTTATGTACTCTTGGAATATCTCAACCTACAACTGACTACTTCTCTTTGTTCCAGACGGGAGAGCTGGACGCCTACCTCTGCAAGCAGGAGTTCGACCGTCTGCAGCGACTCGAAGAAGAGGCGGCGGCGGCCGAGGCGTCTTTCGCAGAACTCGACAAACCCAGGAGAGAGTCAGCCTCCACCATCGATGACTTCTTCGTCGACTCCCCCCACTCGCGGACGGGACACCCCAGCATGTCCTACGTGTCGCCGAAGACGGTCCACGGGGTCCCGGAGGACGACGTCTTCCTCAAACCTCCACTCTGGGAGGACATCACCTCCAGCATACAAAAGCTGGACCCGGAGAACGCGGAGATGATTACGGGGATGAACGCACAGATAAAGCTGGAAGTGACGGACGATATGTTGAATCCAGAACCTGTGCTGCATCCTTTGACCATCAAGACGGAAAGGTCCTCGGCTCCTGGTCCCGCGAGCCCGTGCCCGCTCTACCAGAGCTACAAGATGCCCTACCTCCCTAGGTTGCTGTATGCGCCGCCGCCCACGCCGCCCAGCTCTGACCCTGGGTCGCCCGGGGCGGCGCTGCCTCGAAGGACTCCGCCCCCACCCTACCCGGTGCCTCAGGTCATCCACACACACACCAAGTACAACCGCCGCAACAACCCGGAGTTGGAGAAGAGAAGAGTTCACCACTGCGACTTCATAGGTGAGGATTTGGTTTTGTAAAGTTTAATAATTGTATTTTGTTGATTTCCAGGTTCACATAATTATTTGGTATTTAGCATTATTGACTTTCTTGATAATAGTGAACACATGTTCATCTATATGATCCAGCTACCGGCAAATAGAACTTATTTAAGCCTCTCAATGATCGTACTACTTTCAATATTACATTTTCTCTTTTAGTTCTTGGTATTATGTTAGTTAATTTGTTGTAAGAGGTGCTGTAGTGTTGGGTAAATTAACATTTCAGTTTGGCCTGGTTAGAAATATAATGTAAAACAGACATACGACATACGTAAAACTGGCAACAAATTTAATATGAGAATGAAATTTATAGCGCTATCCAAAAAAGCCAACATAGAAAATCTATACTGTAATAGAATAATAGGTTTGATCGGAATTTTAATGTATCAAGTTCGACAGAATACGACTAGAGGTGTATGCTCTGGTGGATAATTTTTACACTATAGCCCTTCATTGAGCAATGCTGTTACAATTAACAAACCCTATTCACTCAATTCAAAGAATGCAAAGAACAATTACTATTTCAAGACCGTATTTCCTTCTTCATCCGTGGAAATAGTACCACCTTTCACTCATAAAAATGCAGTGTTTCAAACCTCAAACACCCCCTGAGTTGTTAAAGCCACACAAATCACTTGCAGGCCAAATTATCCCCCAAGTGACTACGAGCCTATCAGATAACGTCAGGGTCGTAGCAGACGGTCACGGTGTCTACAAGTAGACTACTCCCGACTCAATGGGACGGGCGCCATTCACAAAAACCGTCCACTCAATGAATGAACTGCGCTGCTTCTTAGAACGCCACTGGGTCTTGTCTCTACACTCGTTCATTCATAAGTCGTAATGGGGGTTTTGTTTAGTACGATCACTAGATCAAAGACTTGTTGGGTTTCCTGTTAGTGTCCTGAGTTAATTGTATAATTAGTTTCACTATCCCGTTAAGTGGGTGTTGTAGTTGAAGTCTAAAAAACATTGTATTTTTTTGTTACCTCCCGCTATCTCCGCGTCCCGCCACCTCCGAATTTCAGAGTGACCCCTATAATCCTCGGGTATTACCTGCGTTAAGACTTTCCGTCCTAACCTAACCTAAGCTAAGCTAACCTAACCTAACCTAATCCACGGGTTAAATTTTCATTAAATCTCCCATCCACGGGGCTTCGAATGTTTATGTTTATTTAAGGAGTGTTACAATTGATTTCGTACTTTAAAAGTTTGCACGCAACTGTGAACAAATATTTTTCTTTGATTTTTCAGGCTGCACCAAAGTCTACACGAAAAGCTCCCACCTCAAGGCCCACCAGAGAATACACACAGGTAAGGCTCTTTATTCTTTTTTTTTAAGATGTATAGTTAATAGTTTACATTGCATTTTAAATAACTTCGATTGCAAGTATTATATCTTTACTATTGAAAAATTAATTTTATAACTCTAAATTTTGTTTACAGTGTAGTTTATCCCGAACTTCACAACAGTTTATGCCGACAAAATAGAAAAAGTTCTTTCTTGAAGCTAGACCTACATCAGAAAGAAAATGTCTTGTTTTACCTTGATGAAAAAAACATAATTTTCTTTAATTAATAGGATCTCCAGATTGTGGAACAAACTTTCTCAGCCTTATAACATTCTTAAAAGCCAAATAAGATGAGAAAAGATAGTTTCTACATAAAAATGTACAGTATGTTCTATTTTTGTATGGTAAGACCAATGCATATTTACATACTTTATCAAGCTAATCAAACCTTTTGGAGGGATAGAGTGTTACTGTTACTGACAAAACCGCAAGAGACCTTTAGTAATCCGTTAGTAGATATATCATCTGGGTGCATACCTTCTACTAATTTGGTCCAGTAGATTTTGCGTGATAAAGTGAAAAATCCCCCATTTGTATCATAGTACATTTATTAATTACACCTACTTTTATCCTTTAGGTAACTGTAGGAAATATTAATGACCACTCTGTTCACCTCAATTTCTCATCTGACTCAGCATTGACGCATTCCTAATCGCCCGTGGCACGTTTACCTACTTCCAAAGCCATCCCACATGCAAAACAGTTTCCTGCGATCTAGGAACACCTGTGGACAATTAGTTGCATAACTATAACTACCAACACTAACACTGAGGAACTGGCTGCGGCCGCCGGCGATACTGACGATAATGCCTTCGTGCGACTACTCGACAACTACTCAACTACTCAGTAAAGCTTTATACTCTGTTGTGGATGACGTGTACACGATTCTAACGATTTAAACGTAATTTGAATATTACCTGGTGCAGCGAGTTGAGGTCAGGTAGTTTTAAATGGTGGTTTTGTGTGGTTTAGTAAAATTAGGATTGTTTTTTTTTAATACCATTGTCGGTGTAGAGAAGCTGTTTGGATAAGGATGACGTGTAAACGATTCTATTAATTTATTAACGTAATTTGAGTATTACCATTGATTATTGGATACAGAAGGTATTACCTAAGCAATTTGAGGTCAGTTAATTTTAAAGAGTGGTTTGGTGTGGTTACCATCAGCCCAGCTGTGAATGGGTCGCCTCAGAGAAAAAGAGTCTTCTTTGTGGGGTCAACAAGTACTTTAGGGCTCTATAGTCTGTATGATGGAACCTAACGCCTACTTAGGACTAGCCCTGGCTTCAAACTATTGGTCATTACTCATGTATGAGGTCAAGAGACATGTTATATCATACACACTATAGTGCTCACCAGTTTACGGAGTACCGGTACAGTTCAGTACAAAGTCAATGCTCGTAAATAGTAAGCTTAAAAAAATGTGGTTTTGTGTGGTCACTATAATCCTTACTGTGAAAGAGGTTTCTCGAAGAAGAAAAAAAAACTCTTCTTTGTGGGGTCAACACGTACTCTAGAGCTCTATAGTCTGTATGGTGGAACCTGTATCCTGGCACCTACCTGGGACTAGCCCTGGCTACAAACGATTGATATACGGAGGGTCAAGAGACAGGTTCTACCATGCACACTATAGTGCTCACCGGTGTACGGAGTACCGGTACAGTTCAGTACAAAGTGCTCATACAGTAAGCCTAACAATCCCCTGCAGCCACATTGCCGATAGTTTTCAATCTGTAATCCTCTAATGGGGAAATTACTCCCTAGAGGGGTGAATAAATTCGGAGCCGAAGTGCTCTACATTCTGTGAGGCTGCGTTATTGATTGTTTATTGCTGGTCTTACCTAGCCTAGGGACGTGGCGATTGTTTACAGGTGTTCGAGTTCTTGGGTGGCTCCGGTGTTATAGAAGATATGGGAGACGAAAGGTGTCAGCGTCGTACGTCCTGGAATGGTCCTAGTTTTCCTAAACGGGTTCCCTACAAATAGGTATCCGGAAAATAATCGTGTGGACAGGTTAACTTGTATTTCTTAAACAACTGTACATTTCCTCTAGGGATGGTTTTGATACAAATGGGTGTTTAAGCAGGTTGTCAGGGCAGTAACTCCCCCCTAATTCATAATGTTTTACTGAAAATTCGTAGCAGCTCATATACAGTCGGGCCCCTTTTACCAAACTGAAATACACGTTTATCTTTGCTATTTAAGGTTAGGTTGTCCTTCCAGTGAATTCCAGTAGCCAAGACCACATTCACTTCTAAGTGAACTCTAATTGTATTCGAGATTACATATCTAAATCATCAAATTGCTTTATTTGATTTTATGTAACTCCATCATTCATTGGAGATAAAAGTTTTTAAATTCTTTAATAATTTACAATCGCGTTGTACACACTGAGCGACATTCCGAACGTAACAGTCTTAACAATAGTCCTTGAAACAAAAGGTCTTACGTTTGACATAGTGCCAGAACCATTAGACTAATCACTGCTGATTACAATCTCAAATCTAACTATTGCGAATTATTTATCCTAATATAAACAAAACATGTTCTTGTGTAGCTCTAAAAAAGTAAATTTTGTTTTAATCTACTTAACTTTTTGCTGACGAAAAATATTATAAATTACGCAACTGCCAAAACTTTAAGGTTTCCTTGGACTAATTAGTGCACACACGTGTGCAATTTGTCCCAAATATTGAATAAAATTACTTACATTATTGGCTTTGGATACAGATATAGATCATCGATATGCATGCATATGGACCAACTGTAGCTAGGTTTTACTCAGACAAAATATCAAAATGAGCCTCTCATGGTGCGATATTTTTGAGGATCTACTTTCTTTATCGTTCTCCATCTCCATACCATGATATCATGATGGACTTACAATATGCCACAGCTTGCAATAAGTTGTTCCCTTTATTTATTGCGTAGTTAAAACAGTTATTGTATAAAAATTCAGTAATGCAATTTATTCGATGCCTTATCCGGAACTTTAGAAATTTAATTGTTTGCCTCAAGGTAAGAAGGAGTTGTCTTTTTAGACGAGACTCGAATAATTCTGAAGTCCTCTTTTTTATCTCGAACTTTATTCCATCCTAAACAGATAGATCTTTTCATCCATAGGACCTTTTTGTCACAACAGCAATCATATGGCGAAAAGAACAATATTATTTCCAAACAAGCACACTCTTTCAGCCGTTTAAGTAGGCCTAAATTCAACACTACTACAGCTGATCCAAAGATCCCCAGTATCCATAGCAACGCCCACATCACTGACCCCCCACATGTTCAACAATGACCAGTCAGAAAGTCAAGTCACCTGATCCTGAACTGAACGCTAAGCTGACGTCCAGGATGGATGGTACAGATGTCCTTATGATATTTAAATACCACAGACAATAGCTAATTACCAGCGATGTTGATGTTGAACAGATCACCTTCAACATCCCTTCAAACAATGAGCGTGGGAGTCGGGCTCATTATACACTTCAGATTGATTTTCTCTTTGTGAATTCATATTGAGCCTTTCACAAGACTCGGTTTTGGTGTTTGGTTTTGTGATTTGCGGTTTCGTCGAGTTTGCATTTTTGTTTAGCTTAGAAAACTGTTTCTTTGTGGATTTGTTGGTATGCAATTTTCGATTGAGATTTTTGTATTTGCTTGGCAAAGTTTTCGGTGTACAAGTTGTACAAGTTGAGAGTGATGGGGTAATTATTTTCAACTGACAGGAGATGACTAACCAAAACATTTAAGTTTGCATAATGTGAAACGTGATGAATGTTCTGAATTCTCGATATTAGTCACTTTTTCACTTACACACTTACTTAATCAATTTATGAAGCCGGTCGCTTACTTTCATGTAGACCCACGTGTTTTAAGCTGATAACGAATATAGAGTGGGTGTAGAATTGAGTGAGTTGATTTTAGTAGCTCTGTTACTAAGACATGGTGTTCCTTTTGCTAAGGTCGTATGCAAAGTCCAATGATCATTGAAAGGTGGATCCAGATTCAAACCATGAATGAAGCTTCGGTGTTTTCTCAGGATCGAACCAGTGTCCTTTTGATCAGGAGGTGAGCACTTTACCCACGACTTTAACATGGTAACTCCTCAGTTGCTCAAGGCTGAAGGAAAACTAGAAACCTTTAAACTTTGAGTCCCAGTTTGAGTGTTTTGAAATGTCAAACTGACATGGAAGATACACTGACGTTACAGAAGATAGAATGTATCATCATAGCAGATCCAATAAACCTTATATGATACATTCCCGCTATCTTCCTTGTTACTCTATGGTGTTGGCGCTGTATCAGATCGGATGTCTGCCATACCACCTTCAAGGACTGTGACTCTTATCTACAGTGTCTAGTGCATGTCTGCTAGCCCTTATCTTTTAAGGACATTAGGTTCACGATGGTTGGATTATCAAGAATAATTAATATATCGTTTAATGTATACATGAAGGAATTTGATTTACTCAATATTTGGATACTGTGCTCACCTATTACAGTAATCAACAAGTGGCTGGGTCTATTGTGACTGTAGCTTTTTGATGGTTCGAAACTGAACAGATGTCCATCATTGAATTTTTATATGGTCCAGGATAGAGAAACTGCTTGTCTTAGTCAGTAACAAAGCTGCACAGGTCATCTCACTTTATTCTACCCAAAATCTCACATATTCAGGTTGCTTAGCTGGGTCAAGTTTCCATAAGCTAAAGCATTTACTGTACATCCCTCTGATTATAATACTGTATGAGAATACTAATACTACCACTCAGTGTACACGGGAATTCATACAATAGGATTTCTGTGTAAGAAAGTGTTTTCACAAAAGAAAGCCTACTGAACCGCTAATGAGTATCAATGAATGTGGAGGCAAACTAATGCAGAACGCTGTGTGTTGATCGTGTACAATTTGCGGCCTCGCGGAGGTCCGCCCTGGGTGCTCGGCTGCCAATGAGCGCACATAACTCTCAATTAGCGGCTAATGGCTGCAATCACAGCGCATGCGCGATGATGGGTCTGCGTTAACACTGCGCAACTGCACGACGTCTGCACACTGTTGTACGACAAGGCTAGAAACTGGTGTACTTCTTTTTGCCCTAGGACGCTAGGCACGGACCAGGGATTGTTTTTCACATTACTTCAGGCTAGATCTATTTGTTGCTGCATTATCACTTAGATAAAACCCAATGGTGATTTTGCTGGATTCCCAGGACCTCAGGGAATGAAGTCCCGCGTTCTAACCACTAGACCAGTTCGCTCCCTCTGGTATATATTACTGGTATGGTCCACGAATCACTTAAATCAGGCTTCCGATGATCCTGAAATATTCAAAGTCAAATTGAAAAACATTCCTATTAATTTAAAAGTAGCATGAAAGTGTTTTTTGATAGGAAATTGCCTAAACTTATGCAGAAGATGATGAATATGAAGATAACCCTTAATTATTTAAATAGGGCCTACATGGTAAAATTACACTTTTGGAATGTATTAATGACTAGTCCAAATAAAATCTGTTCCTTTGATCTCTAAAAACAAGCATGATTTCTTCCTTACCACAAAAAAGGGACATTTTTCAATAGTTTGGTTTCGGTTTTTTTTTACCAGTAAACCAAATGTGACTTTTAACAATCCATATCATGAAGTTATTCATGTATAATACTCCCTCCACATGAAACCTGCAGACTAAGCGAATTTCAATTTCTTTTATTGGATTTTTACAAAAATATTAAAAAAAGTAAGACATAGCTATTTTACTCATTTAAATAACGAGTTAACGAGTTCTGCTATAAGTTAGAGTCAGGTTTGCTGCTATAAGTACACGATAAAATTGTACTTTTGGAATGTATTACAACTAGTCCGTTCCACCTTCCTCCTGGTCGAGACACGTAACTCGACAAATGCATTCACGCAAAACCTGCGCTGAGGAAAGTTGAGCACGCGACATTTAAATTTTAAATGGTTCGCCTCTAGTGACGCCGGACACTGGTAGTAAGGACAGACACCAGGATAGATAAGTCCTGGACAAGCTGGAGACCTGCCAGGACTCTGCAGGTGTAAGATAAGGACACTAGGGAAAACTAGAGTGTCCTTCACCATCTGGTGAAAACGCCATAGGTTAATTGGAATCGGACTTTCTCGATTGTGATTATTTTTTTAGGGAAAACGTTGTATGAGTAGTACGAAGGAAAGCTTTAGGGCCTCTTCACTTTCTGGTGAGCACATCGTATAGGCTAAATGTATTGACATTGGGTTTTTCCGATTGTGAATGGATGAAGGAAACTCAGGTTTTCTATCCCACCAATGTAAGAAAGACAAGCGGAATTTCCTTCATCTGATGAAAATACCATAGGGATTAGTTGATGTGATTATTTGTTGGGAAAACAATGTCAATGTAGGAGTGTTTTTGGAAATACACGTTGTGGTCTTCGCTGTGTGGACACCTATGGATCATCAAACCACAGAAAACGTACTACTATACCCAGAATGCCAACCGCATGGTAAAAAGCATTAAGCGGTTTGAGAGAGCTTTGCCTGTCAATCCGTAGGCAGCGCCACCAGCGTTTCCATGCAATAGCATAGCAACGCTGGTGGCGCTGCCTACGGATTGACAGGCAAAGCTCTCTCAAACCGCTTAATGCTTTTTACCATGCGGTTGGCATTCTGGGTTATAGTAGTACGTTTTCTGTGATCAAACTCAATGTTAGTGGGAATCAGTTTAGACCTGTCTATCATGATCATTACACTGACAACTCGTCACTTATTCGGAGATGCTAGTGTCAATTGTTATGTATTACTGTTTACATGTGTTTATTGATGGTTTTTTAACACTAGCTAAGGACTGTGTAGGCCTACTTGTATTTGACTGTTAACCATGTTTTTGACATTTTGTACCAATTAAAATGCATCCACAAGGTGATTTCCAAATACCTAACCACAACTAATTGTTTTTTCTCGATTTTTAATTTAAGTTGTTTTCTAACATGACACTATTACAGCCAATAAGTCAGTTAGCATATTAATACCGCCTGCAAAGCCCGCACAATACAACACAATGCATGTCACATTCCAGCTGTGATGACGTCATAGTTCGCGTGGCTCTGGATTTATCTCTTGTCCGCTATATTTACGATCCCGACAACAGCGAGGTAATTAATACAACCGTGACGGACCAGACCCCCCCCCCCGCCCCCCCCCCAGTGACCCCCCGGAGGTAAAGTAGGGGAGGGGGGCAGATTGAGATGTTGGGGTCAGTGTGGTTTATAGGCACGCAAACTCGACGGTGAATTTTATTCGGGTATTGCCTTGGAGAAAGTCCAAGTAGATGTATTGAATCGCCGTTTGATGAACAAGGTTGTGGAGATATTGAAGGCTATGGCTGTTAGTATGGGTGTAGAAGGCGAGGTCAAAATTGTAGATGCTTGGAAATAAAACAGATTTTGATTTTAATTTGATTTTGCAATACGAGTTTTTAGGATAAGTTTCTTTGTATTTTTTCCAATTACTGTATAGCTGCGAGCTACGTTACTTTACTTATGATGTAGTACACTACTTCAAATTTTACATACATTACATCCTATTATACAACCGTTTTCATACTTCATACATTTCTTTATGTTTTAGATCATCATCACCCAATAATGAGCGAAATTTAATGTTTGACGATTAGCTTGAACATGCAAGGGTTGAAATTAGGGGGTTTTTAGAATTATATTTATTTCTAAGTAGCTTGTACTCTTTAAGATTATGTACATCTGAAAAATTGAAATAGGCGAAATTATTTATTAGGTTCTTAAAATAGAAAGATTTATATTGTGCTATATCTTTTTACAGCTGTTTTAATAGTTCAAACCTTAACGACAGTTTTATCATACACTATTTACAAATTTGCTTACTTATCACCCTTTTATATGTCAAGAGGTTATCATGTACTTTTAAAATTGGTTAGCCTAATTTATTAACTTAAATTTAATTACGTTCATGTGCAGATAAATCAAAAATGAAACAATGGACTTGAATAGAAGTGAATATTGCAACGCAATTGACAATTTAATTGAATAGTGTAACGTGATTATGAATCTCAGAAACAAAAGGGTTAGTTAAATTAAATTAGTTTGAAACAATGACGACTTAGAATTTTATTGGTTTTTAGAACACGTTTATAAACGTTTTGAATTGTATATTGTAATAAATTGTCGGTGTATATGACATTTTTGCACTTTTATCAATACTAATACGTTTCACTCTGATGACTCTATCACGTGACCTATACAAAGTATCACAAAAGTTCAAAGCCCCCGTGTGGACACGGTGGGTCTCGGAGAGTTTATTAAAGACCCCCCAAATGAGGCCGGAAGAGCCCCGGGGGGCTCGGCCCCTGGCGGCGGTGAGATGGTTTATAACTCCCTTAGCCGGGGTGGGGGGACCAAACAAACCCCCCCTTGTCCCCCTTCTGTAATCAAGGGACGCAGCGGGCAATAGTCAAGAGTATCTGTTACTTGACCACTTGAGATGACTTTTGGTGTTGTGTATAGACATTGACTATTGGATACTGAATGTAGTATTGATAGTCAAAGGTATAGATTAAAGGGCCCTCGAAAATAGTTTTTAAGAAATGTTGGACTTCATTTCACAATTTAGTATCCTTGTTTATGAGAATAGTAGTTTGTTGAAAAATCTTTTGAATTTATCTGTCTATATTTATTGAATGTATTACTGCACCTGAAAAAGAAGACCGTTAATTTTTTTGAATTGGTAATCCAAAATATAATTGTTAAAAAGTAAGCAGTTAGTTTATTCGCTCTACGGATGCGCCAAATATTTTCTAAACATATAAATATTCCAAGAAATCAATTAAATTACAAATAATCACCAAACTATTTTGAATCGGTCAACTATTGGCTGTACTTGCAATGGCTGATACAGAAGCGGACGTCTCATCCATATGGACTAGCTATAGCCACTTTCTTGTAAAAGAGGACATTGTGAAATGATTCCTTTAAAGAGTGTGGTAATATTAAACATCTGTGTTATCTTTCATTTTTTCATACAACGGTTTTTGATGGGGGTAAATTTTGCAGATTACAATAAGTAGCCCTTTTAATTTGACATAGTCAAAAAATTACTGTTAAAGAAATAATGGACAAAGTCACAACTTAACTTGACTATCACACACACAGGTACTTTAACTTGTAGGGTTATGGGGTAAATATGAGTTTTGTAAATTTTTTATTCTGAAAACTTCCAAATTCCACATACTAACTGAACTATACTCTTAACAGAAGAGTATACATTTAACATGGAATTGCTATAGGTACATCACAGATGTGCAGTCAAAGATACTTACTGTAAGTGCGTGGCGGAGTAACAGGTAATCCAAGCACCTCAGAGGTGTCGTTAATGTTAATGACTGTTATTGCAGCTGTTATGTCTGGTTTACGACGCCTCACATGTGATTGGTAATGTACTTGAGCAACTGTATGACGAACTGGCCAGAAATAGCATCTCTCAACGTATGTGTTGATGTTTTGAGTTTAAAATACAAATTTCACTGGTCATTGTAGGTGTTTAAATTTGTTGTATTTTAACTTTTGATTTTAGCAAAGCGGTTACTTCTAAAAACAATTTCAATAAGCTGAACACACTAGAAGACAAATGTATTTAGTTTACCCAAACGTTACCTTAGCTTATGAGTTATTGTAAATTTAAAATTGTTAGAACCCAACAGAAAAGGAAGCTAATTATTTTAACCAACCTAGATTATGTTTACATGTAATATATCACTATTTTGTTTACAACTACAGCTGAATTAACGTATTTCTAAAATAACATAACATTTTGGTACTTAATAGCAAGTGAATAATATATTCGTTGGACTTTAAAAATTATTGAACTTTGACCGAAATAGTACAATTTTATTTTTCTCAAACTACAAATTAATCTAGACTTCTTGATGTGGAATGTACCACTGTATTTTATAAACAACCATCCCATCTGTGAGCCTTAAAGTATATTTTAGAACATATCTCGTCCGATTTTTCAGACATTCTATTACTTCAACTCACTTTGTTCAATAGAGACTTCAACGCATGTAATGACTGAAGTTGTATCTCTATCGGTAGCGTACATACCTTAAACTTTCATCATTATAATCTTCTGAAGTAAGAAAAACCAAATTGAATTCAATGTGTCTTTTAAATATTTTGCTTCTTTTGTTACACTAACTTTTTCTCTTGGTCTGAACCTGTCCACAGTCCGCCATAGTCTAGACCCGGGTTTCCCATGAGAGAGGTTCATGTCCAAGACAAGGCCTGGAGGCTTTGGACGGACGGAGTTCGCGGAACGCCCGCCGGAATTTCCGCATCTTTTCACAAGTGTTCCCAATTATCATAGAAATAGCGCCTTTTGGGCAGAAAAAGTAAATACGGGTTTTACATCTGGGGATTCCAAACTTTCTTTATTTCTTTGTTTTTTGTTTTTTGAATTTTCGAGAGTAAAATTGTTTGTTTTATCGTATTGTAAATCATCATCTGTACGTATATGAAGCTTTTTTCATTCGAATGAACAAAAACTAATTATGGATCAATGGTGCTCTTTGTTTCACTGTTTGTTTGCTAGATTGTAATAAAACAGACTCTGCGGTTTATTAAAATAAATCAAATCAACACGAAGTCGTCTGACATCACTATTTGATTGTGCTGACTGAGACCAAACATAACATATTTGTAAAAAGTTACAACCCCCCTATCCCCCTAATCCCCTTGTCTGTGGTTTCAGTAAATTAAATACAATCTTCTACTGAGCTAAGCTTGGTCCCCATTCATGTTTGGTGACGCACAGCCGTAGATCCGCGTCAGTTCGTGGAAATAATCACAGCGCCTTCATACAATGCAAATTGGGTCTGAATCATTAATTGGAATATTCCGTGTATTTCGTAGCCTGCTCCGAAAAAGGTGAAACACTTTTAAACTGTCATTGAGTGAAATTGTTAAATTACCACCTGCCAACTAAGCAAGATTACTGTTCAAATCACAGAATAATATTTGTGGTTAGTTTTATGTCAGTGGGAGTTGCAAGGACGTTATCAACTTCATATGAATTTATTACAATGTGGGTTATCTGTTCAAAACTGAAACTTTAGAACAACACTTAAAAATTTGTTTTGTAAAAAACAATGAAACCTCATACAAGAATAATTGATATGACTTATTGACTCCTTATAAAATATGACCCTTTCAATCTAGAAGTGTATGTAATTAATTAACACCACGCAGATGATTTGTTAAGAATGGCAACACAAAAATTGATTCACAAATCAACAAAAGCATGCATGAATATGATTCCCATAACTTGATGTACAGTATTTTTATTTTTATAAACGGCAAATACTTATTTCAACTTCCTAACTTAGAAAAGAGTTCAAAAAATCGTAAGAGGACAAATACACCTGCTATTATTTGTGATAAATATTTATTAGCTCTAAATAGTCGTCAGTAATGAGAAAAGAATTGATTGCGGTTAAGTATAAAAGTGTCTAAACAAAGTAATACAGATACAGGCTGAATTTAAGTTAATATTTTTCCCCAATCTCTTAACAATTCTTACATTAAATTGCAGTATTATTTAGTATCGAAGAAAGAGACAATAGGTATTCAACAATATTAAATAAACTGTACATCTGACTCGCAGGACCATAAATGAATTATAATGAATGAACGAAGCGCGTCCGCCAAGAACTGAATGAGCCGAGGACAGCGGCATTCCACCGCTAGGTCTGTAGGATCAGGAACTGACTGTACTTACAACCTCTACCACTGGACGATGCTGATAAATTGCATGTCAAAACTAACAAAAAGTGGACCTCTCGTGACCATAAAATTGTTGAATTAAAACGTTTCATTCTTGCCATTGGTGGCAAATATAGCGTTTGATATTCCTGTAGGCCCAGCTGTTCATATTGAATGGGATTGTAATAAGTGATCTTGGTGTAGAAACAGCTGATCTTAGTCAGGAACAAAACTATAATTTCCTCCATTTTATCTTCACCTTTAATATTGTGCCACGGTGTGCTGGCGTAGTCACACTTCAACCAGAAACATCATGTGTGGCCTCAAATTTGTACGTTTACGGAAACAAATCGTCCCAAAGCTGTGACATTCCAACCGAATTCCACCAGAGTGCGCGTAACAATTAGTCCATTGTGGCTTTGTTTTCGCGATCGGTCGGAGCGCAGCTGCCCGCCGCCGCTTAGCCACTATTTTATTGCCCATTGTTGTGTCATTCAAATCATAACAAATGTTCACCGGCGTAAATTATATTTCACTCACTTCATTTGTAGCGCTTTGTCCTGGTGAAATATCCCCGGGAAATTAAAAATTGTCGCGACAGTCGCGTTCGTCACGGGAAGGTGTGGGCGGCGCATTACAATTTTTGATTGCGTTTCGTCAGGTTAGGTTTATATTATGGGATGCGGCGTGATGTTGGGAAAGTGAATTCGTTACTGAAGTGATCTAATAAGACTAGAATAGTGGTTTAACGTGCCTTATGTTCATAAATTACGAACTGGCTACGTTTGGTGCCGCCATCATCGTTACAACGTAAATATATATTGTCTAGGGGGGTAGAAGGTAGGAAAAACGAACGCATTTGACCAAGCATTGTTGAGAAAAACGAAAAATTACACCAAATAGTCTTTTATGAACACAGTATTCACATTGCATTTACTTACAGCCTCTTACACTGCAAGATAGCTTACAATCATACGACCTGAATAAAATCGATCGTCCTGGTGGACTTATCGTGGGTGAATAGTAGAAAAAGGCCAATCAATAACGATTGTATGTTTCGTCTGAAGGTAGTGTACTATCTTACTATATCAGGTTTTTTAGAAAAACGAGCGATTATCAAAAAATCACTTTTTCTCAGAGTGATGAACAAAATCTGTTGTCTTATATACAATTCTAAAAGAAAACATATTCACGACCACTATGATAAATGAATATACTATGGGATATGGCAATTAATTTATTAATGAATCTATCAACTAGTGTGACGTCATGGATCCTGCGGCATGGCCTGTTTTCTAGTGGGGCATTGCTCCAGCTGAATCATTTTTCAAGGGGGAAAACGAGCTCCTTTGACTCCGTCGTTTTTGCTGAAGTGCAACGAAAACAATCCCACCCTTCCTCAAACCAGGTGTACCCATTTCAAATTCAACATGTTCTCACACTACCCCACACTGGTTGACTGTTAACAGAGTTGCATACTTCTGTCGTGTAAACCAACCGATAACCGAGAGTTGTAACAACGATAAATAAAACAAAAGGTTTTGTTCGAGGTCTAGAAAGGCTTTGTGGTCATAAATCCGACGACCCTGGTCCGAACCTTGACCTAGGTCTGTGGATTGTAGTCCTAAAACACACATCTATCATCACCCCCGCACACACGCACACACGCACACACACACACACGCACGAGGTGGCCAGGCGGTGTCCAGTTGCCGAGTTTACAGTGAGTTATTGATATGGTCTGTCGTGTCGTGGTTGGAAATGTGTGCTAATAACTGAGCATTACTGGCATAAGCAGTTACCCAATAGTGAGTGATTGAGTGCATAACTAGGGCTACAAATGAAAGTGTGCTTTGGATTATGGTAAGGTTATTAATCTTGGTTATGTTGCTTATTCGTGATTAACAACGGGTCGTAGAGGGTACAAAAGAATGAAAGAAGAAATGGTCGGAGGTCGCATGATGAGAAATCAGCCAACAGAATAATTAAAACACAACAGTGGTAATAATACAAACAACACTTAGTTTGGTAAAATTATCTTAGGTTCAATTCCATCGGTTTTGTACTGTAAAATAAATGATTTAATCTATGTAAACCTAGGTAATGAAGAGGCCGAGGAAAAACGGGCTAACACTCAAATGATTCAAAATTTAGTTATGAACGGTAAACGGTTTGCCAAATTGAAAATTGACAAAAACGGGCTCCTCATACGAGTAAATTACCTTGTAAATAAACGCATCCAGGGGAAGAATAGGACAACCCACACTGAGCATAGGCAAAAATTCCAATTCAATATTTAAATCAATGTGTTAAAATGGGACAATTTTTAGGGCAATGAGCAATCTCTTGAAAAGCCTTCTTTAGGCTCTCCTTGAGCATTTACTATCGCGGGGTTAAGTTTTTCCCTTGGACTCTTCAAATGTAAAAAGACACAAAGAAAGTAAAAAAAATCGTTGCAGTTTCTCGATTCGTGTCTTCGTTCCCATGGAATTTAACAAAAATAACTCGTAAAAACTCTACCATGAAATTTAGGAGCCGTTTGGCTTAGATTGAGATTATTATAAGAAAATTAATTATAGAACTTTTAAGTTTTCCGTGTTCATAATCTTGAATATGTTCAATTTCAGCTCGGTTCAATAGTTATCGGTTCTTACGTTACAAACACACATACAAACATAAACCTTCTCTTCTCTTCAATATAAAGATTAATGGAGTAGAAATGTCCATATAAAATAGTATGTTTTTAATTACCCAAACAAAGTAATTAGAATCTATCTGACCGCTTGCCACTTATCTCCAGTTCCGGCGTTCCCTCGGCTTACAGTTCTAATCCGCTGTTTCCTGTCCACAAGCGGTGGGCGTTGCTATGACAACTCCGCGACAAACCGCTATTTTTACTACCCAGAGTGAGTCATTCTCAAACATCAGTTTGGACTTTTTACAGCTCGCGGAAGCGCTATCGTGTTGAGATCAAGGACAAGTTCTGTCAGGATCCCTGGTGGAGGAGGCTTTGGGAATAGGGTCACTGGCGAAGAAATTTGTGTTTTTAGTCGACCAATAAGAAAGGGATTTGCTCTATGTACGAAAATAATACCAACGGTAATAGTTGGAAACAAATCAAATAAAAAAGTCTAGTTTGAATATCCCCATGGAATTTTGGCAAATTGAAATTTCTAAAAGGTCTTTGGTCGTCTTAAAGCATTTGCGGAAGAGGTCCTGGATGAGCAAAACAACAAATTATCATAGTGTTTGGTGCATTGATATTGGAAATGTACTATTTATTCTTTTATATACTATAACAGTTTTCAAAACTATACATGTTGTTTTATAGATAATCAAAAAATAACCAGTGGATTCTTTCGCTCTTTAGCCAGTTGATCTTGGCAAGTATCAAATGCATAACCTCAGTATTTCTAAACCCATTTTCACATTATCGAGATCGGTAATTGTATTTGTTCAGTAATTGTATTTGTTAATTCTATATCCAACATTTCTTTTCAAAACATCACACTTTCCCCATAAAAACTAACAAGAAAAAAAGATCACAATTTTTTCGTCCCTGATGTGACAAAAGCCATAACTAATGCAGCGGCGTGCGTCACAAACATAACCTAAATCACAATAACAGACAACAATAATCAAATCAGCTGATAGTAGGTGATCATCACACAGCTGATTTGAACCCAATAATCAGCTGGGCCGTTGTGGTGAACCACCAATAGACGTGTGGAACTGACATAACTAATGGTGGCCTTGTTGTACACTGACAGAGGTTATAAGTGATTGTCATATAAACTAACGTCTTCCGTTTGTTGATGGATTGTGATTTATAAAGCATTTACCTAGATCTAGGTGGTGCCTAATATTATATGCTTGGTGAAAAAATTATCGATTGAAATAAGATGTCTTCGTAACTATTGGATCTTGGTATCTGAATCAAAATTTGAACAGTAATCTAAGATATTTTGCTACCTAACCTGTCCTAATTATCGATCAGTATTCCATCTTTATAAAATCCACGCGTCAGGCTTAAATTATTTACAGATGAATTATTCAAATATTCCAAAATTTAATGCAAAATTTGATTAAGGAAAACCGCAAAGTTATACAAGAGGATGTTTTGCATGCGTCGCATAACAAGAACCTCAATTCGGGAAGAATTGAGTTCCACTTTCTCGAAAGTTGTTCCCTTATCAGTTATCGTGTCTGGAACAGGCTTTCTAACACGGGTTGATTAACGAATCACTTATATATTTCGATGTATGTGGAATTGGCTGATTGCAAAGTAACAGGTCGAAGAAAGTTATTTCAAACACAGCCGTAGTGTTAAATGTGTTGAGTCTAATTTGGGCAATAATTTTACATGTATCCTCATTGTTGGGGTTTTGTGTTATTAGTTATTACTAAATGTTTACGATATTACTTTTCGTCGAGTTTCAGATTCATCTAATAGTTATTTTATACATATTCTCAATATAACTGTAAGATTTTTCCCAATTCAAAATCATGCTACTGACCCCACGTCATACTAAATCATTGTACATTTTCCTTGTACAAAATGATACTTTTGATTCCCTAATACTCACAATGCTTCAGGTTCACTCGTACTTAATAAAACTCCCCCTGGTACTACAATACTATTGATTTAATGGTACAAAACGATAACACAGATTTCCCGGTTTTCAGATCCTATTGGTTTTTCATTGTACCCCATACTCTCTAAAACTGCATCGTCCTAACAGAAGTAAGGTTTCCACGGTGATAGTTTACAGCAATTTCAAAATTGTTGTCTTCGAGTCAAAACCGTCTGTAGCTGATTTACTCGAGCTTACATTTTTACGTACAGTCATTTTCAAAATTGTAACGGATAACTACTTCACTATTCTTCCTTTTGCAAGAAGGAACTCCATACCTTCATAGTGGCTCTCTCCCAGTACTTTGTACTTCATACAGTCTTGGACTTTTCAAATGATTCCGTAAAAAAGATAATCAGGGAAATTAAAATTCAGTTATATCCTTCTCATTTCACCATATGTCATCCTATGGACACCACCATAGTCCCACCATCACACACTCGTGTGCAGTGAACTGTTGTTCCTTTAGTTTTACTCAACTGATGTCATTTCACGCAGTTGGCCACAATAGTCACGAGTGCGGAAAATTGACACTTCCGCTATCACCGGCGATCTGTCACTGTGTCAGTCTAACTGGGCGCTTATGTGTGATTGTCGACGCTTACCGGCACGCAACGTGTTAGTTGGGTGTTTAGTGAAATAGTTTCACTGTATCTCACAATCCTGGGAAGATTTTATTTTACATACTGATTAGTAGTGAATTACATGCCGGTGTTACGGTTTGACCTAATGTGGGTACTCTAGAGGTCATGACATTTATCCACACAATATATAAATGACCTTCTTTGGAGTTTGACGAAAAAAAACGTAAATTTATCTCTAGAATCTGCGTTAATTATATTTTATTTTTTTCATATTCCCCCCCCCCCCATAAAAATATGCCCTTGTGTAGTTTTTCCCCTTGAATCAAAATGTTATCTAAATATTCTAGAAAGTCCCATTTTTATTCTACTGTACTTGAAAAGCAGTTTATTTCACAATTTCCTAGAATATTGTATAGCTATCTAACAAAAAAGGCCAAGCTTTACTATGATGTCTATGAAAAAGTATATTTTTTCTATGGTAGGCCTATTTAAAAGTGAGGAGTTAAACTTGATACGTCTTGAAATAAAAACCTTCTGAATTGTAAGAATGTACTGTATACGTTTACGCATGATAGATTCTTGAAAGTTAACTGTCTTACCTCAATACTGAAATATAAATTTTTACTGGTTTTGACTGTTTACCTATACTATTCAACATCTACTTAGGTAACACAATCAAATAAGCACTCGATCATTATTAATTCATTTGTAGAAGGTAAGATGTATCGTGAAAAGTTCATTAGTACAAAGACAATGACAAAACCAGAACTAAAATCCAACCCAAACCGAAACTCACTCCTCACACAAAATTAATTCATACAATGCAAATTCAAATTTAATTCTTAACTATCAATATGTATACGTTAGGCAGATAAATACGAATAAATTAACCGGATAACCAGTTTCCGCAGATTAATTTATACAAACACGCATTTCCTGGCAACACATAACAAGCGGAATTAGTCCCAGATTCGCCGCAAGATTAAACAGCACTGGACAGCAAATGGGGTCCACCCGCAATAAAGTCACCCCCCCTCCCTCCTCTTGTGGGACTAACTCCATCTCTCTCGCTCTCATTGGGGTGCCCGCGGTCCGATATGTGACTACGATAAATTACGTAAACAACTGGAATAATTTATACAGGTTTACACTCAAATATGACAACAGAGGCTTTTAATGTAAAGCATGTTCTTTTGGTGGACATTTCTTTAGGGTGAAAGATAATTTCTGAACAAAATACTTAATGAGTAAGAGTAAATTGTATGGACATTCAAGAATATAAACGTGGGCTTTGACAGGCTTAAATTGGGCATTGAATAACATGTCAGCACTACTGGGGTAGAGATACAACTGAGGGGGAATTGAAAGAATTTAGCTGAAATTTTTACTAGAGGTTAAAGCACATTGTACTTTGTACATTTGAAGTAGGACATTGTGGGATTGTACACATAAATCCATGACCCAATAAGTTTATTCCCCTAGTTGGTACCAACGATATAAACGTTGGTACCAACCTAACAAAATTACAGCGTCTCAATATTCTAGCAGTTGTCATGTCGATACTACTTTCAGTTTTATTTCTACTATAGTAGCTCAGTACATGTTGGCATGAATATGATCTCATTGTCAATAGCACGTGAACATGACATGATGGTTACTATTAACCTAATGAATACTTAAGTATGCATTGTAAAAAATATGCTATGTGATGGAATTTGGCAAATAACGGATAAATAGTAAGAACTGATTGTGATACAATATTAAATGCAGCTCTGTGTTACTTGTATGTTTTTAAAACAGAAACATTTCAACTTTTAAGTTTCATATAGTTCCCAATGCATTTTTTTGGTGCAACTTGATATTATATTTGGCAGTTTGTATCTTTTGTAGGGCTTAATATGTTTCAAATGCATTACTGTACACAGTCTTAAGCAGTCGGTTTCCCCACAGCTGTTGAAGCTACATTGTTCAGCTGTGCAGTCTGCAGTCGTCCCTGAGCGCTTTCCCCCTTTTATGCAATTCACTGCGCGTTGCAGTCTGCTAATTCAAACATGACATTTGTCTTGATTTATGATCTTGTATGGAATGAAAGTGTCGGAAATGGAAATGACTTACAGTCGTAATATGAGCAAACCAGCCAACTGAGGTTTCATAGCCGTTTAGTTTGTTGCTTGTTCATAATTTGGTCGATGTAAACAGCTTTCAAAAGCTAAATGTAATTTTTGCTTTACTAAATCTGATGATTTAATACATTCTTATATATATTTGAGTGCTCTTATTATATTCTTTTGTACTTTGTAGACGTCAAAAGTAATTCCCTTTTTTATTATCGAGTGAGAATTGTATGTATGTTAATCATCCCTTCCTCAACCAACTCAGAATTGACTATGTTCTCTTCGGCCAAATCCTATGCCAATTCTTTTCCTACCAACGCTTATTTCTTTCCTACCCTTAGAATGCATATCTTAAATCTTTATTTTTGGTAAACAAACAAACCTAGCTCTCTTTGTAATAAAAATGTGTATAAGTTATCCACTCTTCATCCATATTACCTCTTCCAAAAACCAATATTGAATTGCCTCCTCCTTCATTACCTTATGCTGTCATTTAGTTTGTTGTCAATCCAGCCTTACATTCTCAATACAGCGCTTCCAATCGGGGTTTCATACATGTCTTCTTTAATTAACCGCAATAATGATAGCGACAACTCAACAAATCCTTCCTAACTATCTCCATCTTTGGGTAACCCATTCAAAACTGCTCTCAATTAATTCACTGTATCTTCAACCAACCAATTCCAGATCATTCTCCATTCAACCTCCAAGTTTCTCATAGGGAGCGAACCTAGGAGGATTACACATTAACGGGTAAGTCTGTGTAGAGCGGGTCTTTGGCCCCTGAGGTCCCGGGGGTTTGAACCCCCTCCCCTATAGATTTTTGTCTAATTGACAATGCCACCACTCTCGAGATGATCTAAAATAATATTTTAAAATGCCACGGGATGGAGCGTAAAAGTCCTATCGTCCAAGGATTGAAAGATGGGGGAAACCTCCAACCTCAGTTCCAAGCTCCAGTTCCCAGTGTGTTGCTGTCGCGGATTGTCATGTCGAAGTACTGTGAGAGGAAGTACTTATTGTGCCACGTTTCACGGCCCCCGCTCGCTTTGTGTCCAAATGAGCTATTGTCTATATTGAAATATCGTCAGAGTCAATGTACGTGTCACATACTTCGCCAAAACCTGGGGGAATTTGACAGTTTCGCACGGATGGAGGTGTTTTTACTATTTAATAAACATGTAGATTAAAGTGAAGACATTTAATTATTTTTGGGGTAATTTTGAATGTGGACCTTGTTCTTTCCCTGTCTCTGTTCAGGCTAATAGTATTTCTGTGTCATGTAACATTGAAAGCGTTCAAGGGAAAGCTAACTACATCACTATAACGTTTGCTTAGTTTTGCTTGGGATGGAACATGTCATCCTTAATCTAAAGTTATTTAATGCTTTTCTTCCCCCCTCTATTTCTGGGAGTTCAAATTTTTCAACTGGTAAACCCAAGCTAGTTTTTTATGACTTTGGTGACATTAAAAGGGTTATTTCTAAGTACAGACATAACTTAACGGAACCTTCAGTTTGTAGAAGCTCATGATTGCACCAACACATCACTTAACCCAGTAAAAAGATTGAAAAATATTTAAAATGTGCTTAATTCCACAAATCCATTCAACCTTTATCAAATTCAATAACCCACGAAGCAAGGAGCAAGAGATTCCCATATCAAGTGCTTTAGCTGCCTACCTCTGTCCAATCTTTACCAAATTACATAAATACACAAATACCTCCAGCTGAACATGTCTGAAACTGCTCCATTTGATAAACTCTAAATTCCTAAACCAATACAGCACCTGGAAGCGTTTCGACCGCGACTTGGCACGATAAGAGTGCAAACTGGACCAGTAAATGTTTATTGGCCATTGAGCCGCTGTCGCCTGCAGCCTCGTCAAACAATGGACCGGACCACCGAAAGTCCGTATCACACATATCACCGGTGCTGCCCCTAGCGGTCATTTCATGCTCTCCGCACCCATTGTTTTTCGACCTTGATCCCCAGAAGTTCCACCACCCCGGGGACTAATGGAAATGTCAGGGAACAATGGGGTGTGATTCGGATCTCCTGACAGCTGGTACACTCGGTTTGCATGAGGAATTGGATCTTGCATCTCACTGGCTTGTAGAGTTGTTTTGGCGCCTTGTTGAAACGCAGGAATGTTTTCGTCCGATCTCAATGTTTTAGCTGATTTAGAGATCCTATACAAATCAGTTTGGTTTGCATGAAGAAATGTATTAGTTGCCATCTTGTTTTTTTATTGGAGCCTTGTCGGTTTTGTAACGAGTTTCAGTACACATAATAGGCTACTCAATTCGTAAAAGTCTATCTAAGTGGCTCTTACAATATATTATGGGGTTTGTATTTGATATCTTGTTGGTTTTAGAGACCATGTTTTGACTATAGTCATGTTTTGAACAGATTTGGAGGTAACTTTCTTTAGTACTTTGGTGGAATTGGAACAAAAACATTTAGACTTTACATATCGAGTGTAGATACAAACCTCTAAGAAAAATACAATTTTGATCTTGCCCAGTGGCTTATGCAATGGCCAACATAACATGTGGGTTTTTGTTGTTTAAGTCTTGTTGGTTTGAATGATGTTTTGAGTGTGTTCATCTTGTCGTGAGTTGACTTGGTAATACGTTTATCATGCTGATAGGAAGTGAACTTGATATTATCTTACTGTCAATCGTCAACAAAAACCTCTAAATTTCATTTGCTAGCAGCCACCAACGTTCAACTCTAGCGTCTCGTGTTGTCCTCGTGTGGTCCGACATTCCCGAGATTATCCAGTTTTATGGCGAGGTCCCAGTTTGACGTCGTGGGACGCTTATTAGCGCTTTCTCCGTCAATCCTTCTCTTGACAAATCTCGTCTTTACGACCCGACCTTGACGCTTATGAGGCCCGTGTCAATCCCAAACTTTTACTATTTATACCCCATAATAGCTTATTTATCACAGATAAATTCTCTAGTTCTGTTCAGACACGGGATGTGCAGTTTCCAATGTGATTTATCTTCAACATCGCGTGTTTTGACGCTTTGCAAATTACCTGTTATGTGGAGACGTGATTTATCGCAGGAATCCCACGTTCGGACAGTTCGTGATTAATATTAACAACATTCTATGTCCAGGACGACAACCATGGAAACAGCGTGGATGCCTCATCGTTCACTCCGTTTGTGGGTCAGGTTTGCTGTTTTCTTCTTCACTCTCACAAATACCTTTTTTGATTACACCCAATAATTTTTTCATGGTCTTAAATCGGTCAATTTCACACGATAATGCAAAATAACTGATATTATGTATGAACCAGTCGATGATAAAGAAAGGTTTAACTAATTGTTTACGCTCCATGAAAGTGCATATATAGATCTCCTAGTTTACTTCCAAGTTCTTATCCGCTCTGATCTCCAATAGTTTTAATTTTAATGGCGAGTGGTGGAAATAAATTAAATGCCAATCGAAGACAGTTCAAGAACTCCGACAATTTTATTTCTTTAACCTTGAATTTGTCCTTTTTGGTGGGTCCAAGTTCCTTTTGTTAAACTTATCAAGCAAAGCAAGGGGCGAGCCGATGCTCAAAACGAAATGAATCAAAAATAATCAATTTTAAAGGGACGACATTAGGATGTGAACCTTCAATATCACTTTCCTTCATGTTGCAGTCTTTTATTTTAATTGGCCTACCGAGTACATAAATTTCAACACAAACATGCTCCATCTTTCACCTCCCTCCACAAATTCCTCTTCACTCATTCAGTAGTGTCGCGATTCATCACGCGCCAACCCCGACATTTCCCGCGATTTTCCACCGCCAGATGGCCCGGCTCGCGGCCCGCGTGCCAAATTGCACCTAATTCTATTGTTGTCAATAGCAATAGCGATTATCCGGTATGCTAATGCGACGCGCGCACGCGCACTCACACACCTGCAGAGTGCTGTTATTCCGACGACACAATGGGACATATGTAGCGTATAAAATAACAATAAAACAAAACGCCATAACGTGTGGGGACATACGCGGTCGTGGACCTCGCCATCTTGACGTGAGACGGACAGTAGAGGCGATGTGAGGAACACGCAGTAGTTTGTCACAGATTCATCGATCACTCGTAGATCAAGGTTGTCAACTCGTAAGCTACCTGAGTTGATGGGAGATGGAGAAATACAGCTTCCAGTTGATCTATCCTCGTCTAAAGTGTTTGTTGGCTGATGATGTACGTGTTTTCAAGAATGATTTCCACAAAAATAGAGGTTGGGATAGAAAATATTAGAATAAATCTAGGTGGATAGCTGAGTGGATTTAGTGCTCGCCTTTCAAGCTGTAGGCCGCTGGCTTGATCCTGAGAAAAGTCGGTAGCTTTATGTTAGTTGAAAACTACGCCATTCACTTCCTTGATCGTTGAGATTTCGGCAAATGGTTAAAAGAAATAGCTAGAAACCACAATATATAGAAGACACAAACAATGCATCTCATTCCATTATACTCGCTTTGCTCATATTTGGGTTGAAATACGCTTCAGTCCTATCCCTATTTCATAGTAGTGTTAAAAGTAACTACACACTTGTACAGTATATGCTTTTATATTTGGAGTGTTTTTGGTCTGATGTTTTGTGGTAAGTCATTATTTTCCACTGCGTCCCTCATAAGTCTTTTGTATATTCGAAGTGTTAATTTGTTTATGTCATACAAGGACGACTTGTATCAAGTACTGTTTGAGCAGATACTCTCCATATCACAAGATTGTTTTTGCATCCCTAAATATTTAGGAAGAGCTTGAAAAACCAAAGTTCAACCTCTAAATGTGACACATCCAAGCACTTTAAGAAATGAAATCATTTGTTTTAAAATACATAACATCTTGGAAATGTCGTTACAATCACCCAAACACGTCCAAGTCCATCGTGAAATACTGATTAATTCAGTCTCCGACTTGTAATCGATAGAAACAGATCGGCAAAGTCAACATGGCGCATTCTCATCAAATCCGGACATGTATTGATGACCTGGACGAAATGATAAGTCTAGAGTTGCAGACGGAAATCAATTCTAATCACGGATCGCAGTAGGAGACGGAATCAGGAGCTGTAATGAAATCTGCCAATCAAACACCGCGGTGTTCCCCAAGGGTGCGTGTTGGGGCCGATAATATTCATAACAAATCGTTCTGCTCCAACTACGGCCGTAATGATTCACTGTTTGTTTCTTAATCAGCTGTTGTATCAGACAGGACAATGGAACTGGCTTACTTGGTTACAAATACTCTTACTTTTTATCCTTAGTTTCGTGTGTTTTTTTTTTTTATTGTGTCATTCTACTCTTACTCTTACTCTTTACTACCATGGCCATCGATACCCAAGGTGGTATTTGGCCTCGCCAACTGAATGCCTCCATTTCTTCCGATCTTCAGCATCTTCCTCCATGATTATTATCTTCCTCATATCTTTGGTCACTTCATCTTTCCACCTCATTTTGGGACGCCCAGGAGGTCTTCTTCCAACAGGGTTCTCTTTCCAAACTTTATTTATCAATGTCAATCTTCTCTCCTTAACACATGCCCGAGCCATCTTATTCGTCGAATGTTTACTTCCGCCACAGCATCTGGTGCTTCATACAGGCCTCTAATTTCTCTGTTATTTTTGATCCTCCATTCACCATTTTCTCTTGTTGGTCCAAAAACCTTTCTTAGTACTTTATTTTCAAAGGTGACAAGTTTTTTTCAGTACTTTTGTCCAGAGTCCATGTTTCAGAACCATAAAGCAGAATTGGACGAATTACAGTTTTGTAAATTTTTAGTTTTGTGTTGACAGAAAACAGCTTTGATGATTATACAGTAGTTTATTCAAGGCAAACATACATCTATTGGCTGCATCTATCCGGTTTTGAATTTCGGAATGTCATTCTACTCTAGTGGCATTTATTTAAGTTCTTTTGTAGGGAATGGTTCAAACCCTGGTCTTGTTACTAACGCCAACCTGTTGCTAGAACGCATAATTGATACCTTAATAACACATAGTAACAATCTCGCATGGAATCCAACCAGCGACTTTTAGATTTGAAGGCGAGCACTAACCAATCAACTAAGGAAAAAAGTTTACACTGGTTTTCTGATCATGTCACCAGAAAATCACCAATGCCACACAGCACGCATAACTCCTACATCATAATGAACCACGGCATAAGGGAATTCCTAGCAATCCCGCGATTCATATTTGCAAGTCGATCGTCGAGCATGCATCGCCATCTTGACCGTTGGTGTTGGGTTACCAAGTGAACACGTGATGAAACAAATTGTTGGCTGGACTTCAACAGATCGATCACTCTTAGCCAACCAGTCTCTGGCTCATTGCGACAATACTTGTTATTAACTGTTTAACATCTGGTTGATACGGAGCTGCCTCGAGCTAAGTGTGATTTATGCTGTAATTGCAACACTGGATTTGAGAGTATTGACGTGTTATTGATGCGTTTAATGGTGTTTCTTTAAAAGGATTTCTTATCGTAGTAAACGTTATGTGGTGGAAGTTCTATTTTGATTGGCTAGCAATCAAAGGTAGCCAGTTTGATTCTAAAGTGTTAGGTTTTATTGTTCCAAATTGGACCCAGCGTCCTTGGTCATCGGACTTTAAATGACTCTGTGTTGAGAAACCACTGATCTTAGTCAGTAAACATAGCTTCACAGGGCATCTCACTCCATTAGAGAATTCTTCTCATATCTTTGAATTACATATTTTCGTCGAAATACTTTAAATGCACCCAGGTATATGATTGGAAAATGTAATGATTGTAACAACATTATTCGGTTTCGCATCTCTCAAGAGCTACCTAGTTTTGGATAACTCAAGAACATATTTTCCTTGAATGGATATCCCAGACGAAGCCCCACGGTTCTTGAATGGCAAGCCCCGGATCAAGGCACAAGCTAGACATCACTGTTCGAAACCGATCGTATCACCATACTGGCTTATCCATGTTACTTATACTGTACCGTGTCGATTCTTCACTGCCCTGTGTAGCCTTCTTTATTACTCAGATCATCTGTTTCTTAAGCAAAGTCTGTTAACTAAAGTACAGCTGGGTTCGGTTATGAACTATCAAAAAGCTACTGAATTTCCTCAGGACTTTGGGGTTTTTAGGCGAGCAATACAACAAATCGGCTGCTCATTTGTATCCATAGAAGATAAATATAGACGTATCAATGAACCTGTGTATCTATAGAACCAGCAATAGAAGCTATAGATCCTAACCCAAATCCACTAAACCTCACTAGATCTTAACATTGACGGATTACTTAAGTTAGATTTTGTGGTACTGGTGTCTACCCCTTCGTACGAAATAGAAACTGGTAGAACTACTTCTACTGAGCTACCAAGCTATTTTAGACGAATATATCACACAGTCTTGGTAGTATTATATTTTATAACCCACACCGACACTTGTTCAGCATTTCTGAGCTGGTGCTGTTATCCGTCAGTTATAATTGGTCCGCGTGTCCGAGCCAGTCCGCTATCTCCACCTCGGTCGGATCATGTTCCTCGCTATCTTTATGTCCAACATTCGCACATCCGGGCATATCCCACGCGGGTATTTGTGTTATTTACAGTTATGATATGCAAGTGTTGTGTACCTTGCCGCTCAATATTTCTCCCCTGGTAGCATAAGTTCCGCGTTGACATGTAGTAAACCAGTGCGAAACGAGGTGTCATACTTTGGACAGTGGTGTGGAATTTCAGAAATTGTAGGTGTGGATGAGGGTGTTTTTATGTTTCGTCAACCTACTTGTGGGAGGAAATTGTTAAGCAAGGTCGTGTTGAAAGACACATTTGAACCTAAAGCTTGTGATGAAAGTGTAGGACAGGTATCAACAATTACATAGGTTGGCTTTTTATTATGGAGCTGTACCCACATCTAGAATGAGATCTAACGAAGTTGAATTGAGACCTATAGAAAGTGCAGTATTGTCTTGCTAATTTCTAACGTATCTATAGACTTGTTGATCAATCCCAGACGAAAGATCTAGCTTACTGCAAAGAATATGATCTCTAGTGCCACACAATTTCCAAGCGTTGAAAACTAAAGAAGAAATAGAAGTTTGGCAGTTGCAAACTGTGTGAGAGACACTTTCAACCATGTTCGATTTGATTTGAAAAATGTGCTGTAACTGTTTGTTTTGGGTGAGACATCTACTAAGTATCTAACTGTCGATTCTACCTGTATGGACGAATCGGGTGCACAAGTATATGCCAGTGAATTAACAGCAATAAATTGTAATCACCTTCGAGCTCATTGCTAAATGGTTGAACAATCTACAGAACTAGTTGATAGACGATGCCTTGGGTCTACCTCTACAATTCTCCACGGTACCTTGATACTCGGTGATTTAGCTAAACGAGCGACTCTACCTAAGTACAAGTTCAGAGGTTATCAAGGGATATGTTGCGCGAGGCTATTGTTGTATGAATCACCATGTGGGAGGATGAATCATCCAGTCTCTCTCAGTCGGTCAACTGATTCATGAAACTCCACCGAATATTTTATTCAAACCACTGAAAGCTCTAACTTCTTTCTCCTTAGTTATCTTAGTTTCATCATTGATCACTCTAATTCCCACCAGTTCCAAACATCTTTCTATGAATAGTTGTAAAAATAGCTGTAACAGAACATTCATAAGTTCTTCTAGCCAGCGTCGTTGCTGAATATGTTCACTTTTTTCCTCTAGTTTCTATTCATGTCTCTTTTCCCTCATGTTTTCTCAACAAAAACACAAAACATCTGGGTCCTTTAACATCCCTCATAATTACATCATCGACCACCCTTTATCTTTTTAATTCCTAATTCATTCAACCTTCCTCATAGTTCCGTCTTCTTAGAGACAGTTTCTTCATAGCTTCTACACATTTCTCCTGTCAAAAAGCTACCTCGTGATAAATTATGTTTCACTCACATTCCTTATAGGTCCATTGGCTCTATAATCTTTTAACCCAAGTTCCTAATAGTACTCATATCAAGGTTTCAGTTGCTTAAAGGTTCAGCATGAGAAACCAGATTCCTCATATATCCAACACCAAGCTCACCGTTTCCTCGTTGCCCCAGCGTCTTACTTCCATATCCCTCAGAGTCCCAACACATTTCCCCTGATCCTTCACAGTTCCAACTTCTTTCACCCAGATATTTCACAGTTCCAACATCTTTCACCCAGATCCCTCAGAGTTCCAACTTCTTTCACCCAGATCTTTCACAGTTCCAACTTCTTTCACCCAGATCCCTCAGAGTTCCAACTTCTTTCACCCAGATATTTCACAGTTCCAACATCTTTCACCCAGATCCCTCAGAGTTCCAACTTCTTTCACCCAGATATTTCACAGTTCCAACATCTTTCACCCAGATCCCTCGGAGTTCCTACATCTTTCACCCAGATCCCTCAGAGTTCCAACTTCTTTCACCCAGATATTTCACAGTTCCAACATCTTTCACCCAGATCCCTCAGAGTTCCAACTTCTTTCACCCAGATATTTCACAGTTCCAACATCTTTCACCCAGATCCCTCAGAGTTCCAACTTCTTTCACCCAGATATTTCACAGTTCCAACATCTTTCACCCAGATCCCTCGGAGTTCCTACATCTTTCACCCAGATCTTTTACAGTTCCTACATCTTTCACCCAGATCCCTCAGAGTTCCTACATCTTTCACCCAGATCCTTCACAGTTCCAACTTCTTCCACCCAGATCCCTCAGAGTTCCTACATATTTCACCCAGATCCCTCATAGTTCCTACATCTTTCACCCCAGATCCCTCACAGTTCCAACATCTCCCCCCAGGCTCATCTTCCGTCACATCTTCTCACTGACTGTTCCATGTTCCAGGGGAGAAGCCGTACCGATGCCAATGGCCCGAGTGCGAGTGGAGATTCGCCCGCTCCGACGAGTTGACGCGCCACTACAGGAAACACACGGGGGCGAAGCCCTTCAAGTGCGCGATCTGCGAGAGGTCCTTCGCGCGGAGTGACCACCTCGCGCTGCACATGAAGAGACACCTTCCCAAGACGCCCAAGTGAGGAGCCGCCCGAGTTGGGTGCGTCACTTCCAAGAGGTCCTCGGACTTCGCCCCTCCGGAAGAGTTGGACATCCGAGGAGACTCGTGAAGACACAACGTCTCTATGATGGTGAAATGTATCACTTTCCTTGCCCGTTGAAATTTATAGGTTTAATGTATACTGTAAATATTGATTTACACTGAGCAATAGTTTACTAAATAATTCGTTTGATCATACTTACTTCTAAGGAGCTAAAGTTTAAGCATCTATTTTGTAAGATTTGGTGACCTATCCTTGACTTATTGAGAACAATTAAGATTCTTTTCCTAATTAAAGTTGTAGCCAACGAACATTGTTGAATTGACAATTTCATAACGAATAATTCCACTCACCTCCAACACATATGGCCAGAAGTCTTAACCTACTTCCAAAATAATTTATAATTCCACTGTTAGCTTTATGAATAATCTACAAAATTTAGGTTCCTCATTTGGAAAATGATCTCTTTTTATTTATTTGTTACGAGATCCACCTCAATGGAAGTGCCTCCTGTCCGGTGCGATAGTTGTATATCTGTACAGTAGAACGTGTACAAAGTTTAGTGCCTTGTCCATTCCAAAGACTTTGTGTGTTAAACTGACAAGTGCCTGAAAACCCCTGTTCAAACCAGAAATCCCAGTGATGACAGTATTATGTTTCTTTGAAAGACAATTTTTGTTTTAGATTCTAAGTTTTCAGTATTAATTCTTTGATGGTAGCTGTTTTTTATTGCATTTAAAGTTTTTTTCGTCATACTGCAGCGAAAATAGTGTTCAATAAATTGCAAAACTAAAGGGAAATCTAGGTTATAAAGGTATCAGCTAGATCAGCTAAGTGTTTTTCTAAAGAAAATAGTTCGGACTGAAAATATCGTATAGTCATTTCAATTTATTAGTTAATCACTGTTTGAACATTTTATATTTTTCACACATAAAAATGCCCCTTTATCGATGTTTAATGTTGTTGAACCAAATTTAAGTAATTTTGATTTCAAATGGATTGAGTGCCCCATGCATACTTTACTTTCTTCAAACTGTACCAATAATATGCATTTAAAAAAATTAATCCATTTTGGGAGTTAATTTTAAAAAAATCTATGTGTTAACTATGCATTGGTTTAATGGTGCAGTATGACGAAATATGATCACGGGCCAAATGAGTTTTTCCCACTATTTTTTCTTTCTCAAGCTCATGTTAGCAACATCACTTAAGGCCCTGTTGATAAAATATAGGTTGTGAAAACTAAAACTATTTACTATAAAATGTACACTCCCTTATTAATATTTCTGTATTATTAAGCTGAGTATTTTACATAAGCTTTTGCTGAAGACTTGTTAAGTAAACAATTAAACGTAACGGGTATAATTCTCCTAGCAAGACATGTACTTACCTAACTCAACCACGCTAGTTTATGCCACGTAAACACTGTTATTTCCCGTAATATTTGTCCGGTGCCATAATTTATGCCGACTATTATTTCTCAGAAACATTTACAGGCTATTTAGTAACACCGGTTGTAGTCAATTTCAAAACACATTTGTGAATACATCTCTAATAAACCTACCAGCTGATTATAAAGATGTTTCAATGTCATTGTTTGAATCAGCTGATTAATAGAGTCAATAATTAACTCGCTTAATCATATGATCACAACCATTCATTCCAATACCAAGTGATTATGCAGATGTGTTCGTTTTTGATTAACGAACAAAGCTTTTATTACATGTAAGAACAAAATTGTACTTAAGAATCCCTAATTATTTTTATTTATCGTACTCAAATGCGTTACTTATTGTGTGCCTTTTGCATTTTTTATTTGTTATTTTAATGCAGAGTTTCATTGATCTTCTGTGGCCTTACATGACTTTTGAGTAAAGAAAAAAAACTTTTATTACAGGTAAAAACAAATATGTACTTAAAATTTTCAATATTTTATATTTTTGCATTCACGTTGCTTATCGTGCCTATTGCATTTTTTACTGTTTTGAATCTTTGAAGTAGATTTGTATAAGTTTTATTGATTTTCTCTGTTACGAGTTGAGTCAACATCTTGATGCTATATGCAAATACCTGAGTCTTAGTAACAATGAAATGTTAGCATAACTTATTGTAGACTCCCATGTAAGATTGTTTTGTATAGTTTAGGTTTGTGCCAATTCGTTTGTATATACATTATTATATTGTGTTGATCACTTGATTAGTGTTTAAGTAAATTATTTTTCGATTGTACATCAAGCTGCTTTGTGCGCCGTTGTGAATTTGTAATATTTTAGATATTTCTATGACTATTTTGAGCAGATTCTAGTTATGGGATGGTGATGTCAGAAGAGGTTTTAAGAAGGTTTTTGGTACAACAAGGAGTTATTCATGTACTAAAATTAACTTTTAAGTGTCTGAAAACTCTGAGATGTATTAAAACAAACCCAAAATAATATGTTGGTGTATATCATTGTAATAAAAAACAATAATATTAAGAGGAAAAAACAACTCACGCAAGCAAAAACTAAAAAAATTGTAGCAGTTTTCCAGATGAAATTTCTTTTGCATACTTAATTCACTTTTGTAAATCTGTGTATATTTGTATCCAATTAGACTAAAACTGTTATATAAAAGCACAAATTCAATTCATTGACTTAATACACTACAACATCAACACAATCAAATTTTGGTTCAACATTCTTCCATAAGACTACAAGTTATAATATTAATGTTTAGTTCGGTGTAGACTAATTGTATATCCTTTAGAGAAGACAACACGTCAAAGAAAATTTGAATAAAAAAATATTATAAGTGTCTGAAAACTCTGAGATGTATTAAAACAAACCCAAAATAATATGTTGGTGTATATCATTGTAATAAAAAACAATAATATTAAGAGGAAAAAACAACTCACGCAAGCAAAAACTAAAAAAATTGTAGCAGTTTTCCAGATGAAATTTCTTTTGCATACTTAATTCACTTTTGTAAATCTGTGTATATTTGTATCCAATTAGACTAAAACTGTTATAGATTAATATAAAAGCACAAATTCAATTCATTGACTTAATACACTACAACATCAACACAATCAAATTTTGGTTCAACATTCTTCCATAAGACTACAAGTTATAATATTAATGTTTAGTTCGGTGTAGACTAATTGTATATCCTTTAGAGAAGACAACACGTCAAAGAAAATTTGAATAAAAAAATATTATACCTTTTTCAAGTCTAAAATCCACACAAATTTTAATAATGTACGACACAAAAACATAATTACCCAATTACAATACTTTTAACTCTTTTGAACGCTCTGACCTGCGTACAAAAATAATCAATTTTTATATTAACAAATGGCCCTGATATTCAAACCCCCCAAAACATTGAGAGATGCTTGCTTCAGAAATACGAGGGGGGCGTGTTTGTTTTGTAGGGGGACCGTAGAGGGGTTTCATGGGGGGGGGGGGTCGTGTTGTGGATGTGTCTATATCCGAGAGTGAACCGGCAATAAGTCTTATCTAAGTGATAAGAGAGTTTACCATAAAGTAAATAGCTGTGATAAGATAGCTCAGACTCGTCGTTCTGTTACAGCTTCACAGCCTGGGGGGGGGGGTGAAGGGGGGTTTAGGAGGGGGGCAGTTGTCCTGTCGAAACGAAACATTTCCAGTTCCAAGTGTTATTCAACGATATATTTTTTTCCATGAGTTGGAAATATTCATGTAATCTTATTTTTTAAACATGAAACTGACAAGGATCGGAATCTAGCTTTCTAATTTCGTACTCTTGGTCAGTTTTATCATCCGGCGTCGGTGGAGTGTATTTCATTGTATAAGTCCTCTGGGCACGTTTAATTTGAAATCATAGGACAGATAGGCAACAATAAAGCCATCAAAGGTAAATTTGTTTTATACTAAATGTTTTATGGATATTTTTATAAACTTTTTGGGCCTTGTAGGTTTATTTTTAGCTTCATAGGCATCCACACAGACTACACCGTGCATAACATCCACAACTACCGACATCCCTCTAAAACCACCTGTCTATACATAACCATGTACACCTTCCACAATATCATCCACAACTAGCCACAATCCAAATCATCCACATCCATTCACAACCGTCCACAATCCAAACCATCCACATCTACAGCCATCCACAAACATCCACAATCCAAACCATCCACATCAACATACATCCACAAACGTCCACAATCCAAACCATCCACATCAACATACATCCACAAACATCCACAATCCAAACCATCCACATCTACAGCCATCCACAAACATCCACAATCCAAACCATCCACATCAACATACATCCACAAACGTCCACAATCCAAACCATCCACATCAACATACATCCACAAACATCCACAATCCAAACCATCCACATCTACAGCCATCCACAAACATCCACAATCCAAACCATCCACATCTACGGCCATCCACACAGGCCACATCGTCCAGGCGATGTATTCTATACAAACACCTCTTGTGATTTTACATCATAAACAACCTAGGCTGACAGGGAACGTGATTTTAGTCCAAACACACACTTTTAGAGTTAGAGCTCAAACAAATACACCACACATAAACTTCTACAAGCCGACCAAAAATAGGAACAAAACATTTCAGAAGGTTAACACCTCAAAACTTATGACAATAATGAAATAAAATCTTAACGATTTCATAAAATTATACAAATTATTTTCTAGGTTTATTTTAGTCGAGTGAAATTGGCACGGATTCCTAGAAATCATTTGAACAGCTGATCGCAACTCCTACTCTCATTGTTGCAATAATCCCGAGTTTCCAAGGAGCTGCGAAGGACGTATACGTGTCTCATTGTTTCTGACCGCGTGGGGTCGGATGAATGGAGAGGCCGCGTAAGGATTCGTGCTTCTGTTTGTTAGGTTAAAATAGAAAGGGGTTTAATGTATTTTAATATAGCAATTCGTAATGTTAGAGTAATATCTACAAAAAGCGTTATGTTAATGATACTATGTGAATATATTACTTGTGAGTTTTAAGATGATTTCCCCTAAAACCCGTTTATATTGATAACGAATTGTAGCCTTAACTGCTGTAAACTTGTCCGAATCTGTTAATTTCTATCATAACGTTTGGGGATTTTCCCCAAATGGTGTTCATTACATTGATAGCAAATGGTATTAACTAGTCCAAATCCAGATAATATAATTACTACTTTGAAATATTTCGTCAAACCTTCTTCATAGACAGAAAACGTTGTATAGAAAATTAATTTCCACGCATCATAAAATACTTGAGGTTTTTAGAACAATAAATATTTTCCATAGTTCCTCATAGTAGTGCATTTGATGGGAAAGTGAATGAAAATAATATTCTATTAAATTAAGTTAGTGCTTTATGGCATTTTTACCGAATCAAAACTAACAAAATTGAGTTAGGGGTTCACTGTTAAAAGTCTCTAAGCTCTTACGTAGAGTAAGAGGTTAGATGAGTTTTAACCCTAAATCACAGAGAATAGAGCATTTTATATTGTATGTGCCTAAACCTAAACCAAACATCTGCAAACGCCTGCAATTCTACAGCGGCCATAACGCGTGCGTCTTGCTTTGTGCGTCAGAGAACAGAAGGCGTTTTTAAGTTTTAGAGTACCTAGTTTTTTGTTTAAGCCTCTCGGATTTAATTTACTTACATTTTGAGACAATTAGTAAATCGTAATTGAAATTTATCGAGAAAATTCGCAGGTAGAAGATCCTTGGATACAAGAACAATTCTAAAGGGTTAAAAACGCTTTAATATTTATGCAGGACTAAGGAAAAAAAGTATTAATAGTTTTATTTAGCAAATCAGATGATTATAATAATAGTAAACCACAAATCATAATCTAATAAATATCCAGAGTTATTAGTACTTACAATCTCTTCTGAACTTCAATTGTACTCGAATTCGAGCCAAATGTATAATTTCTATTTGAAAAACAAATAACAATTACATCGTATTCGATGATAATTTGTAAATTACTAACATCCCATGACTAGAATACTATTAAACTGTTCTGTGTGATAAATACTATTGTTTATGAGAGGATGAATAATAGAAGAAACATATTCTCTCATTAGTTGTTCATGTTCAACCGAGTCTGTCAATAGAGTTGTTCAGTTGTTCATGTATCTTAGAAGGTTGTACCAACAACGCCTTATACATAGCTATGTACAACAAATTTTGTTACATAATTTTTACTTTGTATAAATAAAAGTTACCAATATTTGGATTTGGTGTATGTGTGTTTTCCTTCCTCATTATCTAGCATTTAAAAAATAAATCAAATTACTGTAATAATGAGTTTTCTCTCTTTTTAAGTTAATTTTTTATTATTTTGTATCACAATATCATTCTCGAAGAGATCAAAAAACTTATCAAATGGATTTTTTTCAGCTTAAGAGTGTAAAACGTGCATGAAATCATTTTAAATTAATTTAAAGAGCTGGTTGGAATGGTGGCTCTAATTTGATGTTAATTCGTAAGAGAGTTATTTATATAACATTGTTTAACCCTTGGTAGTTAATTTGATCCTAACTATATTTAATGTAGGGTTTAGCACTTACTGACAACCCATTCAACAATTTACAACAATTACAATCTTTGTGTTCTAGGTCTTGCCAAGAAACATCTCAATAATATCCACTGTAACAAGAACCAAAGAGTCCAAAGAGATACAAAGATACTACGGTGTAATACATAAGAAACAATGGTAAACTGTAACAACCAACAAGGAAACTTTAACAATTACAAAACAATTCAAGAATTACATGAAAATTCAACAAGCTGACTAAAAAATTACAAGTTCAAGTGGAATGAATGTGCAAACAAAAACTGTTAAAGATCAAGTAGGCTATGCACGTCACGTGTTAATATTCCAATATGGTGTATGTATTCTCATTCTAACGACTCCAGGTGTCTGCAAGATGACAGAAATATAAAAATTCCTCATGTAAAAATATAGTGTAATAAACTAAATCCCCAAATATTTCACTTGATTCTTGTTTATAGGGTGGATTTCATTATAACGATGATTTCATTATAACGTCATAAGAAATCATCACAATTAGCTATTAATCATCCAAAATACACTGGATATGATTGTTAAACTTCAATGTGATCAAGCTAAACCTACAATTAATCCTTCGTCAAGTCAGGCAATTAATACACAAATTTAGATTCTACCATTGAACTCTTTAAATTTCCCCCGACTTTTCATGTAAACTAGGTAGCTTACTTCAAATAACTAAATGAAACATACTGGATAGCTTGGGCGATTACATCTTCTCGCTAAAAATGATCAGGACTCCTGTTCGATCCTGAGAAGATTTAACCGTGTTTAATTCAAAACTTGGCCCAGCTGTCGATCATTGAGTTTCCAAAAAAATATATTTATTATCTAAAAAATTATCCCAAATAAAAAAAATGTTTAATTTAAAAATATATAACCGATATTATACACCCCTCCTCTCATCTCTAGACAACATCATATTTACAAATTACAATTGACCACATTAGCTCCACATATTCCCCCTGTGCCGACCATATGTTCCCCAGAGGAGGGGGGGGGGGTTCCAAAACGCAGCGCGGGCCTCAGAAACGCGTTACACCTACGACATTTCCAAGGTCATTACCCAGATGGTCCGTTCATTCTACATTTCCTCTTTCATTGTTGCCATTTAAATTTATTCACTTATATAAGCTGAAGGCGATTATTGCAGCGCCCACCTGTTTCCTATGGTGCGCGACGAAGTGTCTAGCTCCAGATGTCATGTTATACCACTGTAGTGTGTGTTTGTAAATCTAGATGCTAAGGAATTTAGGCACATACTATAGTGAGCTGTGTTCAGGTACTGTGGCTTGCGATACAATTTTGGATCAGGAGCACATACTAAGTAAGCAGTACAGCTTTGCCTTTCGGAATACTAACACATATTGGGTTTTCTTGGGTACTTACTATAGTAAGCGGAACAGCTATATGGTAGGTATATGGGTACAAGAGCACAAAATATGTGCTCTCTGATTGGCACAGAGGACAGACTATAGTTTGCAAGAGCTGCTCTGTAATAGTTCTTGCTATGCAATAATAATCCTACAAGATTTCTCTTTTAACCTAAAAAATCTGTATCCTTCAAGAAGTCTCAAAAATAAATCAAACCGTTTTTATCATTTCAAATATTAATTAATACATATATACACAATGCTTCTCATAATAAACTAAGAAATTGATTAAATCAACAACCACTAACCCTACGTTGGCTAGGTGTCATAGCGAGACGAACATTACAACCAATAGTTACAACAAACTAACCTTTGTAAAATACCGTAGCTTATCAATAACATTGTCGTTGACAATCTCAGTCGATTTACATAAACAATCGTTAATTACACGTGGATATGTTTACGCATAAAAGCACTTAGCATGTTAATGCATGAGGCAACAGACAACATGGCGGTGGTCACGTGGTCTGTGACGTCATCGCGGCTAACATCAAACAGCTGATAACGTTACACCTGTTATCACCAATCAACGGTAAAGGTAAAACTGCTTGTGTTCAATACAGCTTGAGGAAGATTCAAGATTTATTTTTGCGTTTGTAATTGTTCCTTTGATGGCGATCCCTCTTGATTTCAAGATAATGAAAAATCCATTTGAAATGGGTACAAGCCAAAAAGTGTAAATATCACCTTAAGCTGCTACAAAACCTTTTGTATCACCAACTATTGCAGAATCATAGGCTACATGTTTTGTAAAAAAGCATGGTCATAGGACACCTTATGTTATCAAGTTTACAGAATATTCGATCTCGTTTATGTCTATTACCTGTTCACAGTAAGGCAGGGACGTTTACAAACTAAACTAGTAAAAATTAACAAATTTCAATTCCACAAATCTAATCAATATTTGTGTCGTAGAAAGGACGAAAAAGGCCTTGATTTTTTGGTACAATTGTCAACTTGAAAATTTCCTCATATCGATGCGGTTCTTGAACTTATACAAAAATGTTTGATACACATTTGATCCAAAACGAGAATTTTTCACCAGAAATATCGGGAATTGCTAATAAAAATGATTAGACTATGTAATTTATAAACTAATAATTTATTCGTCTTCAATAGTTCCATTTCAGAAATCCATTTATAGATTTAAAACTGATGTTGAATAAGCTAATGATCTTAAGTGATGCTAACCGAAGTAAAAAGTCTGAAATCACATTAAGTTTTCAGTTTTTTGCGGTTCAAGCACAAAATTATGAAACGACGAATCCGAGCGCATTAATTTAAATATCCCACACCAAATCCCTAATCATATAGGTGAGAATAACATACCAAATATTAAGTAGGTAGCACTAATTAGTCCTTGCCACTTCACAAAACACCTTTTCGAAATCTTAATCGTCACTCTACCCATAATTCCTACACTCCAGAGGAACCACATGATGAGCTGTCACTAGTCAGCTGATCAGCTGTTTGTCAGCTGTCCACCAGTCGTGATAATTGGCGGGTAACCCTTCACAGATCGCCTGTTTTCCCGCTATAATTTGCCAACCGCCGTGTAATTTTCTGTTGAGATGTTTTCGGCCAAAGAAGGTGCTGATGCCACTCACAAGGCTGATTTTAATTTCAAATCCGAAGGTGCTTTGTTTTCCGCAGTTGAGGAACTGAGCCAAGTACGGGCTTTGTAATGATTTTACACGCTCTAGGGTAGGATTGTACGAGATTGTACGATATCGTAGGTTTGGATTTGAATTTCTGGCTTAGCAGCTGTTCGATTGAACCATAGATTGAGGTAGGGAGTAATACAAATTCATCAGTAGGATCTAAACGGTTTTTGACTCAAGCCACAGTTTAACAGATGTGTAACCGATGTTGACAAATTAGGATTAAAAAGACTTTGGGTCTGTGTGATGGACTACTTTAGTCATATTTCACCATTCTTTTTTGGCCAACTAAATATAGGATCATATATGTGGGTTATCTCTCTGCTGCCAAAATTGTGTCAAGTGTTAATCTACTTAAACTATCAGCGGATGCAGATATATTGTATTTTCCGGCCTGTTTTAGTCGTCCGAATCGTACACTAGATGACCAGATATTACCACGAATATTAGAGCAGAAGCAGTATGGATCTTAAACATAAACAAATGACGTCACTGACCCGAATCCTATACTGATAACATTAACATATGGTATGGACAGATCCATCTTCTAAACATTAATGCAAGCACGTCTCAAAACTTTTTTCTCAGCTCATGTGTACCGTAGGGAAAATCTATGCATACTGTTGGAAATATATTTTCCTGTAGGTGTGCAGAATCCCTTTAAAAATTAAAATAGGCTCAAATATAAGCACAAATATGAATTTGAAGTTAAAAAAAATACAATGACGAAATATCAACGAAATATAAACAAAAAGTCAAAACAAATGGTAGAAACTAAAAATGAAATAAAAATAAAAAAAAAACTCCAATCACGTGTTTTATTTACAGCGTGGGGTGAAAATAGAGAAATCTGCACATTGCATATTTTTGGTCGAGTTTTCGACCACTGGATGACCTCTAGTTTAAATAATTATACCAACATGTTTACTTTCGGGCCAGTGCCATCGATTATGTTTATGATCCATACCGTTTATGTTATGCTCTAATTCGTTGATATTACTCCCTCGAAAGAATTTCAAGCTGTTGGTAAACGCAACAAAATGACGCGCTGAAAAGGTCTGAAGTTTCGTTGTTGTTGGAAAGTTGCTCTTTCTATTTAAAGTGAAATACACTTCAGTTTCGTGAGCTTATAGTAATGATACTAATCATAATTATATATATTTTATTTATTTCAATCTGGAGATGAATCATAATATTTTCTAATCTAGAGGTTAAATACCTTATTGCCAACGTAATCCTTGGTAGACTTAATGGCTACCGGTTTCGACACACTTATGGTGTCATTGTCAAGCCTAGACGTGGTTTTTCGCTCCTAGGAGGTCGTTATAAAGTCTTCAAAAACACATAACGAGACGAACAAATAACAAATACGAACACGAACACACATTTTTAACGAAAAAAAAAACATAATATTTTCCTCTAAAAAAACCTTTAAATCCGTAACTCTGCTAGTGGGGTTTTTTATTAGTACAATTCGTACTTTAAACTCTCGTTCTAACTTAAAAAATTAAACCCAACAAAATTTTTACGGTACAGAAAACCCCAATACAACCTTGATAGGCTTCCTATTATAAATTGAGTATTATTAGGTGTTTGCGCGTGCGAAGGTCGGTTTTCCTCATCACCTTCACACCTACACGGGCAAGTGTGGGAGTCGGTCTCGCAAATGTGCAATTGTTGGACCCATTTGTCGATCAGGAGACGGTCATTTGGCCAAAAGTCCCGCCCACTCCCTTCATTTACATAAGGTGTTACAAACCTGAATGAAACTCTTGCGGACTTTACGTTGAAAGTTTCATTCGAAATTGGTGTGATTTGAATTCATATCGTTTCGGATCATTATAAGGGGTTATGTGTTGAAAATATTATACTATTGCATTTTACAATATATTAAACATAGCCTACTACATAACCTATTAACATAGCCTATTAACATAGCCTATTAACATAGCCTATTAACTATAGTGATTTTATCATCCACTCGGATCAGCAAGACAGTTTTAATAGTTTTTGTGCCGGTCTTTGGCAAAAAATCTCGACCACTGAATCTATTTAAAAGGTGTTACAAACCTGAATGAAACCCTTGCAGAGGTTTACGTTAAAAGTTTCATTCTCCACATTTCCTTGTTATACTTCGACCTGATTTGGAATATTTTTGTTTGTATGGTAACTTACTTCTTCATTGGCACATACGTTTGGCTGTGGATATTCCCTTCTCATCTTAAAGTATAACCCAGTTTTAAAATGAAATCATGCGCTATAATGATCCAAATACAAAGTGCGCTGATTAACTATTTTTCTAACAAAACATTAATATTTTAGTCAAACTGAGATCATAACTTCATGTAAACTGTAACATAAACTTGTCACATAAACTAAAACCTCAACTAGGGTAAATTAAGGAAGACTAAATCATTTTAAGCTGTAGTCACTCTAAGTGCGCTCATCCCACTTGTTTTTGTCTACAATTGCGTACATGAGGTCCATATAGATCAGATATCTACAGCAGTCATTAATCAATTTTCTTAGGGGAGGGGAACTTTGAATTGGAGAACCTCCTCTACTAAAATCCACACTAAATGTACACCATTTGTTTACCAGAAGTAAAAGAATAAGCAACTTGCAAACGGTAAATTCAATTGCATTCAAAATTCTCCAACTTTTTCCAAATTCCTTGGTTCTTGACAAATATTTGGCACATTTTCGCTAAGTTTGTTACCAGTTTAACCACTTTCCTAAATGGTTTACAAATATCTACAACAGCGGAGACGCTATAAACAAGCCCCTGGCTGCTTTATTGATCGATAAACTGTGCAGAAAGCTGTAATTAACGCGCATAAATTAACACCTCACTTAGTCAATTAACACAAAACCGACATAGAGGTTAATTACCAGTGCTTTAATGTTCCGTGGCATTTTATGGGTAAAGAGAGTTACATTGCGTTTTATGGGGAACCTGGAGTATAAAGATGTAGATAAGTATAAAAGTTAATGTCCTAATACTCTCTCTTCGCATTATAAAATATGAAATCATATGAGCAAATCGTTTCGTTTGAACTTATGCTGGATATGTAAAGTTTTAATATAACCGCACAACCTACTTTAGGCACAAATTGTGTATACATGAAGTATTTGACCGCAGTAGGTAATTTTGCACATGTTGATTATTCTGGGACGGCTATTGCTATGACCACTACCCTAATTATTTTTTTTAGTAATGTATCATAATTTCTTAAATTACAGTTACTAACCAACAATACATTCGATCAAAAAATGAATAAAATGCGGGATGAGTGAAACATCTTGTTAAGTTTTGTTAGTGACCAGCTAGGATTTAAAAAATATTGTGTAGTCAGGCCCATGTTTGAAATCATTGAAGCTCTACACATCACCTATTTTACGAGGTATTCGCAGAAATATACTATCAAGCATAACTAGTACCAAAGCATGTGCACAGGCAATGGAAATATGTAACGCTAAATTTATGTATTATATTCCGAGCTAATTGGTCTGAGAGAATCGCTCGCTATTATCCATTTTACATAGAATTAACACCGAATAAGGAAAAGCATGTGACTAGTTAACTGCGCATGCGCAGTTTGTCCAGAATAACTTGTCACCAGGCAACAAAGATGGAGAATGTACGAGAGCTTGTCAATTTTGTGATTTAGAGTTTATGTTCGAAAATTGATCAAGCTGTATTTTGATCATTGGACTTTCAACTCAACAATAGGAATAATTGTATATTTAATAATTACTTGTACCTCTTTTTGATATGCTCTCTAGATGAGCGAGGGTAGAAAAGAAAATGGTAGCAAATATTTCGCCAAACGTCATTGGATTACCTGATTCAATAAATTAAAATGTTTATTACCAGTATAATTGAGCTTTTACAATTGCTCTGAATTGTTTTTCTACAGTTAATGAATGAATAGCTGTTACCGAAGTATTGATTATTTTACCGTTTTGGTGAAATGTATATATGTAACAGGTATTACTCCGCCTTCACGATAAGAAAAGTCACTGAACTACGTTTTTGCATTACAATTAGTTTAAATATCGGTAGAGGGAATATTGTAGGGGAAATAAAATACAGCATTGTGCTAAATATATTTGGCAAAGGAGCTATGATATCTTTTTGGCTGGAACTATTTTTTTTTTTTTTTTAATAGCATGTATTGCTGATAACAATTGCAGCTAATTTACTTTGTCCTGGGGATAAAAAGAAGTACCTGTGCCTTACAAACCATGTATTGAACATAAAAAAATAACCGTTATTGTTGTAGTGTGACGAAAAATTTCTTTACAATAAATGAGAAACGTATTATTTTAACTGTTGAGGTTAAATAAGCGTTGAAAACTGGTCGTCAACGTCCATTTGTTTTCAGCCCCTGTTATTATTTATTGTAATTTTTCCACACTTTAACTTATGCAATTTCCCAAAAATGTTGCTTTAAGCCTAATCAGCTGCACTTATAGAAGTTGCAGAGGCAAGCTTTTTAGCTTAATTGAAAGATAAACATAAATGTGATTTTCCAAACAAAGCAAGTTTGTAATTACATACCCACAGCGTAAATTGTATTTAAATTTCATCATTGTTTAGAAGACGACGTCAAAATGGATGTTTATTTAATGTGCTTGGCACAGAGTCTTGTTTATAATTAACAGTAATTATATTTCAACTAGAGGACCCACCGCGTTGGATGATTCATATGTACTGTATTTGTACTCATTATGTTTTTGATTTTTAGATACACTATTAGGTATACGTTATTTATACTGAAAGATAATCGTTTGTAATTACCTTTCAGTATTATATACCACAGGGGTTATGATGCTCGCTTGCTAATTAAAGGGTTTCTTCTTCGATCCCAAGAAGTCCTGATCAACTTTTTGATGGTTCGGAACTAAGCCCAGCTGTCTTCGATCCTTGATAATTATTTTATAAATACTCCTCCTGGCTAATGAATCAGAACCATACAGCAACAAAGCTATATAGGTCATCCTCCACATTCTACACTCAACCAGCAATTACTTGAAAATCTGTGCTGAATTAAAACTATCTAAATTACATCCAGATTTTTATATTATTGTGGATAATATCAACATCAAATGTTTTATATCATGAATCAATAAAAAACCGTAACAAAATTTAAAATCCATACCACTTGCAAAGCACTCTCTAGCCTACCGGACGTGAATTAGTAGTTTCAAAAATGTTACAAATACCACCAGTTCCATCCTTATAAAAATCAGAAGGTTTTAATGAATCCAAACTTGACACAGGAATCCTTGATCAGGTTGTTTTAACAGTCCTGGAGTAACCAACTGATGTTAGTGACAAATGTCATAACATTCTTTCAACACTCATTCTTCACTCATATTAACTTTATAACAAGCAATTTGGTGTTTGGTGACGAATAAATAGAATCTAATCATGATAGGAATTTACCTGGATGTTTTCAATCTTACAGATTAGGCTTCCAAGGTCAATGCAGGCTGTGGTCTTCCGGAGATGACCAGATTCACACCACTATTTTACAGCTTGGATCTGATTACAGAAGGTAAAACACAAACACAACGAACCAAGTGTTTTTCATCCACACAAACCCACTGAGATTCACACTACCTCTAATAACCTCTCGGAACCTTTTAGGCGCGAATCTTCACCGTCGAGTTTTAATGGTTTTGCAAACGAGCGGATTAAAAATTTGCATCACATTATGGTTCGGCGCGTTTAGCTGTGATCCGCTTCTAAACGGTTGTTATTAACACGCAGTTTAGCACTTTCAAGTGTTTATTATTACAAGTAATAACGCCAACTTAGCATCTTTAATCTGCATAACAGGTCGCAGTCTTCTAATACTCGATGTCTGATCTTGGCGAAGAGACATGAGGAAGAAACTTTGCCGAAATTCGGTTATGTCGACCTGAATATTGCTAGCCTGCAGTTATTATGAGTGTTGTGTTGTGGATCTTATTTTCAGGTTGAGTTTATTAATTTTAATATGTATGAATGTTCATTCGTTATTTGTACGACTCTGGTCCTCCAGGGGGCGTATTTGAAGGCAAAAGGTGGTGGATGAGTTTTGAATGGATACGATGATAGATTTGCTATGGACAAAGATAGTTCAGCCAGGATTTAATATCAAAAGCCCAACTTTATTTAGGATCGGACAGGTCACCTTTTGATTACCAAGCGAGCTATCCCCAACTATTGATCAAGGACAGCTGGGTACAGTTTTGATCATCAAAAGGTTAATTGAGTCTTCTTGCAGGATCGAACCGGCGACCTTCTGATCAGCAGGTGAGCGCTGTAACCACTCAGATACTTAGCTATAGTGTCATAGCCACCCCATGTTTCTCCTACCTCAAAATTTCAATCTACATAACTAGAAAATAAACAAGATAGATAATTTTCTGCATTGGAGAACTTTCACCAAACACGATTGGAAATATTCAATAAAATATTTAGGCCTCGGGCGTTATTGATGATTTTTTTGTCCATTGTCTTTGGTTTGGTTAATGCATCAAACACATAACTTGCATTGTAGAAGATGATTGTAGTCAAGCCGCCAAGGTCTGTACGCTGCAAATCAGACAACAGTTAAAGTGACATTTCCGCAACTTACTGACCCTCGTAATAAGAGATTTACTACCAAAAGACGCAAGTCATAGGTTTAGTAGCAATACAGGTAATTGTACAGATGCACTGAAGAGTAGTATAGAAAACAGCTGGATTATGAGAAAGACTGATAGTTCAATTTGTTGTGGTATAATTTTGCTTCGAATTTATTCAATCGTTTATTTAATTATTCAACAAGTGTTGTTGTTAATAAGGCATGTAATGTAGGTAATAATGGCGTGATGAAGAAATTGACCTGAAGAAAACAGATTCTTTAAAAACAGACAATTGTTAACGCAAATTCTTGTTTAGATCAATTAGCTGATTGAGCCAATATATAGTCCCTGTCTCTAAATAAGCCAATATTTATTTGCCTTACTTTTATTGTTTGGCGTATTAATCGAACTCTTCCTTTCATACCACTCTCAGTTATAACTTACACGCTAATTTGAAATTTTTAGAATTAATCCTTTAACAATTTCTATGCAGAAATCTATATAGGAGATTTTTAAGTACACAATTCCACTGAGAATGAGTTATATATAATACTTCTCTTTCAAAACTGTTTAAGTGTTTAACTCAATAACAGATGTAGGGTATAATGTTATAGGTATAATGTTGCGATAAAGATATAATCAGGAACGCTGGAGGCTATGTTAGAACCATTGTAATAACCATAAGATCGACAGTGGGACGTCCGGGACGTTATCGTATAGACACTTTGTACTTGGATTCGAAGGTTTGTAGGAGATTTGTGCTTGTATCAAAGAAACAGGGCAATGGGTTCGATTCCAAATCATCACCAAGAAACTAAATTATTTGGATTATAAATTTATCTACTCTGTTTTGGTGTAGATGAAAATGTGTGTCCCCTTTTTAACACCTGATCAAAAGGTCTACTAATAAAAGGTCGACGTCAGAGAGTAACAAGACTAGGGTTGCACTGTTTACTTATGAAAATGTAGAATATGCCACGGGCATTTACACAAAATAAAATATAAAATAAAGTAAATAGATTTATTAATAAATTCCATTCAGAGTGTGTACTCTACAATTAGGTCAAAAAGAATATAATGCTCCAAAGGTTCAGTTGCTGTGGGTTTGAAGACCGTTGGTCACAAAGATTGGCATATAATAAAATGTTTATCTATATACGGAGTTATTTAGCAATTCCATTCTTCACACGGCGACATCACACAAGGCCAGTATGTAAATTTTCCACGACGAGAAGCGTTAATTTGATTCATTATTACTTGTTATGGTAAACAATTTAGAAGTGTTTGAAATCAGTGATAATAGCTGCAATTTAGCGTTCACGGTCAAACGGCCTGAAAAGTTTTGTGATGGAATGCAAATATTTTAATCGTTTAATCTCGTTTGCAAAATCATTACACGATGATGGACGAGGCACAAAGAGTCGATGACATTTTGTTGTCAACAACTTTAGCTTAGATGGACAGTTTGTCGATGATTTGCAAACGATTCTACCCACTTACATGAAATCAGAACAGACCTACAGACTTACAAACCTATACAACATACGAAAATACCTAAAAACCTACAGACCGACAGACCCAACAGACCAACAGACCTACAGAATAGACTAACTAGGTGTACAATGCAGTTGTCTGCTTGCAATATTGAGCGGAGCCAGCATATTCAATATCAATGATTTTTTTGCATTTTAAATAGAATGCCTATTTGCAGAGGTATCCAAAGTCAATCATAAGTCAGGATTAAGTGAATGAATCGTCTACTTGCAGGAACCGTATTCTATGTTTCATCTGGTTCTCATAAATTAAATGTCTACTTGCAGTATCCAATGCCAATGATATATTTGGTTCGCATAAATGGAATGCCTATTTACAGATTCTAAAGTCAATAGTACGTATGGTTCACGTAGACGGATTGTTTACTTGTAGTATCCAAACCCAATGGTACATGTAAATGAATAGTCTACTTGCAGTATCCTCAATAAATCAATGGTCCATTTATTTTGTTCACATAAATAAAATGCCTAATTGCAGTATCCGAAGTCAATGGTAGGCTTAGGCCTACTTCTGCTTCACTTATATGGGATGTCTATGTGCAGTATTCAAAGTCAATGATACGTCGGGTTCAAGTCAACGAATTGTGTTATATTTGGTTCACATTAGTGGAATTCCTATTTGTAGACTGCAAATAGGAATTGAACATGTTCCAATCAGATAGATATTCAAAGTCTACATTAATTGCACGTCTTGCTCACATAAAATGCTGTAAGTTATTTACAGATTCCAAACGCAATATGGTGCATCAGCCTAATTCCGGCAACCCTTATTATTGGTTTAAGTCCTGTGGTCCGAATATTACCATTTCAGATTTATACCTTCCCATATGGTTCGTTACATGACTGTGCCAAATTTCCTGCAGATCGCTTAAGCCTGTCAGGTGGAGCCTGACCTGTATTTGTAAAACAAAGGCAGTGAGTGTAGTATAAGAGCTTCGCTTAACTCCGCTCAATAATTTCGATACTGCAAATGAATCATGGTAGGCCTAAGCAATACCTGTATTATTAAAAGGCAATAACGATTATTATTATATTATTATTACCCATTGTATGTAGAATTTGCTTTTCTTTATTTTTTTCAATGTCTTCTTTCTTCATTATTAAAAAAAGAATCATTTATTTGTACAGAAGACTTATTTGCATTGAACATTCATAAAACTCACCAATTCTATTACCTCAATAACTGTTTACCAGTATTATTGTTGTGAGGGATTGGGGTTAGCCTCACTTAGTATAGGCCTATAACTTAGGTCTAGTTTTATTTTAGCAGTTAAAAGTAAGAAATTGTCGTCAACCACTTTCAAAATTTCCCTATTGTGCAATAAAATTTATCAATACAACTATTTTATTGTCTAAGTTACACCATTTAGTCTTAAACCTTACCTGTAAACCTCGTGGTTGTGATTTCATTTCGTAAAACGATTTTGTATTTTTAGCTACAAGAACATTTTTTACAAAGTTTCTTGCAAATCAAGGGCGGTGTGATTTTTGTTGGTATAATTATGTTGTAGTGTTTTTTTAATGACCTCGTTTTATCTTCTCCTTCTCCAAGCAACATAAACTTAGGCCTAATTAGTTAACTATTCATTGTTGTTAAAAAGAACAGAACCATTTTACAATTAAATATAAACGGCATGGAGTTTAATCACTCAATATAGAACTGATTGTTAATCATTTCGTATTACATACAATATACTATAATATGCTCTTTAGTATTATCCAATTTTTTTCTTTTGTACTGTATTTATCATGTGGTAGATTTGTTGACTAATGTTGAGGCTCTTGTTTACTTTTTAGTGTTTACTCGCAAATAATGACATGGCGACCAATTAACCCATAAGGCCCATGTTAAATTTCCAAAAGTTTGCCTTCATGTAGGGAAAAGTCCTATGGTCCGATTTGTTCCGTTTCAGATTTATACCTTCCCATGGTTGGTTATTATGACTGTGTTAAATTTCATGTCAGACTATCAACAGACTATCATTCGAACAGATCGACAGACCTACAGACCTACAGACCAACAGACAGCAGACCAAATTACCGACAAACCAATAGACCAGCGAAGCAACTGATCAGCTGGTCAACAGATTACCAACAGACCTAAAGACTCACATATCTTAACAGGCCAATAACCAACAGATCGACAGACCAATAGACCTACAGACTTACCCACAAACTGACCTTAAGACTTACTGATTGTATAGTGACAAGTTATCCATGTTTTAGTTGAAAACTACTGTATTGTTCTAGTTTTGGATATGTAAATAGAACACTGCAAAATGAGGTATAATCTTTTATAGGCCTATTTTGTTTTTACCGTACAATATGGATTCAAGTAAATAATCATTTGCGCTAATCATTTATGAAAGTGGAAATTTCGAGTAGTAAGAAGGTATGTTAGAGTTATTGATTCTATGAATATAGAAATTAAAATAATAAATCAATAAAATCATGTAAAAGAAAGTATTCAAGTTCTTCATTCCTAAAGCAGATATTTTTTTATGTAACCGATTTTTTCCATTTCTAAGGAGTTGTAGGATTGTTATCGATAAACACAACGACATCAATAAAATATTTCCCGATGCTTTTCCAAAGTAAACCTCCACTGTATTAGACATGACATAAGTAAATGTTCAGTTCTCTCAAGAAAAACGTTTACTGATGGATTATTATGGATTAAACTGGCAATCAACAGGAGACGTTTAAAGAGTTGTGATGCAATGAAGTTGGAAACCTCTATAAAACTTCTACAGATTTTCGGCGGATTTCCAGTTGTCTATTTCAAAGGATCTGAGTCAACAAATAATGGCAAGTATATAAAATTTAATTGTATATCAATTTAATAATTTGTTTGTGTTCCGTGATTATTCTGTAAGATCTGACAGAGAATTTGATTGCGCCCAACGGCACCTACTCCGATATTTTCGTGGATTAGGAAATAGAAGAAGGGTTATATTTATTTATAATCTACATTATGTTCCAAAATTACCAAGTATATCAGCTACTATGATAGAAAATATGCCTAAATATACCTCTTTCGGTAACAATTAATCAGAGCCCCGTAAAAACTACCAACTATTGCACATTGCTCACTCAAATACAGTTCACTCAAATTAGAAATCAGAAAATCTTTATTGTTTCATATTGCTTTACAAAGATTACACTGATAATTAAGATAACTTAGATTAGGTATCTTACACAGTACTTGTGATTTATTTAACCATGAAACAATTCATCCCAAGGTCAAAAACCTGTTTGGGATGTTCTATTTCGTACATATACATACAATACAGCTCAAAGATGGAAGTTAGATACATTTAAAAGTCCATCAACGCCAACTTCACTTTCCCAGTAGCACTCACCCTTCTTCATCTTTCTGGGATGGCTTGGAATTCCTCGAGAAAACCGTAAAATCCTACACAAGCGTGATGTAGAATGAGTATTTCCGACTCCTGATCTAATTTCTTCATGTTCTAGAGCCCTCCCTGAGCAAGAAGTACTCCTGCTGCGCCCTGTTGCAGCTAGCTGTAGTTTCTAAAAGACTGTACGAAATCTACATCATATTCAACTCTCGCAACGCTCCGCTAACTAAGGTCATTTTCACTGTTGAGTGCACCTGGATGATCTCAAGCATACTTCTAACTCTCGGCAACGTATACAACATCAGCAGATGTATACAGGGCAGTGACGTCATAAAACGAAATATCACAACCTTCAGAACATTCGGTTTCTTCAACTTCTGCCTGCAAGTAGGAAGCTCTGCATTACTCATTTTCCAAGGTTTACCCAGGTATGCCAATTGTCTTCGGTTTCCTAGGTATGTCGTTGCAAAGTCCCTTAGGCGAATCAGATGAAGTTTATCCATTTAAATCAACCAGGGGAGCTTGTGTATTATGAAGGTTTGCCCATTAGCAAATGCTTGAGTTGTTGACCATCAGGACGTGGTGTGATCGTTATTTTTCAGTGGGCGATGAGTTCATGACTTTTCTTGGCTCCTTGGGTAAACGTCAGGATATATTCCATCGTTCATCGTGCAAAAGTTCCTGGTGGGAAAGGTTTTATTTCATTGTGGGTAAACACCTACTTTAATGATATCGCTCGTTTCTTTGAGAGGCTGTGTGTCTTTGATGTGAACAATTTGACACCAAACATTGTCAAATAGTAAACTTTAATGCGAGATCAAATGTATTACTAAAGGCATCCGTAGTCATAATATAAATCCATGACAATTCCGATGAAACAAGAGAAAAAAGAATCATAGATCTTTTAGGCAACCTTCCATTATCCATAGTTGTGCTTGGAAAAGAAAATTAAGTTTGGAAGATACATATGAACTATTTAGTTATAATTATAGACAGCCTAGGGTGGACCAGGAAAATTTGAAATGCAAATCGAATAAGTACAGATTTGACATTAGAGACGATTCTTCTGAAATTACCCACAGTCAATGCTACCATTGAAGCTGTATCATTTTGATACGTTCTGAAGAGAACACTCCACTTATACATTGCCAACTTTTTTTGTTCCAGGTCAAGTCTATCGCAAAATCTCCAATCCTTCTTCACTTTCTACGGCATCGTCGTTATGTCGCTTTCCAACTACATTCTTCTCTTGTTCCTGAGGATCACCCTGGTCTCCTTCAGACACGTAAATCAGACACTATCTTCGCTGTCAGACACTGTGCAAGATCTCTCACAACTTGGTAGTCTGATTGAGACACATTGGCAGACAGGAAACATGATCCCACGGCTGAACCGAGCGTTCGGGCTGCACATCTTGTCCTTCAGTGGTTTTACCTTTGTTAAGTTCACGTTAGTCGTTTATTTCTTGACCGTAAGCAAGGCTTTCGCCATGCTCAGTAGTAAGAAGGCTCTTGTGCACAGGTATATGTTTCTCTCGTTCTATTCCATACTGACAATTTTGTTTGACTTTCTCGTGTTGTGCGTCACATCACATCGTGTTACCTCTGAGGTATGTTCATGGGGTTGTAAATTAAGTAATATAAAACATATTTTTAGAGACTAATGCCTAAGAACCTCGTACCTGCTCCTCACTCCGTGTATCAAGTAACAGTTCCTAAAACCTAATGCTCTAGGACCTAGTGACCTAGTACGTTGCCTAGTGGAGCGATCTGGTCTAGTGGTAGAGCACGGGGCTTCGGTCTCGGAGGTTCCGGGTGCAAAACCGGCCATTCACCAATAGATGTTATCCATGTGATTAATGACGCAGCCATCTAGGTATACGCTGAAGTGTGTAAAAATAGTCCCGGACTAAAAAAAAAATAGAAATAGATATACTGTAGAACATCAATTCACTTCAAAATGTGATGTTGGTTATTATCTATAGTAACACGTAGCTTGTAGTCCAAAAGGTGCCTAATAATCTTGTAACCTATTACTTAAGTAACCTAAGATTTAGCAACAAAGCAACAAAGACTTCGATATGTAAGACCAACTTTAAACGCTCGATTTGACATAAAATACAAAATTTTTGATGCTAAAACCTTAATAACGAAGTTAAAAATAACAACTATTGAGTTTAAAAACTGTTTCTGATGGTAAATTTTACAAGAAAAAATTAACTCATCTTTTCATACACAAAATATTAGCTCTCACAGAGTTTCTTTGTAAACACGATGGTTGCGTCTCTGAAGATTACCTATTCCTGTCACATTTATAAAATCACGTCAAGATTAAAGTTGGCTAATTTTTTTCAGAGACAAAAAACTATGGCACTTTTGCAAAGACTAATGAGAAGAAGAGCTTGCTCTTTGACTAAGGGATTAAAACAACAGGTATTATTTGATTAATAACGTAAAGAATTTCACTTGAGGTTTGAATGAGTAACTCACAATGCTAGTTTACGCTCATAGCAAGCTATTAAGTCTGGCATTTTAATGGCGTTTTCTCAAAACAAGTTGAAATTTTAGAAGCATCAAAAGACAACACCATTTTCCAAAGAACAAAATTTGACAGAACTGTTTCAAAATTACTGAACTTTCACTTTTATCTTTGATGCCTACCACCTAGTTCATATGTATGAACCTACATTTATAAAGGTCTATGGCTAAAGATCTTTTTGATCTTGCAGAAATATACTTTTGTATTATTTCCCATTAGATATACATCATTGGAATAAGTCAATGCTGTAACCTGAGTACTTTTAACATTAACTTAATGTGTGATATTGATTCGCCTGTTTCAGGTTCGAGTATTTACATACCAAGCCAAGTCTAGACAATTGGAGCTGTCTGGCTACGACTTCTTCAATGTCAACAAACCTATGTTCTACGGGGTTTGTGTTTGTATTATGAAATATTTTGCTAACTCTTTGTTTGAACTAACCATTTCTTCAAATCTGGGTCTTCCGAAGACAATAAAGTGTAACTGACTTTATTTAAATCCTTACACAGGTCAGTTATTTTGCTAGATCAACCATTGATAGTCAATGGCTCAACGCATGTTCAACGACGAAGTTCTATAAAAAATAAGTGTCTTCAGTCTGTCTAACTGACCGAAGAAGCCTACAATGTAACTAAATTTTGATATACTTTTGTTTTACTAATACATTATTTCAATTACAATAATCTATAACGAAATTTTCATAATTTAAACCTTCAATATTTTATTTAAACGCTATATTTGTAAGAATTAATACAAGTTCTTGCTAGTGAGGGTCTAATAGACACTTTGAACAACGTTATACGAAATATATTTTACATAAACCTCAATTGTATGCCACAAATCAATTATTGATTAATATTTTCTTGTTTTACAGATGGTGATGGTAGTGATTTCCTACTTCATTCTACTGGTACAGTTTGGAATATTTCAATAATTTGCAGTTTGAACATACGAGTACTTTATTATGCATATTTTAAATAAATATTTTAAATGTTTGTGTATTGGTTATTACACTTAAATCACCTATGCACACTTTTTTTTATGAAAAATTATTTCAAAAACATTCATAATGTGTAAATTGTGTTTTTTTTTAACAAGGCATAACATGTATTTCTGAAGTTAAACGATAAGTCCAATACCCTTTCACCTTCCAAAGATTAAGTTGGCTTAAAACAATTATTAGGTGAATAAAGCTACCAATAAAAAAAAAAAATGTTTCTGTTGATTGTAGGTCCATGCCGTAAAGAGTGATTAACCTACCGTACCTCATTTGTGGTTACAATTACCAATTAAAGTTGCCTTTAAAATCAATTTCGACAAACTACGAGTATTTCGTCATTTGTTTACAATTGACTGTGTTTATACCACGTTTATACATTCAACCGAGTCAGCTGTTAAATTACATTTCAAATTTTAAACCGTCATAGAGAATGTTGCCTGCATCAATGAATTAAGGGACGTCGAAGTCTAAAAATGATTACCATTAATAGTCACCATTCGTACATCCACTAGATCATAGGATTTAAAATGACATCCCATTCGTAAAAATTGTTTATTGTGTTTAAAATGTTACATATAAACCCCTTATTGCATAAAGTATATAGAAGATACTGTAAATTGTGATTCTAAGCAACTTACTAGGGGCGGAGCTCTAGTAAAGTGTATTATCAATTGATCAACCATATGGGTACCTACATGATCTTTTCAAAGCACTCCACCACCATTAAACCCTCGTAATAACATAATCCAAACAATTCATTAACATATCAGTAAGAAGTTCCCAGATAACCAACATCACGATTGTATCTCAATCCGATAATCAGATGCACATCGGTAATCGGGTATAAATCATCAACATTGAGACTGTAATGAAAGAGATGTCCTTACAACCGAGCTGTGTGTCTTCATTATACGTCTGGGAACACAATGTTATGTTACCGGCCATCACAGATGTTGGTAAACATTGTGCAATGCGAGTTTTGAGATTGTGATTGTAGCTGCTAGGATAGAAGCAGTGCGTAAACAGTAACATTTTCATAACTTTGTATTCGAAAATAGCTCATTTCCATACAGCTGAGATCTTCGAAAATCGCCAATATATAAATCCCAAAGTACCCATGGACTTTTGAGATAACTACAAGTCACACCATAAACCATATACTTAAAATGTTCGCCATGACGAGAAACCTTGCGCAAAAATATCCATTAATTCATTTCCATTCTAAAAATAATAATTCCTACTATCAAAATATAGTCAGCCTTTATATACCTGAATCGAATGCTCAATAGTGTATTCACCATGAAATACCTGGGCACTGAGCTAATTTGGGAAAAAACGTTCTGATATCCACTTACAGTATTTTTCCCCTGTGCTCTCAACCAGTATTTGATCTCAATGTTCAGTAAACGGCCTATACCATAATGTAGCAGGTTTGTTCAATTGTACGAGGGTTGCCCGTCTCAATCGAGCTCCAAACTAGTCCGAATCTGAGACCAACGTCGTGTTAGTTTCGTCATGTTTCAGTCGAGGGAGCCAAAACCCCACTGAATGAGGCCGTTTTAGGACCATGTCCTCTTCAGCCTGCGACGTCGTGTTCCTAACTTCACCCAATACTATTCTAGCCAGTTCCCAGCCCTAAGGGAATACTTATTATCACATCTTCCTGTAAAACAAACAAATAAACATTTTACAAAGCAGGAAAACCTCGCCAGAGCGGCACCACAGTACCAAAGCTACTTCTGGTGCCTGGCAGAGGGCCATCGGGTACAAGACATGGTGGCGATTTGCACCCGGAATAGGTTCGTTTGCATTTTTATACCTCGTGAAATCCGACGAGCGGCACTATAGTTCGGCCGCTTAGAAAACAACCTGCGCGCTAATGCTAAACCAATGCTGGAGGAGGTCGCTTTCTACGCGGCCGAACTATAGCAGTTATGGTGGCGTCTCCGGACAGTTATGGTGAATTCTTAAACCTGGTGACGATCTTCAATAATGTTGTAAAGCAAATAGTAAACGGTGTCAAATGTGAAATGTTCTCTGAAGCTCTTAATTTGTGATTGGAGGTATGGTTTATTCCAACGAGTACTAACTCTTCGGGTCTAATCACTTTCCTATACTCCGGTCACATAGTTTAGGTGGTTTGAGGAGAAGTTCCCCTACCACTTTTTTCTGCTTAATGTATGTTGCAGCTGACTGTCGTTTTGACAAATATCAGCTGTAGAGCTATGTTTTAATGGTAGAATCAAGACGTGGAGGGGATAGATTACTTCCCCTATAATTGTCTAAATATTGTGAACTGACTATAGTACGACATTGTACTCATACTTGTTTTATATAAAGCTGGATACGAATGCAATGTGAGTGTAGAATGGAGTGAGATGGTCAGTGCAGCTTTGTTACTGACTAAAATCAGCTGTTTCCTACCTATTACCATTAATTATCTAGGACAAATGGTTGCAGTTTGGAACATTTAAAATGCACATACCGACTACATTCTGACTTTTCTCAAGTGCAGGCGCCCTTCTAATTGCTAGACCATTCAGCAATCCAGCTATATTTATATGCTTATATGGAGCTGTATACCAATAGTTATGCATATAAATGCTACCGTCACCTGTAGTGTTTGATCGATTATCCATAGATTTACACGGTTCTGCAGGCTTGTCGTGCACTACGGTTATTGTGGCATTGAGAACAGCGTGTGGTTAAAAGAGAATACCATTCTCGGCAAAACCTCTTCGGGCTGTCGAGCAATGTAAATGCATGACGGTTCTGTGACGTGGAATAGTGGACCCTTCTATAAGGACCAGGTGCAGCCAATGTTGGCGAATTTACCATATACGAAATATTACCGTAGGTCTCGTGGACTCGGGACGATTTACTTTTCATTTTGATATCCCCAGAAGCCAAAACACCGTCAGTTTAAATTGATGTATAATAAATTTATGTGTGTGTCCGATAGCACGATAACTCAAGTAAATGTCATCCGATTAGGACGAAATTCGGCACAACCGTAAATATACGTTTATTCAGGCGAGCTCTCGAATCAGCTTTGTCGGACTATAGGGACGTGGTTTTATGCGGTACAAATGGTTTTCCCAATTGCTCTTTCGAAACATATGGATTACTTTCCAAATCCAAACCATTGTGTAGAGCTAAAAATACTGCAATTTAAAATGTATATATCATTCTAGAAGAATATGTTAATTAATTATTGTAGATTGTTAAAAGACATATTTTAATAGAGTTTGGACAATTCAATTTATTTCATACGAAGCTATTATTATTTCACTAAGAATAATCATTATTAGGTTTCCTATAGCATCCTAAGTACTCATTTAACGTAATGTTATGCAAACAGGGGATGAATGTGGCAACTTTATTGAATTAATTTAGAGAAAATACAGCCCGGGATATTGATATTCGCTTAGCTGCATGCTGAGCTGCGGCAGAACATTTGATTTAAATTGAACAATCCTTTTACAGAATGAGCAAACTACTGCTTACTGTGAAGTAAACTATATTATTCTCCCGTAGTTTATGGGGCATAAAAGTCAATTATGCACATTCTTTTTGTTACAATTTTATTTAGTTTCGTTCAGTCAAATCTTACAATTGGCATTAAGCCTCTTACCTTATTATATAAAGATGTAAACGCAAGACTGACTCTTCTAAAAGGGACTTTAAAAAATAAAAAAACATGGAATTAGCAAATTCTTCAAAACTAACAAGAGAAACTATTTCAATCAAATCAAAAGAAAAACAGTAATTTGAAAGTGTAAACAAAAACATATGATCCATCAATTAATTTAAATACCCATCTGGACACAGTCCATTTGCAAACAAAGGATGTCTCCTATAATACGCCGATTATCGAGTTAAATAGAGATATTATTCATTCATAAGAATTGTACTGGAATAAGAGTATAGCGGAAGCCATTGATTATAACCATTCACTATCTGACATACAAAAAACGTCGTCTGCTACTATAATTGACTTGAAGTTTTGTTTTGAGTGCTGCGATTTTTTGTGTAAATAAGTGTACTTACCCTACTACCAAGCCTAGAAAGTGATTATTGTTGGACGTTTCGAGGTTGCCGATCTACGTAAGCTATATGATTCAATTATCAGTCGAGTAAAAACTCACACATTTGCATTAATTTTTAAACGAATCTACATCTGAACTTGTCAATAACTTTGTTTATTCATGTCTGTCGTTTTGGCGGCAACAGTAATATGCATTTAACCTCACTAACTGCATTAGTTTTGACAGTCCAATTCCGCTAGTCCGCTCCATCCAGTTCGACCCGGACTCAATCCAGTCTACGCTAGTCTCCCTCCAGTCACAGCCTTTTGAATATCTGCACTGCGAGTAAAATACTATAACTAGTGTTCGATAGTGGTGTATCACATCACCCAAACGTTCTGTGCAATAATTTTTCTCCAGATTGTTGCATTATGAATCCCCCTAAGGATATATGTGTGGTCTGCTTTATTAAGGTCTTACCTACTGATAAAAAAGCTGAATGTGATGAATGTGACAGATGGTTTCACTGTACTTGTGTCGGCTTATCGTCCTCTGAGTATAATACTCGTAAGCTGGCTGCCAACAACAAACAAGTTTGGAAGTGTAACCGTTTTGACTGTAATGCAAATCCTGATGTTACTGTATCTGCCAAATTGAATAAGCTCCTAGACAACTTTGCCCAGCTTCCTACTAAAGAAGATTTTAGCAAATTAGCGAGCGGGATTTCCGATCTTAAGGCTCAACTGAATGACCTCTCCTCTAAGGTCTCTGACATCGAACCTCGACTTGCCGTTGCTGAAAATGACATCTCCGACTTGAAAGGCGTCATCTCTGAACTGAAATCTACCTCCCTGGACCAATCTACAACTGAACATATTTTTGAGGAATTCAATGACCGGATACGTCGGGCTAAGAACATTATCCTGTACAAGCTCCCTGAAAGCAACTCCAACAACGCTGACCTGATTAAGGCCCATGATCTGGATACTCTTAATAAAATCTTTCAGAGCCTGGGGGTAAGCTTCTCCTCTTTCAGTTTCTTTAGAATCGGCCGTAGTAAGGGTCGAGCTCCTCGTCCCCTGAAGGTTACTCTTCCATCTTCTGATGATGTTCGTTCGTTCTTTACAACGTTTTCTGTTGATAAGATTGCCTCGATTCACGCTTCTTTCTCCGAAATAGAGCTTTCTAGAGATAGAACTCCAAACGAACGTAAGCTTTTAAGCAAACTACGGAAAGAGCTGGAAGAGCGCACAAAAACAGGCGAAACCGATCTCACTATCAAGTTTGTCAATGGTACACCCGCTATTGTGAAAAAGCCAAAAAACGGTTAGACTCCCCAGTCCTTCACACAATTCACATGTTCTATCAAAATGTGAATGGACTGAGAACTAAACTTTTGGATCTAAGGAAGTCACTCTCGACATGTGTCTATGATATTATTGTTCTTACGGAAACTAACTTGTTACCTAATATTTCTAGCTCTGAACTTGGTTTCCCTAGCACCTTTGATATATACAGGCAAGACCGATCTAAGGATAATAGTGCCAAGTCTTCGGGTGGTGGTGTGATGATGGCTGTTGACAAGAAGTATTGCTCAAGGAGGGTTGATATCCAGAGCGAAGATGTTGAGTGTCTGGTGGTATCACTGTCGTGTGGCGCTCTATCGAACTTTCTTCTAAGTGGCGTCTACCTTCCCCCTAAATCCCACAGAGATCTCTATCAGGAGTATTTTTCCATTATTGAAGAAGCTGTTGTTACCACTAATCCCACTGAGTCCCTCCTGATTGGCGATTTTAATCTACCTGAAGTGAACTGGTGCCAAACTGCCGACCCCCCCTACCCCCAGTCAGCTCAGTCCAACGTGGTTATGAACTCTATGTCCTTTTTGAATTTAAGTCAGTTCAACGATGTCCTAAATGACCGTGGAGTGTGTCTAGACCTTATTATGTGTTCCCTCAACAACATCATGGTATCAAAAGACACTGATCCTCTGGTTCCAGCGGAGTCTCATCATCCTGCTTTATCAATAGATGTACCTTTGCCTCAAAAAATCTCTGACAGAGCTCCTATTTTCCGACCAAACTTCAGTCAAAGCGATCTACCTGCTATTCATTTGGAACTTCAGTCACATGATTTTAGTTGGTTTGACCCTGAGTCTGATACCAATGCTTTGTTTAATAGCTTCTGCAGTGCAGTCAGTACCATAGTTTTGCGTCATACTCCCATGAAAAATATTGCCAAGTCTCCCTTTCCCGTCTGGTTCACACCCCAGTTGCGTGAGCTGGTGATCGAGAAGAAAATCCTTCACAAGGCTTTTAAGACGTCCCTAAAGGATAATGATTACGTCAAGTTTGCACGTGTCAGAGCTGAATGCAAACAACTCTCTGGAATCTGCTACAAAAACTACTTGCAGTTTATTCAAGCCAATATAATGGGCAATCCTAAGTCTTTCTGGGGTTTTGTGAGGAACCTTAAATCTTCTGATGATCAGCCTAGAACCTTCAAGTATGATGATCATTCATCGGAGCATCCTGATATAATTTCCAACTTCTTCGCTGACTTCTTCTCGTCGGTCTACACCAACGATCATGCCTATAATCCTCCACTTGATGTGGGAGCTTCAGATGTCCTCTCTTCCTGCTCGCTTCAGCTTGGGGAAGTTGTCGACTGCCTCAGGAACCTGGATGGATCTAAGGGTTGCGGCCCTGACAACATACCGCCTAATGTTCTCAAATCAAGTGCTGATGTACTAGCTCCTGTTATTTTAGTTCTGTTTAACCACTCTTTAGCCTCGGGTGTGTTTCCTGATGCCCTGAAGAGTGCTTACATCTTACCCATTCACAAATCTGGTCCTACTCTAGACGTCCGCAACTACAGACCTATAGCTATCTTGAATACACTCTCCAAAATCTTTGAAAAGTTGATCCTCAAAAGACTGAATTTTGCCATCAAGCCGTATCTCTCTCCACTGCAGCATGGATTTTCTACCGGACGCTCAATTACCACCAATCTTTTGGTAATGCAAGCTGACATCCTTGATGCCTTTCAAGATCGCTTGCAAGTGGATGCAATTTATCTTGACTTTGCTAAGGCGTTCGACAGGGTAAACCATCCGCTCCTCCTCACCAAGCTCCAAGCTGCTGGTGTAACTGGGAAAATGCTATCTTGGTTCCGGTCCTACCTTGCAAACCGCCCCGTCCAAGTTAAGTTTCTTGGTTCTTTATCTCACGAATTTTTCCCCACATCTGGTGTTCCCCAGGGCTCACACCTCGGTCCACCACTTTTCAACATCTTCATAAATGACCTTGTGACCCACGTAGGTAACCATTGCCTTCTATTTGCTGATGACCTGAAGATATACCGTACCATTAGAAGCCACGAAGACTGCCTTCTCCTCCAACGTAGTCTCGATGCCGTCCAGAACTGGTGTCTCTCAAACCACATGGATCTAAACATTAAAAAGTGTGTAGCCATATCGTTTAGTAAGAAGAAGTCTCAGTCTCAGTTCGTATATAGCCTGGGTCAATCTAATCTTGCAAGGGTTAATGAAGTGAGGGATTTAGGTGTGACCTTAACCTCCTCCCTGTCATGGGAACGTCACATTACCTCTAGTTGCAGAAAAGCCCTTCAAGCCCTGGGTTTTGTTCTTCGAAGCTCCAAATATTTCCAAGACGTTACTCTACTCAAAACCCTGTTCCTGGCCTTCGTATTGCCACACCTAGAGTTTGGCTGTTGTGTTTGGTCACCTCACCAGGACTATCTCAAGACCGAACTTCAAATGGTTGTTAATCACTTCTTGAGAGTGGTCGGTGTGAGGTTGGGCTTCAACTACAGAGAGGTACCCATCCAAGAAATCTCCAAGGCCCTTCAAATCCTTCCATTGGAGTCCAGACGTGAGATCCAGGACATCTTGCTCATTTACAAACTGGTCAATGGCTTCATCGACTGTCCCGGACTTCTCAAACTTCTGAACTTCAGGGCAGGTAGATCTTCAAGATCCAAGGATCTCTTCTCTCGTGAGCATCTCAGCACCAACTACCATCTCTTCAGCCCACTGCCTAGAGCCCAACGTCTCGTAAATGCTCTACCTGATCATATTGACCTCTTTAATATGTCGCTGGCTACCTTCAAGAAATGTGTGGTGATTTCGAAGTGGTGAAGTGAAGATCTTTCTGTGTTTTGTGCCTGTGCCTCTCTGTTTATGCAAATTCTTCTACTGCCCTTTCTGGTTTTGTTTAATTGTATGGCAGTATTCTTCTCATATTTTCTGATATGTTTGGGTTGTTCTTTGCTTGGTTTGTTCATGCATTATTATTGTTCTGTTTTTGCACTCAAATGTTATATCACATAATTTTCTCAAATTAGTAAATCATTATTGTGAATTTCGCCTGTTTGTCAACTTGTATTTATTGTTGCTATTTATTGTTGTTTTTGTTTTTATTGTTGTATTTATTGTTATCTCGTAGCTTGTTACTGTTCTGAATTGTATAACATTTGCTTCTTGTTAGTTCCTTAAATTGTATCTCAATCTAATCATCTATGTATTGGCGTCAGCCGTTGAAACGATAAATAAATAAATAAATAAATATACGACAAGTTGATTATCCTACAATGCAGATAAATTTCACGAAAATGTTAATTCTTTCATTGTTTACAATTGCAGTACATCTATCAATCTATAAACTGAATACCTTTCACTCAGCAACCGAGTCACTCAGGGACAAAAGTGGTGAAGTTGAATCCTGATGTGGGAGAATAACTTGAAATGTTTCCCTTGTAGGGATTAGAACATAGGTTGAAGGAATCTAATTTCTAAAGCACAAGGAGCTAGAAGTTAAAACACCAAGAATTGAAATAACCAAATTTAAAAGTACATTGATAGACTTGACTTCACTTTAAGAAGCAGAAGACATAAAGCGCTATCTTACCAGCACTGTGTTCATGAAAATACATTCACTTATTTAACTAATAATAATAACGACCTATTGTCTTTTTTTAATTGCCATTCCAAAATTCAATAATTTTTCTTTTTTCTATTTGACAGCAACTTAGCAGACGCACAGGTAGCACTGCCTATGTCTGCTAGTTCCTTTATTTTATTGTTATATTTTTTGGCTTTATTAAAACTCGTATAATATATTTTTAGTGACAAAAGTCTCTGTCTATTATACTTTATTTAGTTTATAATCACAGTTTGTAGCCTATGTTTTTTTGGAATAAACTATATTCATTCATTCATTCATTCACATATAATAGAGTGGGGACACAGTTACGGCTAGGCCTAATAGATATTGTAGTTTCTATGGCTAAGAAGGTAACATAAGGTGTATCTATAATATGTTTAGATCACACCGAAGACTACTTGGTTTAGCACTATATCACAAATCAGACATTATTTATCTATACCAGTGACGGTAGAATCCGCAAGTTTCACCAAATTTTAATTTGCAATACAACCTGTACAAAATCCTTTCAGATCTCACTTGTGCAATTTATGTTTGCATCCTTGACACCGACCGTCCATGTAAGGTCTGTAGTGAGATGTTGTGATGTGAGATGTTTAGTGTTGAGATGTATCTACACTTCTACAGTGCTGAGATTCGTCACGGTGATCTGTGTTGTACGCCTTAGGCTGGTGACGTCATGGCGATGAATCCTGTTACGTCTCTGCCATTGTATTTCCTGTACTAAGAGGTTGAGGTTTTTTAAGTACTTTGTACCTGTCTTGAAGCTTTTGCACCCATTTTGCTATAGCTATTCTTTGTACACTGAAAAAAATCAAAAGTTTAATGTGGTCGTGCATTAATTTTGCCAAAGAGTTCCTTAACTGCACCAAGCCCTCAAATGTTCTCAAAAACTTTTCTTAATTACGCCAAGCCCAAGCCAGGTAGGGGTGAGTCGCCGGCAGAAGGACTAGGACTAACGTTGTTTACGTGTCATCCTAACAACTACGACTATCCGCAGTACTATCCGGGTATTTAGACCAATTCGTATATACTAAGGTGAAAAAAGTGGTTCGGATTCCACTATAAAATGTAGGTCCCTTAGTTGCCATTAGCTGTATGGGCTATTAACAGCTGTGTCTTAGGAATGTCGGCCTTAGTCACTAACAAGACTACAAGATCGCGCCACTCATCCTACACTCATCCCCATTCATACTTGGCTTAAAATCCCTACTATGTATGGTCGCCATTTCATTCAAATTCAAATTCAAATATCCTAGCCTAACCTAAAATAACTTAACCTAACGTAACTTCCTAACCTAACCTACTCAATTATACAGTCAAAGAGGGCCGCCACTTGCGGCCCAGTTAAAGAACTTATCGGGTGGCACCCTGGAGTAGTTGGCGCAATTCAGGAATACCCGACTACCTGACTTAGGTCAGGTAGCGCAATTAATGCCCGCCCTTTTATTGTGATTATGAATATTTAGTATTTTTCTGGCATCACTGTGGGAGTAAAAACTAACTACAGAGTTATCAGAGGAGTTGGGTTTTCTACAAGTTTTTCCTTACATCAGATCCTTACCACAATCTACTTCCAAGGACGGGCGTGGCTTTTTATAAATGACTCATTGTTAATTAGTTATTGTTCTTTTGATACTGTTAAACCGCAGTAAACAAATAATCAAGTCAGTTCACAATGGATTGAATCTGCATACAATTTGGCTTTGTAACAGTAAACGCGCCGTCCTCGTTACTGGCTGCTATGTTCGCAAATATTTTGTATACTGTATTTTTACTTGTTACGCTTCTATTTATCGTATGATTGTTTAGTTTCTGAGATATAGCTTTGACTATTTGAATAGTCAATGCGTGTTGTAATTGTAGTTTTATTCGTAGTCAAGTAAAAATGTTGATCATTGTAATGCTTTGACAACGAGGTGATTTACTATTACTACAATTTTGTAAAACAGATTTCCCATTCATTTGATTAATTTATTCAACTAAAAACCATCCGTGCTCACCATGAAACAAGTTAACATACCTACTAAAATATGGCAACGAATTCATCTACTTGTTTTTTTTTTTTTTTTTTTTTAGTAATCTTATCTTATGTAGAGTATCCTTTGAATTAATAGGCAAATGTTTCTTGAAAACCTTTTTTCTCACCAAAATCATACTGTTGGAAAGATATTTTCCCGTAGATGTGCAGAATCCCTTTATACAGTGGACTAAAATGGGCTCAAAATAAGAACGAAAAATTGGAAAAAAAAAGAAAATTGGCCTTATGGGTTGCCATGTTGATGAAGTAACAACGAAATATAAACAGAAAATAAAAAAATAGAAGAAATTCTAATCACATGTTTTATTTACATCGTGGGGTGAAAATGAAGTCTGTGCATAACATTTTTTGGTCGAGTTTTCGACCACTGAACGACCTCTATACCTGGCATTTGTTACTACGTACCATATTGTCTGAATGTCAAGAGATGCCCAGTGGCGACTGAAGGCCGACAGTAGGTGGCATCTCCGGCGGACATTTGGAGGTAAAGACCAGATCCAACTGCAAATTGAACATCGGCAGCTGCCCACGCCCGCGGGGTCACCAAATGTAGATGTCTGATAGCAGCCACTGTCCGGTACCGCTCAAATTTGGGAGGTACGTGCCCCAGGGTCAAGACATGTGGGGGCAATACTAGACCATTATGCATCAAACTGTTCTGTCGGTCTGCGTGATGTACCTGGTAAAAGTGAGGATGTTTAGGACATTGTGTAAAGTATAATTTGTATTGACTTACCCTTAAAGTACCCTTTTGGACTTACAAAGACCCACTTACAACAGTCAGTTCTATAGCCTCTGGGGAGGAGAGTACATTTGTTATAAAATGGGCTTTGTTACCTCCATGTAAGTAGTCTAAATTCTTCCTGCTGATACAAGCCTTCGTCAGGCTTTCAGAATTTTACACTGGTAATGAAACCTGTCCACTGTATTTGTTAATGCACATTTGGCGTGAATGGGTAAATTAGCTACTTTCGCCTGGTATTTCTATTCAGCTTAAAACACGTAACTCAAAGTCCGTCGCTGACTAAGAATGGTCAATGTGTATGCGTGCGTGACAGTAGAAAAAGCAGTTGCAATGCAGCCATTATTAAACAAACATCAAAACAGGCTTCAGATATTGACTTCAATGACTCCAATATGTACAAGTAGACTTGTCTTTCTATTACAAAATATATCTGTAACAGTAAAGTATCTTCAGCTAAGTACATAAGGATGATTGATGTTAGGTATATAGGCCTACTCCAGTTTTTACAATAGGATTGAAATTAGAAGTTTGATTTAATTATTCAATGTAAATGTGTAAATAGTTTACTACATTTACCACACAATTACATCCAATTATTTCCCCACTTTTCCACCTCAAGTAAAAGGAGGATTGACGGTATGGTGCCGTCATTTTTGACGGTTTATATGGTCAAAATACGCGTATCATCAATAATGTCTAGTTGTTGCATCTCAATATCACAGCTATGAAGTGAAATATTGTTCAGCATTTATGAACGTATGATCAAGCGCTATCGCCGGTGGCTGTTGGACAATAAGTATAATAAACTAGGCAGCAGGCAGGTCCAGAGAATGCTGCAAGGCTTAGACCTTAGGGGACATCATGCTCAGGGACGGTATGTCTCCAAAATATGCTTTTTGTTAAATCCTTTATAACAGTGGGATGACTGGTGATAAGTTTGCGACTGTTGACTACATATACCATCCACGGTTATTAGAACAGAAGCGGCATGGACAATTAACACATACTAATGACGTCACTGTAGCAAATATTACACTTAATAACGGTAACATCTGGTTTGGTCCTTTATCACAGTTCCGTTTGAATGATAACACAAACGTGTTTACTTTGGGCCAGTGACGTCATTCACTCATATTTATGTTCCATACCGTTTCTGTTCTTATATCCTTGGTATAACAAGTGTTTTTAATAGGTTTGTTCTTATAGACAAACGTATTCTATCGTTCTATCCTTCCCACATGTTTTACTTGGATTGGTGGAACCATATGATACTATTTATTTGTCTACAAATACCATCACAAAACAAAAACATAAACATTGTCACTTACTAAAAGCCTTGGAATGGATGACAAAGTGAACATTGACAACATCATAGAACGTCTGTTGGACGACAGAGTGAAACCCGGCAAGATTCATCTGACAGAAAATGAGATCCGCCATCTTATCAGCAAATCACGTGAGATAATTCTCTCACAACCGATGCTGCTGGAGTTGGCCGCACCGTTGAAGATCTGCGGCGACACCCACGGTCAGTTCCACGACCTTCTGCGGCTCTTCAAGACGGGAGGATTCCCTCCAAGCGTCACCTACTTGTTCCTCGGCGACTATGTGGATAGAGGGAAGCAATCCATCGAGACGATAAGTCTACTGATGTGCTACAAGATCAAGAACCCCATGACCTTCTTCCTCCTCAGGGGAAACCACGAGAGTGCCAGCATCAACAGAATCTACGGATTCTACGACGAGTGCAAGAGAAGATACAGCATCAAGTTGTGGAAGTTCTTCTGCGAGTTGTTCAACTGTCTCCCAGCTGCTGCTGTGGTCGATGATAAGATATTCTGTTGTCACGGAGGTATAAGTCCGGATTTGAATAGTCTTGATCAGATACGACATATTAGCAGACCAACAGACGTTCCTGATCAGGGTCTACTTTGCGACCTCCTATGGTCCGATCCGTCTGAGGACGTCGTAGGTTGGGGGGAGAACGATAGAGGGGTGTCTTTCACCTTTGGGAAAGACGCCGTTTCCAGGTTTTTGATAAAGTTCGACCTCGATTTGATAGTGCGTGCTCACCAGGTAGTGGAGGATGGATACGAGTTCTTCGGCAATAGACAACTTGTGACGGTATTTTCTGCACCCAACTACTGCGGAGAGTTTGACAACGCTGGAGCGATGATGGCAGTTGACTCTAATCTATTGTGTTCTTTTCAGGTGTTGAAACCGAATGAACCTAGACAATCTGTGGGGTTTTTGAAGTTTCCCAAAGGGTTTATGGGACCTCATCGATATTCTATGGCTTCTGAGACTAAAGCTAAAAAGTAAATTTTCTTATAGCACGTTGTTTTTGTACAATTAAGAAATAACGTATTTAAGTTGTGGTATTATACATTGTCTAAGCCTGATGACGAATGAAAGATGATGTGAAACACTTTTCCACATTAAATTGAAACATTTAGAGTTTTGCGGACGAAACTTTTGGTTGCTAGACACATAAAAAAACTACTTATCGTATTTATTTCAAAATTTTCTATCGATCTCTCTAACATGTTTTCATTCGAAGTTTATGTGAACAAACATATAACTTACTTGGAAATCTACGTTAAATACAACATCTAAAACAGCCCTCGACGATTCTTAGACTAATTTCACAAACAGTTGGCCCAAAATCGTTTAAATCTTTTTGGATAGCTTACAACATAAAATAAATGACCGGTATAGTAATTTGATGAAATCGTATCATATGTATTTGCAGAGAAGTCGATGTGTTTTTTGGTAAATTTAGCGATCAACCAGTCTGCTAAAGTGCAAAGTGGTAATTTAGTCATACACATGGGATGCATAAAGTGAAATAACACGTGAAAGTGTCAACTTTATATAACATTACGTTGGTGCAGTCACCGACATTGCATTCTGCCAGTTTACTTGTATTTTATTACCCTTTGTAATCTTCAGCAGACGATACGTTAGCAAAATGTCACTTTTTAGCATCAGTAACGCCATAAAAATAAACTACAATATTACGTTGGAAGCAGTTACTCATCAATGAATAATTATGACAATTGTTTTATTGAATGGATCGCAGAGGTTAGATTTCATCCTACTGAAGTCACTTGTGTTTCCACACATTTTAATAATATCGAAGCGCATTTCCCTTTCAGATGAGTCAGTTCATACAACTTCCACCAAAGGTTATGGTTCATGCCCCATTAAATCTAAAAAATATCCAAATTGTTAAGCCAACTGAAAAAGAATACTTGTATACCTTTTAATAAAGAACTAACTCTACAATGTTATGTTTAAACTCACCTAATGTCTTTCACTAATTGGCAATTTAGAAACACGTCTTGGCATTTAAATAAATCAAAATTATTATCTGAAACATTTTTAACTAAATTTATTATTCTTTTAACTGGAAAATCATCTAAAATGTTGTCTTCTCATCAAAATTACAGTTTCAACATAACCGTTTCAAAATTACATCATCTAAATATCACCTTAAAACTTTTGTAATTTCTCAACATAATTACACCGTAGCAGTAATTACTCGACCCACGTGCTGGTGAAGTAGCAGGCGTCTATTGGTCCTCAATTAAACAGTCAGTACCCCTGTTGCAGCAAGCCTGTTGGAGGTCAAGGGGATGATTGGACCCAGTTGGATATCGATACTTTACAAGACAATGCGAGAAAGACTGCGTTGGTCGTCTCAAGTGTACAATTGTACTTTAATACTCTACTATTACCGGAGCAATTAATATATCATTCGTCTCGGGGATTTTGTATGTTTGATATGTTTAAAAGAGTGTAGGATTAGCGTTGGTGTCTTGATAGAATGTTGACATAGCCCTGACGAAACACTTGACTCCGTGGTTCGGATTCCAAACTACTGTAGGTCCCTTAGTTGCCATTCGGTGTTTTCTCTATTAATTAACAGCTGTGTCTAAGGAATATGTCGGCCTTAGTCACTAACAAGACTACAAGATCGCGCCACTCATCCTACACTCATCCTTCACTCATATTTGGGTTAAAATACGCACACAGTCGCGTCCCCTTCAATTGACTGATCGATTGATAATTGAATTGTATTCCAACAGATGGATTCAAGTACTAAAATCACTTTGAGTACAATACATTTGCGATATCTTTTAAAATGTAAATAAACGAAGATTTCCACATTGACGAAAATGAATGTACAATGCGAAGACATGGAAGTGCAGCTTCTATGGAAACTGAAAAGTCGAATAGGAAGACCAATCAAAGGACAATTATGAACTAAGTGGCTAATAGTCTTAGAGTTCCAGCAAACATAGAAAAATAGTTAGTTGCAAACGAGTTTAATTGTCATGATGAATCATTAAAATAAAAGTTAAGACACAAAAAATGCCTCCTTCACAAAGATATATTCAAGGTGCCATTGAACTCATACAATGAAGATTAAGGAATCCAACAAAAGCTGTCAATGGGTGACCATTGACTAGGTGCTTCATAATATATAACTTTAATCAAAGATAATAATTATAGTTGTAAAATAACTGTAGCACAGCGTACTCGAGTTAATGTATGAACAAAAAATGAATTCCAAAATGACCAAAGATTTCCCCATGTTTAAGCTAAATCCATACGTTACACCAACTTGAAGTCCGACTTTGTTTATGCTATGACGACAGTGCAATTCATTGAATGGATTTTGAATTACAATACTTATAAAGTAGGTCACGATTTTTGCACTATAGAATTTATAAAAAAATATCAGAAACTATATTCCTGCAACAATATCGACAGAATACAAAGGAAAAACATTTTGCGGTCTAATTACTCTTTTTTAACCTAACTAAATTTAGTCAATCCAATTGCTTTTCCATGTCTTTCAATTCGACTTAGGTCATATTAGGTCAGGTTAACTAACAAGACTACAAGATCACGCCACTCATCCTACACTCATATCCATTCATACTTGGCTTAAAATACAGACCAACCTTTTTATGGTCGCCATTTCAAAGAAAAAGTGCTCTAAAGTATTACGAAGTTAGGATAGTAATTATTTCGATACACTGATTTCAAAACTTTAATTTATATTTGTAGTATGGTGAATCCTAAATTTAATGTAAGCTAGTGTACTGAGATATTTTTGAATGTGTTTCCAACGATCCTTGACTAATGTAAGGGGATGTACCGACACGTGGCGCACTCCGCCCTCTCTGTGGACAGCTGGGCGTACCTCCTCATCTCCTCACTCAGCCTGGGTGAGGATTCAAAGTAGTAGAGTAACGTGTTGCAATCTAATATAACACGTGCCGTTGTCAGCACGAGTAAGGAGTTTATAGGTACTCAGAAGTTCGCTGGTTCAAGCAATCAAGCCTGAGAAAAATCAGCTGTTTAATCGTTTAAAACTGTGTCCAGCTGTTGAGATTGCAATAAAATAGTCCTTTCTACGAAACAGCTATGTTATCAATAGTGAACATTACCCCTATCACTTTGTAGCATCTATTCTCCATCCCACACACTAACTCAATCACTAGAGGATATTGTGTCGAATAAATCGTGTGAGACTATTTAAAGAAGCGCCCGGCCAGTGTTGTAATTTATACGGGTTTTAGCTGGGTTGATGAATATTTTAGTCTAATCACCATGTTAATGAGACTGATAGTATCTACAACGCTGCTCTGGTCAGATGTTTACTGAGGTTGGTTTCGGTTAGTCTGCAAGTCGTTAGCGGAACTGTTAAAGATCTTCGGACAAAACAGTATTTCGTTGTGGGATTGGGAAAATTCATGTCACAAAAGCAGAGGATAAAGCGACAAATTTATCAAACGTATAAGTGTTCGGAGATTTAACAACGCAAAGTGAATGGCACACAGTGTGTTTAGTTACACATCCAATAAATTCTGCTTCCCACCGAATGGTTTTATATAATTTTGTAACCATAGATTTTTATAAAACTGTGTGAGGACTGAGGCTCATATAATTACTTATTTCTAAACTATTGACAATCTCCAAAATATTGAACCCCCCCCCCCTCCAAACTGTTGACAACATCAAAACTATTGAACAACCCTCAAACTATTGAAAACTCCCCAAACTATTCACAAACCCCAAATTATTGACAATCCTCACACTTTTGATAGTGATAGAAAATTCACTAACTGTCGCTAACCCCTTAAACTATTGAAAATCCTCAACATGTTGACCATTCCTAAACTATAGACAATCCTCAAACTTTTTCAACCCTCAAACTTCGGCAACCCCCAAACTATTGTCAAACCTCACACCGTGAAAATATTGAAAAACCTAGTCAGTATTTGCAATTCCCAAACTATTGACAATCCTCAAAATATTAGCAAACTACACACCCTTAATCATCCACAAAACCCAAACTCCCACAAAGCAGACCCAGTTGACCCGGTATATTTGTGGGAACGGAAGCCAGAGCGAATTAAGCATGCAAATTCCACCCCATAAACCTGGCACATAGTCTTGCGGTGTTACTGTTGCACCACGGGACATCTTGTCCTGCGTCGGTCCGGAGTTATGGCCAACACGGTCTAGAAATCACAACGACTGGGCAAGAAACAGCTGTTAATACAGTTGTATATCGGTATGCATTTTACTTTATAATCTCACGTTTCACACAGTTCCAGGATCATAGAAGGTGATCTAGATAGCTCAGTTGGGTTTGTTGGATTGGTAATAAAAGAGTTGTTTGATTGATCGTGAGAAAAGTCAATAGCTTTTTATGGTTGAAAACGTAATTTGGAAAACTTTGAAATTGATCTTTTATTTTGTGAGTGATGGCCACAAGACATTGTGACCCTTGAAAACTGTACTCTCATCTCGTATTCATTCATTCAACATTCTTCATCTTCGCAAATTTGTTTTATTACTTCTTTAAGATGAGGACGTAACTAAGGAGAATTTTAAGCTAAATGTGAATAAAACGATGTGTGAGGTGCCTAATGTTACAGACTAAGATCAGATTTTTCTATAGCCAGGACCATTAAAAAGCAAAATGATCCGAGATCCACGACAGTCGGGTCCAGTCTGACCCACCAAGCTTCTAGCTTTTCTCAGGATTAAACCGACGGTCTTCAGTCCGTTTGAGTACTACAACATCTCAATTAACCAGCTAGTCAAGCTATTTATGATAGCACGACCACCTAGATATCTTTTTCTAGCAACCATCCAAGACAAAACTTATTAAAAGCAACTAGAAAGTTACCAGGTACACAATGAACTATATTTCATCATGGCGCATTACACACGCTAAAAAAGCTCATGAGTTAAGTGGAAGTTGTTGTCATAATTGAGCCATCAATATGCATGTGGCAGCGTTTAATCTGGTACTAATTAATGGACCAATAATGTAGGGATTGAGTCATTATTGCGTCACGTAAAGGTGTACAACAAACAGCTGTGATGGCTGGTGACTCATCTTTCATGTCTGCTGTGGTCACGGTTGATGAAAATACAAAATGTACCTAAGTGGATGTGGTTCTTACCTCGTAAATAAGAACGTTTCTGGTACAATATGAGTAAAGTCAGAAGCTTTTAAGAGTTCAAGAGTTCAGCTGTACCGCTATAACGGATCATTGAGCTTTTCATAAATGTCCTGGTTGGTAACCAGCTGATATCAACTTTGGCTTTTAATTGATAGACCTAGAGATTACATCCCCATATTGAAGTTGACGTTATTCTTTAACAAAACATTGACGTTGTTGAAATGAGCTCCCGACGGATTGCGCTGGTGTAAACTACTCATTTCTGTCAAATATGAGAGCTTTTTGACCAAGTCAAACTCATACGATGGTTAAACAAAGGATGGAAAATGCATTTTAGACACTAGCTCTGTGACTGCCTCCTTTAACTAAGTTCTTACTAAAAATGGTGACAGTGGTCCATAAAGATAAGGGGTTTACTTCATTATCTAAAATTCATTGATCTTAGTTAGTAACAAAGAAATCATCCTATTTATTTACTCATCTCCGACATGAATTATTTAAATGCAACAATAACGCTTTCTGACTTAATAAAGGTCGATTCTGCCACTCTAAAGACGCATAAAACAGCCAGTGGTTGAGATTTAGGATGTGTCGGTGTTATAAGTTATACAGCGGAGGTGTTAGATTCAGACACCCGTGGAGAGACAGGGGATTGTGGGTAGAGAAACAGCTACCAGACTACTAGGCTGTATATACACTGTAGTGTAGACCTAGGCACAAATAAGCTAGCTTGTCTGGAAAATGGGAAAGTATTAAACTCTTCTGTGAAAGCAGATGAGAATTGAAAACTACGTAAACTACGCAATAGGTTACCATTAGCATTAGGGGTTACCAAACACAAGTGCATTCAAATTTGAAATAAAAACGTCACCAATATTTCGAATTAACAAGATCGTTGTTGGAAATCCTAAAACCCGTATTTTCACGACGGTTTACCAGGTTTAACTGGGTTTGTTTACTAATCTTGCTATATTCAGGTTCTTTCTAACTTACGGACGATCAGCTTTCAGGTCTAGAAATGAGTTGAATATTGTTCTTCACTTGCCTTGCAGTGATGGATAATAACCGCTATAATTTTTCATAAATAGCTGGGATGCAGAGGTGTTATAGCGTTCACATTATGGGCAGAAGTGAACTGGTTTGATCCTGTAAAAAAATCAGTAGCTTTTTGATGGTCCTGTAAATAGTTGTAAATTGTCCCCAACTGTGTTTGATCATTATGATTTTGTAAACGTTTTTCGCTAAGAAAAAAAACGAAAGGGTCTTAGTAAAAAGCCATTTATCTCAGACATTTATACACTCATTTGAAAATATATTCAGGTTACAATGACTATTGTGTCTCTGTCTTATGTTGACAATTTACTTTAAACGCTTTTACCTACTAAACCCCAACGTTCACAAAATATTACAGTAGGTGCTCAAAATAGGGAACAGGTTTTACATTGCACTTAGAGACCAAAGTTAATTTTAACAAAAAAATAGACTAAATAGTTTTTTTGTATTTTTTAGCTATCTTAAGTCCATCTTACTTACACTATTCCCTGATCAACATCATGTCAAACAAGAGATGCATCCACTACGTAGCCATAAGCTACAAAGTTGCCTCAGAAACTAACAGGATAGCCTTAGTATACCATAAACAACTTTACAATTAGTACAAAGCTAACACTCGCTTCAATAACATGCTCTAACGACCTCCAGCATACGTGCGATATCTAACAGTGAAAGTAACGGACAAGTATCTGAGATATAGGATACAGAGAGGCTGATATATGCCTGCAGAGACCGACTTGTACGATTGTATACTTGGCTTGGGCACGAGAGGCTTTGATTGTGTACGATGGGCCACAAGATCGTGTAAGATTGCTTACTACACATTAGCATCTGGGTATGATAGTACATGATAGGATACAGGATTTAGGTATGATTGTGTGGAATACCTTACAGGATTTGGGTATGATCGTGTATGATAAGCTACAGAGTCTGGTTATGATCGTTCAGGATGGCATACATGTTCTGGGCATGATCGTGTGGAATAGCTTACAGAATCTGGGTATGATCGTGTGGAATAACTTACAGGATTTAGGTATAATCGTATGGAATGACTTACAGGATCTGGGTATGATCGTGTGGAATAGCTTACAGGATCTGGGTATGATCGTGTGGAATAGAATACAGGATCTGGGTATGATCGTGTAAAATAGCTTACAGGATCTGAATATGACCGTGTGGAATGACTTACTAACATAATTGTGTCCATATTTTGTCTTTGGTCAAAACATTTCGAAAAGTTTCCTGTATTTTTTTCTGTCCCAATCTTGAAACACAACGCCTCTTCGGTTTTAGGGAATGTAGACATAAAAGTAAATTGACTTTTGTAACCAGTTGGCAAAATTAACTCTAATGTGTGTGTGACGTCATAATGGCTCTATCCGCACCAACAGTTATGGTCCACTCGGGTATAAATATGCATGAGTCTCTTCATTAACTCGCGTGCTACCATGGTAACCTGTGGAGATTGTTGATTGGCTGTTGTGGTAATGGTACCTGTGTTATCACCTAGACAAACACTGCTCACAGGTTTTACAAGGGTTCCAATTGATTTAATTATAATTGATAGCATTAACCTGCATTGAAACATTCTCTGCTACGTATTTAGGAGATCTTCAAGGGTTCAAGGGATCTTTCAAATCAATTGAATTGACGAATCAATTTGTGTCACACCAATTTCGATTCCGGTAGTATTGAGCAATTTTCAGAGGCCACGGTCACTGACTTGATTGGTCAGTGTCAAAGAGTCGCCGACAGAACAACTCACAACTCACATTATTGGAACGGTTCGCCAGTGGTGACAAAATCGATTCGTCTCTTGAAGTGTTGGGAATTTACTAACCGTTGAGTAACTGTTCACGCAAAAGTTAACATTTACAAAACTATACATACAACACTATAACTCCAAAACAGTCCAATTGCCGGCTTAACCACAACAATTTCAGGGGCTTTGATCACATTTCTTTGAAAGAGTTTCAGATAACTTCATTTTAAAATTGTCCCTTGTGTATAAAAAAACAGAGCCGCACAACGTTCAGCTTCTTATAACGTTATATCCCGAGTCCTGAATCATTTCTCACACTTTCGTCTATGTGACATCACATGTGACCAATAACTGACGTCACACATATGAGGGCAGCTTGGCATTCTGTGACCTCGCTTCACATATTATCAATTAGTTCACCGCCGAGAACAATGTGACTGACTTTAGGGCGAATATATTAGCTTGCGTCACGTTTCCACACGTATGCTCTACTTCTTCTGGCCTGGTGTGTGTGTGTGTCTGTGTGTGATATTCAAAATATTCACGATCAATTTAGTCATTGTCTTTAGTGTAAGAAAACTTAACTTCATTTTGTAAAATGTGATCACCAGCAATTAGGTTCTGAAGCTGGGTTGTTGAGTGGTTGCAGTGCTCGCCCGACAGTTAGGAGGTCGCTGGTTCGATTCTGGTTACAGTAAGTAGATTTTGATGGTTCTAATGTGAACCCAGCTACTTGCTATATAGTTAGGCTTTTAGTAAATGGTAATAACTAAACAAACGCTCAAACAGCTGATCATATTCAGCTAATAAGCAATCATCCCAGGCCATACTGTATTCATACTCACTGAGTTCATATTCAGATTCAAGCAACATCTCGATCTTATAGGATTGACTTTTAGGTAATGAAGCGTATAGTGAAATAATTAAGTGATACGTTATTTCTTTAGACAGAACAATGTTCCTATTGACTCTTAATATCGTCTTCCAAATCTTATTATGACATCTCCTGGACCTCTGCAAACGTGCAACCAAAATACATGCTAAATACATTCAATTTCGTCTTTCAAGTGGAATTACGTGACGTCAATACATACAACTCTGCAACAACTTTCACGTGTTCAAATGCTCACCCTCACTTCTGACTGTCGATATGTCGAAAGTGGCCAACGATCACCACATTGGATGAGATGCACCTATGATGACCCATCAGTGTTATTGTGATGTTGCCACCTTGGTGCCCGCGGCTTGCCTTTGACCCTTGACCTCCGACCCCCAGTCACCACCTGCGGTCAGCTGCGGTGCTTTGTGGCGTCAGAACGACTTATCTTCCCGATTGACCGAATGGTAACTCAAGTGCTTACGTCCATCAGCGTTTTGGGTATGATTGTTCTTCTGGGATTAAAAACCAGGTGATGCATAGCTGAAAAGGTAGCATGTTATTCGTGCATTGGTGAGTCGGTGGTGTGACTCTTGTGTGGCGATGGTGTGTTTCGGTGTCGTCACTCGAATGTATGGTGCCCGATCTTGTACTTTTCCGGTTCACCTGTTTCCTGGGAAGGTTTCAAGCTCTTGCCTGAGACTCATGTCGAACAGAAATTCAAGTAAAAAATTCCACTAGCCACCAAATAAAAGTCAAAATCTACACTTTTTCTTCGCCCATCTTCATCTTTAACTGCGCACTCTACAGGAAGTTGTGTGTTCAAAAGATATAACAACCTATTCTAGATTCTGTCTGCAATACCTCCTCTCAAGGAGTATCGATTTCACCAGAATTCTATCATTTCATATTTTCATATTGAAATTTCAAATCTCCAATTAGTCGACTTCCTGTCGCGCCTGTCCCAAACCTTATATGGACACCAATTAACCGTGATGTATTCATTGATCAATCGTACAAAACAAGACGTCTAACAAGCGTATCTCTGCCTCCCACGCGTCCCCAGGGGGCTAGGGGGGCTATAGGGGGGCTAGGGGGGCTAGGGGGCTTAGGGGGGCTATAGGGGGCTAGTGTTGCCAACACAATTACACTCCAAGTCCGATACCTCCGATGATATTACGCGGACGCACGCACAGCCGAGCCTTCTAATGAAATTATTCAGATGGGGTAATACGGTTGTATGAATATTATTAAACAAACCACTAGATCAAACGCCTTGTTAGCTCGGCTGGTTTACCTTCGAGTCTATTGTCTCCATTTGAATATCTTGTTTGTGGAAACATTTTCCCTAGGATCTGCGTTGGGAATCAGATGAGTTAGTTTATGCAATTATGCATTGATATAATGTCGTTCCGATAAAATTAGCCATTGGGTTGAATTCAAACTTTTTACAGGAAAAGTTCAAACGATTCGTGTCCGGAAAAAGAGTTATTTTCGTTATCGATGGATCGGACCATTAAATTTATGTACTGACATCCCATCTAGTGGATCAGCCATACCCTGTTATTTACTTGTCGTCGAATTAAACCTCAAACATAGCACATTGATGAAATACGCTGGTGTGTCGGCGGCACCGGACAATTTTCTATGTTTTAAAATTTCTGTGTATTCTGTATGATGGAACATGTATCCTATTCCTGACACTCCGTCTTCCAGCCCGGGCTTTAAACCATTGGCGAGTTCCCAGGTAGATGAACAGTCAGGTTCCATCATACAGACTATAATGAAGTGAAAGCCAATAAACATAGACACAGAGCGAAAAAATGAGAAAAAAGAATTTGGATGGTATAACACTTTTGTTTCCTTTTCCTGGTTTTTAAATTCATTCAGCTAATCCGTATTAATGAGAAATCTACTTTTAGTATCCAAAGTAATTTAGCCGTCATCTAAATATTACACACAATGCCTTTTCACCGAAATAGACTACCTAAATTGCCACATCTAAACAAGATCTTTTTGGTCTAACTTAGATCTGCTTGGTCTAAGATAAGCCAGTCAATTTAGTCCATCGTATACTGTATCAGGAGTGAATACCAGAGATTTGGAGTTGGTAACCGTCTATTGTGGCCTTTGACAATAGAGATCCAATTTTGATAAAATAAGGCAAATCACATTCTAGAAGGACACAATGGCAGGCATAGTCGTATGCCCATACAAATCTGTCAACTGTATGATAATGGGAGATTTTCGTCATTTTGACGCTTCAAAACCTACTGTTTGAAACTGGGGTTGTGCGATTAAATCGTAGACATACTGGCCAAAAAAACAGCGAGTCTGTAGTGAGGGAAAAGTACACATTCCTATTTTAACCACAAATTACACATTTATTCAACAATGTTCATATAATCCCTACTGAACTACTTATTAAAAGAAATATAATGAAAACCAATGAATTAGGAAAGTATCTAAGAATATCTCATTTACGCGTATCAGCCCATAAAGAACCAACCAGTGACTTAATACAACATAACTACAGCCTTCTCATAAAGACAAACTATTTGTCTTCGGATTATTTAATCGTTAATGCGATTTCCTTTTTACAATCTAATTGACTAACACGAAATTTTGAATCATCCATAAAAAGTTTGCAAATCCACTTTTGAATTCGTGCAGTATGAAAACCTGTGGTATTAACATTTAGATTTCTCTCGATGAAATATCGATAGTTTTCACAATCAATTCTTGCAATTCTGAACAATCATAATTCATCCGATACATTCGTGCTCAACGTGATGCGATTCAAATTAGATTATTCCTTAAACGAAGTGATTGAGATTCAGAATGTTCCAGTTTCAGATTTATATCAGCAAACATAATCCAAACTAGAACACATAAATCGTTACCTATTAGCAATTTAACAACTTCCACGATCTACTGCAAAGACTGGCCGTGGCCATATTATTTCTCAATTGGAACTGTAATGTATCGATTCCAGAGTATTTTCCAATATTGAACAACAGTTTGAACACACTCTCTTACAGATTTATCTCTTATTGATCAACAGAAAACTTAATGCGGTACATTCTCTTCATTTTATGTAAAGAGTGCTTTGCTGGTTTCTATTTTTTTAATTATTTTACTAACTAAAATCCTCTTTAATCCGAAACCCGTTCATACCATCATCGCTTAATCCAGAGCGTCACTTGACAGCATTATGACATCGAGCTAAAATAGGATTATATCATTGAGTTTACGACAGCTTATGTGCATAAATGGCACCTCATAACTATTATTATTTTTTAAACATAGACTTAATTCATAGATCGGTATGATAATTGGAACGATGTTGTATCAATAGCTAAAATAAACCGATTGCTGGGTAATCGTCCTGAAATAAATATGCAATCGGTACCTAATTGTCTTCTCAGATCCTTGTTCAAGGTCATGTTGAGATAGCCACCGGGGATTCTCTGTTTCTCCTTGGACGATTGTTGTAGATACTATCTGAAGATGACAGGAACAGCTGAGTTATAGAGCTGAACAGCTGATTGTAGCTGCAATTAACGATGTGATCAGCTGTTCTGTGTACATTCAGGATTGCCAACTATCCGGGTTCGATCTTCCCAGTTTCTCAACTTGCGGGTATCTAGGACTTGGATTGTTTAAATTCCGGAACGCAACTCAAATTGGCTCTTACATTAACTTTAAGTTAAGGGAGCGCTCTACCGTGCGCCGTGTTCTTATGCGCACTTTTTACTTTGTAAACTAATTGACCTTGACCAAATCTGTGTTTACGAGTTTGTTTGGGTATTTTCGTGTGTTATTCTTTGACAAAAAACTGACATGTTCTAAATTAACGAAAATTGACACTCTTATCACCTGATAAAGACTCCCTTTGAAAGTCAAAACCGGTGTCTATACCTAGACAGACTCCATAACTATAAGAAGCTGAAGACTCATCCAGTATCCATGGCTACTGACTCCATAACTATCCAGTAGCTGAAGACTCGTCCCATATCTATGGCTACTGACTACATAACTATCAGAAGATGAAGACTCATCCAGTATCCATGGCTACTGACTCCATAACTATCAGAAGCTGAAGACTAATCCAGTATCCATGGCTACTAACTCTATAACTATCAGAAGCTGAAGACTCGTCCCATATCTATGGCTACTGACTCCATAACTATCAGAAGATGAATACTCATCCAGCATCCATGGCTACTGACTCCATAACTATCAGAAGCTGAAGACTTGTCCAGAATCCATGCCTACTGACTCCATAACTATCAGAAGATGAAGACTCATCCATTATCCATAGCTACTGACTCCATAACTATCAGAAGATGAAGACTCATCCAGTCTCCATGGCTACTTACTCCAGAACTACCCAGAAGCTGAAGACTCGTCCCATATCCATGGCTACTGACTCCATAACAATCAGAAGCTGGCTCCCGGTCAGTCACCCACTTGGTAGCAGTTTTGCCGCGAGCGACCGACGCCGATCGGAAATTGAGTTATGATACAATGCTGCACCGGAAAGCGGGGGCGGACTGGTTTCGGGTGCCGCGCGTCAAAACTGTTGAAAATTCAAATTTGCGCCGAATATATTGCAAAGAACCCAAACACGATGTTAAAATACACATATAAATATGTAACAAACACATTAAACATGGCTACTTCTGCTCTATTTTGACATCCAGTGTTTAACGCCTACGTGGGTCTTCGGGCGCCATGGCGGGACGGAAACGGGTTGTAAATTTTAAATCGGTTGGTTTTGAAGCAGTAAATCATGTTTACTCGATGTTTCGCAGAGTTGACTTTGGCTAGTGTATGTAGACTTCACATCTTGTAAAATCTGAGGAGAAATACGAAACTTTAAAGGGTCCTCAGGCCTCACCCTCTAATTATTTCGATAAAAGAAAGTTTCCTGCACAGCTTCACGTTACGCTCTTTCCAATGACACCAAGAACATGTCAATCGGTTCAGTAGTTTCGGAGGAGTAATTGTCACGTGGTCGTCCAGTGGTCGAAGATTCGACCAAAAACATGTAATGTATACGTATTGACTATTGGGTACTGAAGTAGACATCCCATTTATATGGACCAGCTATCACAATTTTTTAAATTAAAAACATGTAGGGGCCTAGTTGTGTTTTTAAGACACCGAAAGCGTGTCTTAAATTCTATTACATACCTTATTTTTTGTTACTGACAAAGTTGATAGGTCATAACAGTTGCTATAACTTAATACTTTAATACTTTTTAATACTTTCTCATGAAATGGCGTCCATACAATGTAGGTATTTTAAGCCAAGTATGAATGGAGATGAGTGTAGGATGAGTGGCGCGATCTTGTAGTCTTGTTAGTGACTAAGGCCGACATTCCTTAGACACAGCTGTTAATTAATATCCCCAAACTGCTAATGGCAACTAAGGGACCTACAGTTTATAGTGGAATCCGAACCACATTTTTTCCTTGGTATATACGAATAGGTCTAATCATCACTAGTACTACGGATAGTCGTAATACTCACTAGTGCGGACGTTAATCCACACCAGGGAGTATCCCATCCACAGTGCATACCTATAAATATCCACAATCCGTGACCTCCTAGTAGCTGGATTACAGGACGACGCCACCCGTACCAGTCATTTGTTCCCATACAACTAATTCAAAAAGTTTGACTTGGTAAAAAACATCGTGTATTAGACATAAATTTAGTAATTTAGATCAGCGCAATCTGTAGGTGGCTCACACCAACTACAACGAATTTAATTAAAATCTGTTGACAACTTTAACATGGGGATTAAAAAGGTTCAGGCTTCTCTATTTTCACCCCACGCTGTAAATAAAACATGTGATTGGAATTTCTTCCATTTGTTTTGATTGTCTGTTTATATTTCGTTGTTATTTCGTCACCAGCATGACAACCCATAAAGCCCACGTTAAATTTATTAAAATTTCAAATTAATTTTTTGAGCTTATATTTGAGCCTATTTTAATTTATAAAGGGATTCTGCACACCTACAGGAAAATAGCTTTCTAACAGTATGCGTAGATTTTCCCTACGATGCACACGAGCTGAGTAAAAAGGTTTTAAAGAAACATGCTTGCCTATTAATATATAGATAGATAGATTTGCTATGCATCATCCTATCTTGTATCTCCCTGATGAATGGTAACGTGTGCTTGTAAGCTACCGTAGTCAACTCTTCTCCGCTTTCACTTACACAGTTTATCAATTTAGACTATATATTTTTAATCGAATTTTGGAGTGAATTGTCATACCAAACAAATAGTTAAAGGTAATGCCAGTATTGGTTTGCTTTAGTACTGATAACAGTATAAAACTCAAATGTCAACTTAAATATTTCCAAAGTAAGACCATTAGGTTTTTAATTACATTTTTAATGATTACACTTACTAAAGCTATACATGTTTCTAAACGAATAATATAATTTGTAGATATTTCAGGTATATTGGCTTGATAATAAAGGATAAGGATTTTATACTATTAGAATGACTTACAAATTCACAAAAATAATGGATTGATTTGAATGTCAGGATTGGGATTATTAAATGATAAATATACTGATGATTTTTTAATTGCTTCAAAGATCTCTAGATTTCTCTGTTGGGTACAGTTTTTAACACATCCTTCTCTCTCAACTGCGGACTTTACAACCATATATCTTAAGTTTTCAAAATATTTAGTCTTTTTCTTCAACCTGTTTTCCAATTCAGATAAATTACTTTTCAAGTTCGAAATCGTTTCGTTCTGATTAGAGTATATAGTCTGAAAAACATTCAAGTTTCCTTTTAAATTTTTTTCTGTCTTTTCATGTTCCTCGATCATCATTTCTTTATTTTTGTTTTCTTCAAGAAGTTTTTCATTTGTGTTTTCCAGTTCGGACACTCTAGAAAGTAAATTTGAATTTGCAATTTCCATTTCGTTTAAACTTATCTCCTTTTCTCTTAGAAGAACTGAAACTTTACTCAGTCGGTTTTGAAGCTCCTTATTTTCTTGCTTGCACTCTGAAACAGTTTTAGCCAAGTCGTCGGAATCTCTTCTAAGATATTTGTTTTGCTCATATGTCAAAATTAACTCATCTTTCATAATTTTCATCTCGGATATCATTTCTGTCTCAACGTTTTGCAAAAGTTTTTTCTCTGTTTTCAGATAATTATTTTCGTTTTGCAAGAGGGCATTTTCTTTCCGGCAATTCTCAAGACAAGTGTTGAGGCAAGCTGCTTCTCCCGTAGAGCTCGTAGCTCTATCATGTTCGGATTTCAACAACTCATTTAAAACAATCCGTTGAAGTTTTAGATTTTCTACCTCTTTGACCATTATCGTCAGTTGAGTTTGTAGAGAGGTTGTTTGCGTGATACGACGTCTCCAAGCATTCAGAATGAACATCTTGCAAACTGTTCTTGCCAACTCTGACTCCTTATTGGTTAAGAATGAAACCTGAAGTTTTGATTCCATTTGCATATTTGTGTCCAAGGTGGTAATCTTTCGAGACTTGGCTGTCGTTCTCTGCGTCTTTGGCGTTAGATCCACAAGGGAGAGAGACTTTCTTCCAAGAGATGAGTAAGGCTTCTTCAATTCAGAAGATGGTGTATCAATACAGCAATTATGAGCCTTAATCTTTCGAGACATGGCTGTCGTTCTCTGCGTCTTTGGCGTTAGATCCACAAGGGAGAGAGACTTTCTTCCAAGAGATGAGTGAAACTTCAATCCAGAAGATGGTGTATCAATACAGCAATTATGAGCCTTTATTGCTTTGCAAAAAACGGGTAATTTGGAATCAGTTGAACTTGCGAGCTTTGATTTACCATTATTTGGTATTGGTAAAGTCGGTGCTGCTATCTTCTTCTCCGGTGCTGCTCCCTTCTTCTCACTAGTCTTACTCATTACTCTGCTTTTACTATTCCTTGATTCTAATTTCTTATTATTATTGAACAAATTCGTTTTAGAGATGACAAGTTTTGGGTAGTTTTTCATCAAATTGAGAATAAACAACAAAAACTTGCATCAGCTGTTGATTGCTTTGTAATAAAATATTGCTTCAGAGACAGCAAAGAGCAAAATAAACTATTCTTACTATATAAACTGTATTTACTTCAAATTTTAATTTAAAATATTTTTTATACTACTTTTTCTTTGTTTCTATTGAGGGGAAATACAGTTTTTCTTCATTGAATGTTAAAAGAACAATTTTAAATATAATATTTTTAGATGTTTTGTAAACTTATACTCTTTCAGACACAGTTATGGTTGAGGTGTTTGGATATCCGTTTGTTGTGTGTTCCTGTTGAAACCTACACAGAACGTGAACCTGGACAAGTTGCTTGAGTCTGAGTTATTTTGCTGAACGCACTGGAGAAAATTAAAAGTTTCAAAAATAATATAGCACTGTATTATGAAATAATTATTTTTGAGCGGAGCGAGCGAAGCTCTTATACGCCGACTCTTATGCATTTCGTAATACGCAAACTCCTCCTAGACAGCTGAATCAATCGTTTTCAAATTTTGCATGGTGATAAAAGACCATATCGGTGAGTGCCAACATCTATATGGCGTTAAACAAGTCTTAACCCCTTGGCTACATAGAGAATGTTGGTAACATTTTTACTTTAGTGAGTTATAATATAGATTACACTTTTGAATAACAAGAAACTAATAGTAAATAACGAAACGACGGAACGTCCTCTTAATATACCGGGTGGAACTAACGTTTTAAAACAGACGATCGGTAAGGATGATAAGTTTTGACAGCGTTTAACGACAATCTGTTGGATGTGGAGCTATAGGAATTAAATACATACAAATATCTACGAGATTCGTGCTTCGCAACAAGGCGAAGAAGAGAACAGAGAACGACAGCAATGCAATGCATGAATTGTCAATACAAATACACAGCATGTCGTCATTCCACGTTTAATTGAAGAAAAAAACACTTTGAGACAAAAGATATTAGATTTGTTTTGAATCCTAAAATATTCATTGTACGAAGGGGCCCGTGCGCAAATTGTGCGTTATAATAGGTTCAAAATTCGTCTGCCGTACAGTTGTACATTTAAAATTAATTTTCATAAACTGTTCCGACTCCTGTTTTTTGTCTGACTACGGTTAAACAATCGACAGAAGGTAATCAGCTGTTCAATTACTTTTCACGTTTAAAACCGTTGTAAAGATAGCTGTTCAGAAACACTGACTTTTAAAAGTCCCTTCTAGAAATAAAAAGGCTAGGGAAAAGAAGCCCTACGTAAATTTTATTCATAATTATTATTCGTCCCTCCGATAAATGATAAACTTGAAAATGACTTCTCAATCCACAGAATTGTTCTGTGCTCAACGCTCAACCACTTCAATCACTTCTCTGACCGCGAACAAATATATTAAATGGGGCGGTCAGAAAAGTGATGTTACGGTAGTATAATACACTTCTAGAATATGTATGATTTTAAATAATTAATTACAAAATTATTTCTGATGATTCAGATGTTCAAAACTGGTTTAAGTGAGCCATGACTATAGTTTAGTATGGAGTTGTATTTTTAATTAAGTTAATATAACATTTATGCCAAAGCATTGAGCAAAAAACGTGTGCCTATATTAACATAACTTTTATTTAAAAATTTAAGATAATTGAAAACATAATAATAAGGATGAAAATGAGAAAGCTCGTTTGAGATTGTTCAAATCAAATGCATTCAAATACAAGTGAACCAAGAGATACATATTGAACACATGGATAAACGTGTAAGCCTGTGAATGACCAGTCAGGCAGTCCATGTTCTACAGATCTGATGAACAACTTGCATCAGCATGTGTGAAGGCGCACACAAGAGGTATGATTATTGACCAATGTTAACCATGGATTATTTAAAATAAATCTACATTGAAACTGTCTGTAAATTTCGCTAATCTTAATCACTACAGTATGTCTCCTTTTAAAGAATGAACGGTATGAAATTAATGTTTTTCTTCAATTAATTATTTTAAAATATTTCAATAACACAAATGTATTCAACATTAAATGTTGTCCATTTTTAAACTGTATTTCTATTTTTTATTTATAAAATTCAAAATTTCGTATTGTTATGAAGATATTGATCATACACAAAACACAATAGTGGTAAAAGTGACATGTTGTCAAAACAAGCATTCAGTTTGAAACAGCAAATTCCTATTGTTACTGTGTTGTGGTATCTTAAGTGTTTTTGCCTTTTATCAAAGTTAATTTCTATTACTTTGCACAAAATATTTCTGGGTAAAAAGAGTATAGATGCCTCAAATTCATTGACGGCTTATAAAAATAGCACAATAATTTTCCTAACTTAATTTATTTTCATTCATAGCATCAAATTTTAATAAAAATTAATCGTTATAAATTATGAAACTAGAAACTACTTTCACATTGTTACAAGTTCTCGGAGTTTTTCCAGTTGTATTGGAGAAGAATATATTTTTTGCCAAAAATCGTAAGTATTTTGGAAGTCCACTGTACCACACGAATAATAAGTTATACATTTTTAATACTAGGAGTGTACCTAATGTAACACGTCAAAATACATTTAGAGTTGGTGAATTAAACACAATAAAATGCCTTAAATAGGTATATTTATGATAGCTCTATGACGAATTCCAGGCTAGATTTTGTTTTGTAAATCCGAACTAAGATGCTAAATTGACAGAAAAAATAGACTGAAAAGGAGTGAATACTGTACACTCAATAAATAAAAAAAATTTAACAATCTTTTGTCTTAGATAAAATGGTGCTGTTGATTTGAAGTACATTAGCTGATGTTGTTGAAAAATATAATTATGTTGTTTTTGAGGTACTAAAGTAGATTATGTTGTCAAAGTAGATATTGTTGTTAAAGTTTTTGAAGTAGGTACATATACTTACCGATATATAAATAAAGGTTTATTGTGTCTATATAAGGTTAATTGCCTATAAATAGATGGTTACTAGGTAGATGCTGAGTTTTAAGTTGATTTTTGTTGAAGTATACACTGAAAACTTCTCTTGTCTGGTTCTACTAACAATACACAGACAACTATATTTTATTGTGATTTCTTAAACAAATTCAATGACATCACAAAAACTAAGGGGCAAGGACACGGCTTTCAAGCAAGTCATGCTATACAACATTAATTAAATGTAATTGTTTTCAGGATCACAGCCACGGCTGAGAAAGCTGCTCATATGTTGCACTATTGGTCAGTTTGCTCTGACAGCTTCTAGACTTAACAGAATCGTCCTCATGATGTCTGCAGCCCCCCCAGACATGGTTTTGACCATGGTCATAACCGGGTTTTACCAACTCTCCGACACAGTTACCATGCTTCTACCTCTGATCAACATGAAACATTTCCATAAATGTATCCAACTAGGGAGGAAGGTTATGGCATCGAGTGGTGGTCGTTTGCCGAAATGTTCACGTGCTTTCTTAAATTTCTTGTTCCAGAACATACAGTGTATTTTAATCATAGCACAATTCAACTTCCTATTAACGCGTTTGGGGATTCACAGGTAACTATTACAATTTAAGGATTGATTACAAATCTATAGTTATTTGTGCAACTAGTGAGAAAAGTAAGCAATTGACTCACTCGAGAGAAATCCTTACTCACGAGCCGTAGGCGAGTGAGGAATGGTTTCTCGAGTGAGGCAATTGTACTTTGAACTCGAGTTGCACATTATACTTTTCCTACAGTTACCATAAAACAAATAAATTGGTGAAGAAACATAACCTATTTTTACACAGAAGTGAACTTTTAATATAACATTTAATGTGAAGTGACAAATACAACAGTACAACAGCTGACCAGCTGATTTACTGCCAGTGATGCCAACGTATTTCGGGCGCATACGACATTGCCTGCATGTTACGCGCTCACTATTTCGTGCCTTCACGTTGCAAATCTGGAGTGAGACAAAGTAATTAGAGTGAGACAATGTTAACATTGTCTCACTGATGAGCGAATTGGCCACTTTGCTTTCTCAAATCAGTGAGAGAACATGTACATTGTTAGGTAACTGTAGGAAAAATTAATTTGAATGTCACCTAGGTAGGGTAGTGTTAGCAAATGTTGATTTTTTAAATACAGTACAGTAGATATTATAGTGTAGTCTTTATCTTATGTAAACCATTATCACAATCATTGTATCACTATTGAGACAGAGACCAAATGTTGGTATTTTAATATACAACAATGAGTGTACAAGGGAGTGAGATGTTTTTTGTATCTTTGTTGTATCGAAGAAAATCTAACAGTTAAAGACACCATGCCTAACATTTTCGAGAGCACCCATTTAGTCCCATAAGGTGGTCCTCAACCTGAATTTTAATTGGCCAGGTGTCCAGAATTCATGCCAGCAAACCTGCGTACCTTAAACCAATTCTGTGATCCTTGTAAATAATTATATAATGAAACAGACACCTAATCACAGAATACGATTCATACTTAGCGGGGGCATAAATTTTCTTTCACGACGATTTATAATACCTACCATGACAAGACTTTTTCCATAGGGGTGGGGACCAACTATAATAGTAGAGAATGAAGTAAAAGACATGACGTTGATTTGATAATATCAGACTTTAGTTAGCTCACTTTTGGCTGCTTGGTGGGGATTTTAATTTACAGACAACCCTATTATTGTAAACTTAAACAAAATTAAAGTTGTAAAGCTTTTGGAGTGAATTGCACTCATTAACACCACCAGGTACCTTTAACCTATTATGGAAAATATAAGTGTATAATCATCTCACTCCAGTTCTTCATCCCACCAAATGTTTTTATTTTTATTTTGTGTCCGTCTATGTTATTGGCTGTTTTGTAAGGAAACTGCCTAAATCCTAGTCTTGTTACTGTCAAACAGACCTTTTGCTTGATGCATCATAATTTAATTGATCAGCAAAGGGTTCTGGGCCCAGAAACAATCTCACTAGGAATCAAACCATAGCGACCTTCATATTTGAATGCAAGCCCCATAAACTAAACTACCTATTCAATTAATACCACCATCATTAGACCTAAGTCAAAAATACCCATAGAAGTGTGACCATAAAAAAATTTTGAACAGAATATGTCATAGAAATATGCTATGAGATATTACTGTCTGCTTGAGCACATTGTGTTGGGCAGCTGCTTTTCTACTTATCACCTGAAGAGTCCTTTAATGTAAACTGTGTTAAATAGTCGTTACTCGTTTGGTCTAGATATCTTCACTTTATTCAATTGTAAATCAACTTTTCAGATCGAAATACCAAACTGCTCTACTGGCATTGGAAATATGCAATTGCTTTATCGTGTCAACCACAGTTAACTACACATTTCTAACAGTTTTGAGCATCGCCTCGATGTCCTACAACCAAATCAACCAAAGATTATCAAAATTGTCAAATGGGAAGTTGGAAAAAGATGTGAAAAGTGAAAAAATAGAAAATCTGCGGAGGAAACATTGGAAAACTGGCAACTTGCTTGTTCAAGTTTCCCGTGCATTTTCTTTTAACGTTTTTCTATTCTGCAGCACAACCTTCGTTAAAATGACTTTCCTTGTGTACCTCCTGTGTGTGACCCCTGAAATCTGGAGCTCCAAGTTTGCTGAAAATCCTAAAACTTTCATCGCTTTACAACTGACACTTTACTCTATTTGTGGTTTATTGATTGATTTTGTCATTCTGTGCTCTGCTTGTCAGCAAATACTTGATGAGGTTGGTTTTTAAAGTATAATTTACTTAGACTATACTACTTTTGCTACATTTTAGATTAAAATGTAGAGAGAAGTAGTCATTCCACACTCTTGTTTAAATTGTAGCCAATTCTGGAATGAAAATTAACACAGCTAAATTGAGCCTTCGACAGGAAATTAAATTTACTGTAGCACACTCTGTTATGTTCTATTTGAATGAAAAATTGGCTACATACGTTCTATATAGATGTGAACAATTTGATATACAAGAACACTAGCTCATAAAGATCTTTAGGACAAAAGAGCTAGGCAAACAATTTTATATTTTTCAAATGCTTGTCCTCTAGTGTTAAAAACCACAGAGAAGTAGAGAAGTGTGCTTTCGGCTCTTGTAACTTGTATGCGTACATTAGCACTAAGGCTCACAACAACATAGTGAGGGCAAGTAAGAGCTTTAGTGGTGATCATTGTGCTACAAGGTCTTTGTCCAGCATGAGGTTGTAGTACGATGGCAAGGGGGGAAAGGAGTGCTAAAGGGGTTAGGAGAAGCGATCCAACAGTGGTGGTAGGGGCTAGACACCAGCGACTGGGGTTGGACACCAAAACTATTTGTAGACACCAGTGACTAGAGCTTGGCCCCTGAAGTGCACACTGAATTATTCCTCCGTTTCTTATTTCTCTGTGCTAAAAACCCCAAAGAGTAAACATATTATAAAATCCGCCCTAAAATAAGAGAAAACTTTAATTTACTGGTCTTCAGTGTACTCAACCAATAGTAATCTTCAGTTTTGACAATAGAACTGTTGCTCAAGTCAAAGTCGGTGGTTTGATTTATATGGTACATTTGCTGGATAAACCAATGTAATGAAGAAAATTAATGTTTCTATTATATCCAACTAGCTGGCCTGACAAATTTCGTCCTAATGTGGTTTTATGTCAAATGCTCGTTCATTTTCAAGATGAGCTCGTTCGCATGGCTCAATCACGTCCTGATTAAAGTTCGTTCGCTGCGCTCACTCGGCTTCAGGTTAGCTTGTTCGCTTTGCTAGCCCACCTCTGGGTTGAAGTTCGTTTGCTATACGCTCACTCACCTTTTAGTTGCAACTTAGCTGTTGTCATAAAAAAAAAAAAATAATAGTGCTGCACCCTGTTGGTAAACCTATTAAATTTTTAATGCTATGGAACATCACAGAATCAAATTGCTTAGTTGAACCACCTGTTAAGATTCTTTAATTCCATTTAAATATGATTACTCATAAGGTTAACATGGGAATCCCAGAGCCACTGGGGCTGACCCCTTTTAAGGGATCTGCACCAAACTTCACACAAACCATCCTTGAATAATGCTTAAAAATACCTGAAAGTTTCATTACAATCTGTCAAGCGGTTTCGGAGTCCATAAAGGACAAACAAACATACATTGGATTTTATATATATAGATAATTTATTTTCAAACCACATTTCAGAACCATAATTTCTTGTGGTTGTTTAAAACAAGGTTTTAGGCGATTTCACATTACAAGATTGGATAAGGAGTTCCACAACTTTATTGATAGTTTAATTTTATGGAATGATTTTTTTATCGTAACAAACTGAAACATACCAGCCTATTTACTTTATAGGTTGATGATTGTATTTATTTTGCAGGGAAATAAAACGCCAGTGATTTTATACCGTATTTTGAGGAAAAGGTCTGATACTTCAGAAAACAGCACAATCCTAGAAGTAGGTATCTTATCTTACTAATATTATAAATCTGAAAGTTTGTGAGTTTGTGTGTATGTTTGTGTGTGTGTTGCTCAATCACGCATAAACTACTGGACGGATTGGGCTGAAATTTGGCATGCTGATAGCTCACATTCCCGATTAACATTAAAGCATATTATTATCTCAAAAACCCTTTCGGGCTCCGCCCCAGTGGCTCTGTAGTTCCCCATGTTAATCTTATAATTTTTCATATTTAAAAGGAATTAATGAATCTTAACAGCTGTCTCAATTAAACAAGTTGGTTCTGTTCTATGATGTTCAACAGCATAAAAGTTACAAGGATTACCAACAGGGTGCAGCACTATTAATTTAAGGATATCACAAGAGACAGAGTATTCAAAAATTCTGTTTAGTTACCTAGGTGATTATAATCCTTACCTTAACATGTGAAGGTTGCTGATTTGATTCGTTTCCAAGCATAGCAAATGATTGCTTAGCCAGATCAGTGTTGAAGATACCGTAACATCAAATCAAGGTTAAATTTATTACAAATATTTATCAAGTTTTGCATTATTTAAGCATCTTGTATTTAAATTATCAAGTTTAAGATTTTGTTCTGTTACAGATTCGTAAGTTTCTGGTCAACATCAGATCCAGGAACATTACGTTGAATGGTTGGGACTTTTTCTACGTTTCCAAAGCCATATTTTACGGAGTAAGCATACAATATAAACTGATTATTTACTTAATCCATTCACAAAGAAGAAATTAAAAATACTCATTTATTGGAAATTCAGGAGTAATGTAGTTTATATTGTTTAACAATATAACTATATATATTAATGAGTAATATGGATCAAAATTATGATTAATATAAAATCAATATTATAAGCCAAATGACAAACCAACAGATATTCGTGATTCAAGTCTCAATACGTAGTTTGAATTGAGTACGTAGTATATTTATCTCAGAACTAGTAGATCGAACTTGTACCCTTTGCTTCACAAGAGTGTGCAAAGTTCAAACCTAGTAGATTAATTCTTTAAATCTAAGTGTAAAAACAATGGCAGAAATTTAATATATAACTCCATGTTAAATCAATAGATAATCAAATGCTCCTATGATTATCGAGAACAGAGTAGGTAGTCATAGATTGATAGGGTTTTACGGTTTCCCAAAGAATTCATACTACATTGATTATCTTGGTCATAGTAATGGAACATCTTTTAGTTTTTATGAAAACCGATGATGCATAATATACATTTTGTCTGTTTCAGGTGGTTTCACAGATTGTTTCTTATATAATTTTGCTAATTCAGTTCAAAATATTTCAGTAGTTGTAGATTTACAAGAAAACTAAACTAGTGACGATTTATGTACCAAAAATAATCTGTTGTATCTAATATATAAAATTCTCGAGTCACAGTGTTTGTCTGCAAACTCCTCCGGAACGACTTCACCAATCGTAATGAAATTTGGTGTGTAAATTCTGTAGGTATGCGAATCGGACGTAAACTATTTCCCGTTTCGAAATTCTTAAAAGGGCTCCGCCACAGTGGCTCTGGAGTTTCCCATGTTAACCTTATGAGAAATGGAATTAATGAATCTTAACAGCTGTTTCAATTAAACAAGTTGGTTCTGTTCTATGATGTTCCAGTTACAAGGATTACCAACAGGGTGCAGCACTATTATTTCTTTTAATTTGCAACCAAAAGGTGAGTGAGCGTAGCGAACGAACTTCAATTTGGAGGCGAGTGAGCGTAGCGAACGAGCTAACCTGGAGGCGAGTTAGCGTAGCGAACGAGCTCCAACCTAAAGGCAAGTGAGCGCAGCGAACGAGCTCCAACCCAAAGGTGAGTGAGCGTAGCGAACGAACTTCAACCAGGACGTGATTGAGCAATGCGAACGAGATCATCTTGAAAATTAAACGTAACGGTACTTTCTTTCCATCGGTCTGTCTTAGGGGAAACCTATAACTTAGGCGATACAAAGTTCGCCGGGTCAGCTAGTTTTTTTATAACATCATTCGTGAAATATTTGTATTATTCTACTCTTATAATTTGAAAGCTAATAACAATTATAAATGATAAACTATAAATTGTATAATAGTTACAACTTTAAAAATAGTTAGCAATATATTTGTAAGGTAGTCCACGAAAACAAGTGGGTAGCTTGTTGAAGAAAATATGTTGGATGTAAAAATGGATATTTAAAGTTTTTGAAAGTCTGATTTGAGGTGTGACTAGGTTGTTTTTGTGCCTCGTGTTGTATGGATGAGAATAGCTAGAAAATTTTAAGGGGTTGTTTTTTTTTTTTTAATTAAATTATAAAGAATGTTCATAGATGGCAGTGTAAGCAAATTTAAATTGGAAAAGTGATCCCTACAGGATTCATGATCTTGCAATCCTAGCATGGCTCTAAGAGCTTTCTTTTGCCAAACAAATGCTTTCTGAGCCAAATGTGAACCACCCCAGAGACGCAAACCATAAAGCAGCTGTAAGTGAAACAAACCGTAGTAAGTCATTACCAAAGTGTTAAAACTCACACATGATTTAAGTTTTCTCAAGAGACAGGTTATTCTAGCCAATCTTTTACAAAGTTGTGTAATGTGGTTATCCCAGCTTAGTCTGTTGTCAAGATGGATGCCTAAGATGTTTGTGACCTTTATGTAGATTGAGGAGGGTTATGTTTGGTTTTAAAGTGAGGTTGTATACGTTTTGTAAAATATTGCTTAAAGTTTAATTTTTTTATTGATATAGTAAGCTACATGTGAGGGGGCTTGACTAAAATTGAAGAATTATAGTAAAACATCTCATTCATGAAGCATCAATATGAAGCAATTGATGCTATTGCTACACTAAGGTATGTTGTCATATTCTTATGGATCTATTAACATCAAAAGTAGGGGTTTGAAAGTAAGTAGGTTTACACTTTTAAATCAGTTTATATATTTTCAAACTAAATCATATTCGAAATTATATTATATATTCGAACAGAGGGTGTTTTTGGCCTCTGGGGACCTCAAAACGAAAAAGTATATCACTCCTTGGTCCAGGTCTTACCATGAGTACTACGGTAATAGCTTATTCTCCCTATATGGGAAATTTGCTAATAAACATTGCATAAACTTTATATAAACCGAATAACAATAATAATAACATTCAAGATATTTTATAAACTTAATAACTCTAAATAGGTAAATTACAAAAAAGTGTGATCCTGTATCAACTAACAGTGGGTCTTCAATAATTAATTTAAACCTGATCATAGTATGACTGAAAATGACAAGGTCATGCCACAACACTGACCACATATTTTACTTTCTACCAGAAATTCAATACAATAGTTGTGTATTCATGCTCTAAAACAACTTTAGAACAGACACTATTTGACGTCCCGGTAATACAAAGTTCTTCATTTGGTGTGATGGATTCTGCGATGGACATAACTTTTCTGCATTCTGTTTTGCCATTGCCAATCTCCCATACCTCTTGAAAGCGTTGATCATTGTATCCATGCAACAAAATAAATCTTCCAGCCAACATTTCAGTAAAAAGAAGTTGAAAATCGACCCTCAATAGGCAACTGGTTACTAAATTGACAGGATTTACAAGGTATATTTCTTGCTCGGTAGTTATCAGTAGGTTACTGCCTAGGGGATGAACAGTGGTTTCAGGACATGTTTTTATATAATCAGGTAGTAAAGATGTGCTTGGTCCAGTTTTATACTGGTTCATTGCATCATGATGATGTACTATCTCGAGGGGATGATAGTCATCTATGACACTCAAATGGCCATCAAAATACAACACACGTGAATCATGCATATAAGAATCGTGAACAAACCGACTGGGCAGGATAAACTGTAACAGTGAAGTATCATAAATAATTGAGCAACACTTTCCCACATCATTTCCTATGTTAGCGACATGTTTTAAACAGTAGGTTACGAGGACCTTTTCAGTGACTTGCTGAGTAGACTGTAAAGTTATACTTTCTATTGGTCCGATTTCGTATCTGTCTTCTTTAACCTTTTTCCCCGTATTGACGTCCCAAATGTGCAAGATAGCAGATTCCCCATGTTCATAGGTTCCAATCATGTATTGCCCACTAAAAACAAACTTACAATGAAACTCAACCTCTGGAAATTCACTAATTGTTGAGACCACGATACTTTCAATATCACAATCAGCTGTTAAACTACGAGAGAACTCTTCCGGTTTATCAAAAAAGAAGAGATGTTTCCGAACCCAGCTTTTGGAATCCAAGCTGATTTTGTTAACTTGTACTACATTACACTGAATGACAACTATCAGATCGCTATTGACTATTTTATAAATTTTAGCTTTCCGCAATCCACTCAAACAGTGGGGTATCGTCAATACTAGGACTGGAGTCTCAGCTAAATTCCAAACTCGAGTCTCATATGTTCGACCTTCATCATGGGTATATCTGTTTTCACATATATGGTCATTGTCCAAAAATAATACATAAGGAAACAGAAAGCGGCAGCGCTCATCTTCATGTTCAATTACTTCCTTCCTGAAGCGACCACATCTAACATTTTGAAATAAGTGTCGCTCTTGCAAGAACTGAAGCCGGTTTTCTTCAATGGGCATAAGTGTGTCGTTTGTTAGTTGAAAAGCAGGTTCAACAAGGCACTTAGTTTTTGAAAAATAGTGATTTGAGCTAGTTATACAATGTCTTTTCCAAAATAAATTATCACTAAAAATACTGTACCATATTCTACAAACGCCCATGCAATTGCTTAAATCTTTTTCAGAGAGAAAAGGAACAAGTGCATCTAGAACTAATAGGGGCAAATGCTCAATGTCCAGTGCTTTCCCCATGTCATGGAATCTGTAATAGGAAACAAGTGTTAATTAAAAAATACTAACAATATATTTACTCACACATAACGAGCCATCAAGTTGACCCTTAGAGAAATCTCAATAGGCCTAAATGTTAAGAATTTATCCTGGACCTAGTTGCCATTTTTCATCATATATTTTAAAGCTATTGTTGATTTCTAGACTTACGAGACTACGACAGACATTCAATTATTGTACAAAAAACACATGACCTACTCATGATGTGAGCCCTGATGATCATGAATAGCCAGCTGAAGGACGGTTGTTGAGCCTACTCTTTTTATATATTTTATGTCATTATTATTGTTGTTGTAACTCGTTAGCGCATTTGCTGTTTTTTTTTTTTTTTTTAAACAGTTGCAAATAAAAATCTTTAACATTATTTTGTTTTCTAGCTTAGTTTGTTAATTACTGATGCAATATGAAAAGTATATAGTTCACCACATGGACAAATAGTATATTTCATAATAAGAGTAGAAAGTGAGTCATTACATATCTGAGACCATGTTTGAAGTTCGAGATTTATCGAGCACTTTAATTGGTCAAGAATATGTATGGACCCACTTTCACTTGTGTTTTGAACATTACTTTTCGCTACACTTCAAAGAATAATTATTTTCTTCATTACAAAACTCATAGCATTTTTTTAGGTTATGCCGTTATGCCTTCAATTAAAAGTTAATATTTACTTTAGTTCAGTGGCGTTGCTTGGTTAAATTCCAGGGGGGGGGAGAAGCCTCAAATTTCCCAACTGCATAACATAGATTTCCCAACTATTTTTCTTTTTAGAAATCAATTTCTGTACTATTTTTAAAAATCTACAAATTAGTATACTACACTGCAGTAACATTCAATTCAGTATTTATAAACTTGCATTAACAAAACATAGCTAGTTTTACATATATACAAAATTACTCAATTTCTAAAACTTCTACCAATTCATAATGAAATTTTATGACTTCAAAAAACTTGAACAAGTAATGTTTCAAATCCAAAAAACTTTGCAAACCATTGTGGTAGCAGACGTAGCAGTGTAAAATTTTAGGGATATAAAATAAGCCTCAGAGTACAAATTAGTATAGAAAAAATATTGTATGAAAAAATAATGAAATTAAAATACTTTTAGAAGTTAAGATCAACATTTTAACTTTCATAAAACTTACAACTAGGGTAGGCCTAAACAAGTTTGTAATGATGAAATATTAATATCAGTGTTGTGAATAATATTATTCTAGTCTATAGAAAAGAATAAACCTAAAATAAGACTCGTATAAAATAAAAACGTTCAACTTGGTTGATAATAAACTTATACATACAATAAAAATGTTAACCTTCATCTCCATCAAACTAGAACTAGAATCAAAAATAGATCCTTAGGTCTATTTATTTCCAAAATTTAATGACACGATTTTGATAATACAATACAACATCTCGAACCCCTATTTACTGGTATGGTAAAAAAGTGAACTTGAAGGTTGAAATTGTCGCCTATTGTGGCCACCCTCAGCGACTTTGTCGTCGCGACAAAATCGCGTGAAATTAAGTCGCCGCGACAAAGTCGCCAAGTGTGGCCCTAGCCTTACCAATATAAATGAATAATTTAAAGAATGTCCCAATTGTTAGAAACTTAATTTTGAAATCTGTTTTCAACCTGGGGTCCTGTAAACCTCTTTTTACATGTAATCTTTCAATTTAAAAATATACTAATCAAAGTACAAACTAGTGATAATGTTTAGTCTATCCTCTGAAAATGCTTACAATAACAATACATGGGGATTTTCATGCATTTAAATGACCCATTAATATTATATTATACGTATAAATTACAATTAGGCTGATAGACATAATATTAAAAACACCAAGATATCTACTATCACGTTAAAATTCTACGATTTTATGTCAGATTGTTAGACATAGCCAGTGGGCTATGTCTAACAACAACAACCTTATAACAACCTTATAAGGGAGTGCCCTTATAAGGTTTGTAAATCAAACTTCATTTACACTTTACTGACTTTTGGACTAGAAAGTTATACGAAAATATATTAAACAATGTGTTTTTATTTTGGCTATTGAATTAGCTCTCCCTTTTTGCCTAGCTTTAAAATTGCATTTCTGTTTTATAAAATAGTTATTTGTGCAACTAGTGAGCAAAGTGAGCAATTGACTCACTCGAGAGAAATACTTACTCACGAGCCGTAGGCGAGTGAGGAATGGTATCTCGAGTGAGGCAATAGCACTTTGCACTCGAGTTGCACATTATATTTTTCCTACGGTTACCATAAAACAAATAAATTGGTAAAGAAACGTAACATATTTTTACACAGAAGTGAACTTTTAATATGACATTTAATGATACAACATTACAACAGCTTACCAGCTGATTTACAGCCAGTGCTGCCAACATATTTCGCGCGCATACGACCTTGTCTGCATGTTACGCGCTCACTATTTCGTGACTTCACGTTGCAAATCTGGAGTGAGACAAAGTAATTAGAGTGAGACAATGTTAACATTGTCTCACTGGTGAGCGAATTGGCCACTTTGCTTTCTCAAATCAGTGAGAGAACATGTACATTGTTAGGTAACTGTAGGAAAAGAAATATTCACCATTTCTTAATTATAGTTCACGTTAGTTTATGACAATATCAATATTTTTATTGTAGGGGGAAGAATATTATCGCACGGATTAACAGCTCCGCGTTAAACTGTAGTTGTGGTATCAGGGTAGTGCTTGGCAAAGCTTTAAGCGTTTGCTTTGATATCGTACTAGGTTGCAACATAACCTTAGGAAGCTTTACATTTTGAACAGAGAGGATTATCGTAAAATACAATCATTTAAAAGCTCACATGAAATTAAATAAAACAATTTATTCGTTTTAAGAGGATTATTTACTGCAAACAAGATATGTATTTAATAATGATTGCAAAATTGCTACTATGAAAAGAGTTTTGTGCCTGGGAAGAAAAAGATTCTTTGGATATTACGGGCCAGATGCAACAGTTTTACTAATTCCACGAATTGACAGTTTGATTCTAAATGACCGATGAAAACTAAACCCTTACATAGAAGCAAATTAGTAATAAATGAACGTGTTTGCCATTAAATATCACGTTAAGTTTGCTATAGTTAATTTAGAAAGGACATTTTGTTGTATGAAATATAATTATTTGTTAAAAAAATATAAAACAAATTGTGTTATTAGTTTTTATTAAGTGCACTAAAAATTAAAACATATCATTGATCATAATAGTGTAAATACATGATATAAATAGGCATATATTTCTCATCCAGTATCACCGTTATGTTTGTATAATGGTACTTAAATCACGTTATATAAACAATTTACACACTTTTACTGGTCGTTTTCCTTTTCTCATTATCAGGTTAACAATTGTCTTATATCGTTTATGGTTGTACAATCTTTCCTTGCTGTGCATAAAAAGAATACATTTCTGATTACTCTAATCTCTTTTTTAGATTTAAATTGTCTTTGCACACATTGTGAGGCTGTCATTATTCCCATAAAATTCTTGAAAGGGCTAAGACCACTTTCTTCTCCGATTGAATTAAAAAAGCCAGTTTTGTTGCTCTAAATACAACATGAGCAAAGTAACAAGGAAGATTGCACGTTCATAACATTCTACGACTCTGAACGTTTCCTATATTAACAAGTAAGCCTGGAGATAGTCAAGCATAGACAAAAATCAAACTTAGAGTGAAAGTCAAACATCAAATTTTAGGTTATGTTTTGTCCACGTAGATCTGTTTCAGAGTGATTAGTTGATTCATTTGTAAATCCTTAATTAGGAATGATAAATAAATTGTGTAGATTTTTTTTTAATATTCAGAGAATACATATTTCATTTAGGTTATTAAAAAATAAGAGTTTTAGAGGTAATACCGATACACAAAACCTATCCTATCTGTTATTTTAATCTGCTTATTAGCAAGTACTTCGGTCAGTTAGCCTGCTCCAAATACCACAAAAAAAGGTATAAAATATATTTCATGTGACTGACGGAAAAAATATTTTTGAATTTCTTGTAAACACTAACAAACAACATAATTGAACAGAAGAGCTACATTGCTTGCACTTTCAAAATTCAAACTCGCAGTCTCGCAGACGAATCATTCAGAATCATCCACACAGGACAGGATCAAGGTAGCCCACATACGTCCAATAAGGAACAAAATTTCTCGTAAACGAAATTCCAACAAGCTATACCGCTAATTGATTATTGATTTCTTAAAATAAGGCGTGTTTAGCCATTGTTTAGCCTTGTTTAATCAAAGTTAAATGAAATCAAAGAAGCTTAAAGTTTATTTGTCCAAGTCAAAGCAATTTTTATCTTTGATGGATTTTCGGAAATATTTAAATTTTGTTTAGTTTAAAAATATATTTTTCTTGTATCTGACTTCCCAACTGTCCCAACTCGTGGCAAGGAAATTCCCAACTTTTCTCTTTCCCAGATTCTAGGGGGGGGAGGCTACCCCCCCTACCCCCCCCAAGGCGACGCCCCTGCTTTAGTTGTTGAAAATTGAAACAGTTGATAAAACAACAAATATAGGTTTCTGCATTTACAAAATGTTTACAAACTGTTCACAAACTATTTACTATTTACAATTATGTTCAGATAATGTTGTCCAACTCACGCTGGAGACCCACATAGCACAGAATATTTATTTGATATCAAATAAACATTCAATATATCAAACTATGTCAAATCAAAAATTTGATATTTATTTGATATTCATTTAATGTTCAAAATGTCAAAGTCAAACAATGTCAAACTTTGAATATTTATTGTATCTTCAAAATATCAAAGTCAAATAACATCAAATTTAGAATATTATCTAAATATTCTTAATGTTAAAAATTTGATTTTCTCTTTGAAAATTTCCAAATATACTAGTTTTAAAAATTTTTAGATTTAACTTTTTAAATTTTTTAGAGTAAAGAATTAGTCCCCAGCCTACAGGGGGCTGAATTTTTATTTCAGGTTTAGTGTTGCCTACAGTACTTTTTTTGAGGCTTCTGATTGGCTGAGGGAACATCATTACCGCAACGATACGGATTTACGTCAACGGCCTCGGTGGTATAGTGGATAGAGAGCTGGGCTGATAATCCGAAGGACCTGGGTTCGAATCCCACCCGTAGCACTATTTTTTGTATTGGACATTTTCATTATCAACACGTTTGGTTGGTTTGGTTAGGTTATGATGGTTTAATTTTATAATTAAAACATTATAAAATTGAATTTGACCCATTTATAGTTTTATTTTATTAACAGAAACATATTTTCGAATAAAACCTTCATTCGATTTTTCATTATCAGCAATTATTCTGGTTAGTTTGGTTAGGTTATGATAGTTTAATTTTATAATTAAAAAATTATAAAATAGGATTTGAGGCATTTATAATTTTATTTTATGAACACAACTATTTTTCGATTAATAAACCTTCATTAGATTTTTTCATTGTCAGCACGTTTGGTTGGTTTGGTTAGGTTATGACGATTTAATTTCACAATAAAAAAAATATAAAATCGAATTTGAGGCATTTATAATTTTATTCTATGAACAAAACTAATTTTTCAATTAGTAAACCTTCATTAAAGTCAATCAGATTAGAAGCCTCTAAATGACACTGTTGGCAAAATTAATCCTGAAAAACAAATTGTGCCTACAGGGGCCCATTTCATAATAAACTACAAGTTACAACTTGTAACTTGTTATTTCCATTAGATTTGCATTGGGCAATCAGCTGATTTACTAATAATATTAGTTTGTACTTTATTATGAAATGGGCCCCAGTTTGTAACATGGAGGTCGGAGGTCAATAATCTCAAAATAATTAATAATAGGAAGGAACACTGAACACTGTAATTTTTAATTAATTGATGATGGATTTTGACTTTTCGCGGGAGGGGGGGGGAGTTGTTGGAACATCTGATATTTTTCTGAATCTAGGCTTACTACACATTTCAAGAAGAGTGAATAGGAAACACAGCTTTTTTAAAAGTTTTGTTTATTAATAAAAAAGTCAAACTCCCGATTGGCCTTATCATTTTATTTTTACTAGTAAATTAAACCAAACGTAAATTTAAATTTTTTTAAGTGTAATATAACTCTAAAAATATGTTAAGTATCTAGTTTGAGCTTGACTTGGCCCATTCGTATGAAAGGAAGAGAGGAAGACTGAAGACAAAACACCAACTTAATTCTAACCTAACTCAGCAAACAAAACAAAACATTACAATACAAAACAAATTACAAAATCCGTCGCGCGACCAGTGAGTGGTGGCCAGTTTACTCACGGTGTGGATTTATTTATTTATTAACCAACAAATTGCCCATTTTGAGGGAAAGTACACGATTTATGTAAAATGTACAGTGACAACTAACTTGTTGAGTAGGCTACACAAGTAGTGAAAATAAACTATGGAAGCAACAAGAGTATCAAGATTCAAGAACAAGACATAACCTCAAATCAGTGTGCTGATATTTTGTTTAGTGTGTGTCACTGTTAGTTTAGAGTTGTTATTTTTGTGACTGGGTATTGGCATAACCTACACCGAACATCTTTTCACGTTTTGATCCTTGGAGTATGTAAGTATAAGTCACTATAGGCTACCTAGTAACATAGACGTATTTTAGGCCTTGGCCTTACCTAGACCTAAGTAAGTTAAGCTACTGTACAAATTAAATTGGCCAACTTATCATTCCTAATGCCTTAACTTAAGTATAAATAGATAAATCTGAAACCTCAAAATAGGCAATCTGTTTTAGAGGAAGTATTTTTCTGCATACTAATTAGGCCTAGGCGTAAGCTACTAAGTTAGGCGGCTTGCTTAGTAGTTCTTACTGAACCAGTAGTTTATTTAGCTTCAAAGGGCAACTTCCGGATGAAAATAGTGTTCAATATATAGGCTAGTAAATAGGACTAACTTACTGGTTTACATGGCAAATGGACCATACTGTGTTGTAATACCTTGTTAGGCTAATTTTGAAATATTACTAAGTTATGTGGGTTATATTTTACGTCAGTCACTAACTTAAGTTTATGTAAATTCACCATCAAGAATAAGTTACCGGTAACTTAATTTAGGCTAGCCTAGGCCTAACATATTCTACCTCAACCAGGTTACAATTTACCGGTATTATAAAAGAAATAGCCTAGCCTATTTGAAATCCATTTTCCTTTTAAACTGAATTGGGGTACACTTCCGTATCTGTTGTCAAAAACAACTGAATGAACATAGGCTATAACGATCGATATTTTCATTCGGTTGTTTTTGACAACAGATACGAAAGTCTACCCCTGTATTGTCTCTTAGTCTTTTGTATTTTAGTTGTTGTCTGCTTCCTTTACCAACCAATGATTAGGCCTAACTAATCTTGATACATATTTAGGCCAGAGAAAGGTATGCATGAATTTAACTAAAAGTAGTTTTCTCTCCATTGTTTCAGTTGATAACTCTGCAGCTTTGGTGGAAGTTATTATTTGGTAGCAGTGAATAATTTGCCTACGGTACCAATTCTCCCGAGTGACAAAGTGGCTGTCTAGCAGCCTGTAGGCTGGGAAGGAGGAATAAATTTTTCTTTTGCAATCTGCATCTGAAGCCAGCTATCTTGCGTAAGTTTTTTTTTTATTTACAATCAGACATTAATAATAGGTAGACATACATATATTTCAATTAGGTTTTCTCAAAGTTAAAATAAGTTAAAATAAAGTTTCAATCTTAGGTGTTTTTATTTCAATTTTTCTGTTTGATTCGCCATGACTGTGTATGTCTTTTTTGCCATAACGGGTACAGTTCCGCAGAGAACCTGCGATATATTATCGGATGAATAACATTATATATCAATAATTATCCGATTCAATACATCGTTCCCTATGTTTTTTCACTATGTAAACATCAAATTGAGTTATGATTTGCAGATTTGGTGAATTGGTTTTGCAATATTAATATCAAATCAGATATATATACCGTCCGATAATATATTGCAGGTTCTCTTAGGAACTGTAGATAAGTTAGGCTCTACCACCAAAACACAACCTAATTCATGATAGGTACCTATTGGGTAATAACGTAGCCTAAGGTTCATCACACAGTTAAGAGAGTTTCTCTTTTTTGTGACCCACTTATATAGGAAGTCTTTGATTTACACTATATAAATATTCCGGCAGTGCTAACTTGTGTAAAAGAAAACTGTATTAGTTGAATTTTTTTAAACGCACACATAGGCCTATACACACACCAAACTACATCCGACCGTTGCACTCATTTCAGTCAGTGCTCACCCCAATATTTGTCTGTTCAAGTGACTGAGGATTACTTTTACCACTAGGCTACCTAGGTCAAAATTTTCAATTTTCAGATTTAGATTTAGCTTTAACAAGGCTACTCAAAAGAAGCAAATGCCATCAAAATATAAAATAGATTTCACTAACAATTTAATATGTGTACCTAGTTGTAGGCTATCCTGGGTGTTGATCAGGAAAATTAAAATATATACAAATTCTAGTGCTAATACTAATCTCTTTTATACAGAGGCAGAACCGGTACGCAAGAACACTAGGATCGTGGTGTAATGGAAATATATGTTGTTGCTACTATAATCAAGAATTGGCTTCGCCCAGCAAAGTTTAGGATTGATGCAAGGTAAATTTATTGTGTTATTTATAATTTAGGTTAAAGAAAAGATTGCTTATCTAATTACCTAATATAGAACTTAAATTTTATTATAATTAACAGATTAGGCCGACATCTAACTACTGTGATGTTTTCTTTTCAAATTGTGAATTTTCAGTGACAGGCTATGCAAATGAGCAAAACTTAATCTGCGGTTTTATCCATCTCTTTTTTCTTTATTGTCAAGAACTCAATGCCTTATCGACAAATTTAATTATAAAGTACAGGTATAGTAAAAAAATAGGTCTTAAAAATGCCTAACGAAGGGGTCTCCAACCCCTACAGCCTGTGGGCTACATCCGGCCCTCGTGCAGTTTTATTCCAGCCAGCAGAAAGCCAGCATACGTTTTTGAAAATTATTATTTTTTATAGCAAACACCAATTATATTCTCCCACGATTGCGTAAACACGTGTGGTCAGGTGGTCTCAGCTATATCGTGATCATCTCCCGTGATCTCGCCAAGACTCACGAGCATATTATACTGCAGTCTCGACGGTGCCGTGATTGTCTTTTGCAATCCCAGCAACACCCTTCATTGTTGACCGTGATTTCCTTGAGGTGTAAAAAGAGAACTTTGTCAATGAATGCAGGCTCAGCCATGGGATATTTATTTACCTCGCGGCTCATACCATAATTAAGAGCAATTAACTGTCTCTTCCCCATTCAACAAAATTTGTGTACGATACCCTGTCTCCAAATTGGCAGGTTAACGTATTTAAATAGGAACATAGTAAATGTCTCTCACTTGCTAATTTTTTCTCAATAGGCCTAGGGGAATATTAGTAGTAGTCAAGTAGCGGCAGATTAATTTAAATATATATATTTTTAATTGATCCTAATTGGCAGAACTACAAATTGAAATCTTAAACTAGCTGACATTTTAAGTGTCAAATTTTATAGCCTATTCTCACTAAAAAATCATTGAACTTTTTGTCAAAGATTTAGCTTAGAATGTGATTACTTCTTAATTGCACATCTTTCGTTAGAATTAGAGGCATTTATAATTTTATTTTATGAACAGAACTATATTTTAGATTATTAAAAAAGGAAACTATGTAGTTTATTTGTTTATGGATAGATTTTGATCAAATTTGGCAAACTTATTTACTTTATCCTATACTATTGACGTATGCTCAAAAAAACTTTTTACCTTCTCCATGGCTGCAAACCTAACCTTGTTAAATATAATCTTCATTCAATTTTTATCTTGTATATTTTTTTATATTATCAGCAAGTTAGGTTAGCTTATGACAGTTTAATTTTATAATAGAATGCTCCCATTTTGTCCGTAGTAAACCTTAATTCAATTTTTTCACAATCAGCAAGTTTGGTTAATTTGGTTAGGTTACGACATTTTAATTTTATAATAGAATGCTCTCATTTCGTCCGTATCACAAAAAGCCTTTACCTTGTGACAAACGACAACTACAATCGCATCGATAGTAGATGATGTTGTGATTCGATAGAGTAGCGAACAATTAACGTTAGTCGCTAAATCGGTGGCGTTTTTAGACAAAAAAGTGCTCACCGAGGAAAAAGGGTTGGAGACCCCTTGTCTAACATATTATATTTTATCTATAGCTGTCTTAGAAAATAACTCTGTTGAACCTCTTTTACAGGAACAATAGAAAACTCAAGAAGGCCATTTGGGAGATAAAGAAGACCAGAATTATTTTTTTTGTAAATTGTACATATTTTTTTTATATTTGTGTTTAAATAATTTTTAATTAAACTTATTTTATCAGACAAACAAAGTTTTTTCTTTAAAATGTTTTCCTTGAATGCAATTTTGTTTTAAACAAATATGTTTTGTGATACTTTTGTTAATGTTTTGTCAAATAAGAAATATATATATATATTTACATTTTTGGGTCACCCAGGAACTTTAACAAACTACCTATAACTTCAGAATAATAAGTCAAATCAAGGTAAGAACAGTAAAGAAGTCTGAACTGATATTATTTTAATCGCCATGAAATTTGAAACGTGAAAAAATGCAACCTAATTCTTCTAAACATATTTTACCAATAAATGTATGAGACATTTATTTGATATTCAATTTAATATTTATTTAATGTCAAATTAAGTGAGGTTGAACCTAAATTGACCATTTATTTGATATCAAATGAATGTTCGCGAATATCAATTTAATATTCGAATGTCAAAAATGTTATATCAATATTTATCACCATCATATTTTAAATGTGAATGTAAATTCAATCATATTCTCTTTATTATATTTTACCAATAAATTTATGAATGTCAAATTTGATATTTATTTTATATTAAATTTGAATATTCATTTGATGTAAAATTGAGTGACGTTTGAACCTAAATTGAACGTTTATTTGATATCAAATGAATGTTCGCGAATATCAATTTGATATTCAAATGTCAAAAATTTGATAGCTATTTGATATCAAATAAATATTTGGTGCTATGTGGGGATGAATATCAAACCTAAAATAATTGTGATACTGTATTATTAAGTACAGGCCTACACTTTGTTTGAGTATAATCCCAGATAGCACGTTAGCTTGATTCAAGCCTTGAATTACGCTTGCTTTTACTTGAAATGACAGCTTTGAATTGTCACTTTAGATTCAAACTCGAGTCAAGTGTCAACTTCGTGTAACACACTTGAATTACGCTTACAGTGGATTGAATTAACAGCTTTGAAATGTCACATTAGATTCAAACTGGATTCGAGCATACACAACACACTACCAATACGCTTGCACTTGCTTGTATTAACAGCTTTGAAATATCACATTAGATTCGAACCCGAGTCGAGTGTAATATTACCCACAATGCACTTCCATTACGCTTACGTTGGCTTGAAATTACAGCTTTTAAGTATCACGTTGGATTCGAATTGGAGTCGAGTGTAAGTTACCCACAATTCCGAGCGGGAACGACGCTAACGGTGGGACCGACACTTGAAGACGACATCGGCCATATTGCTGCTTTGTCTTTGTGTATTTTTGTGAGTGATTCATTCTCAATCTCTCTCATTCTCATTGAGAATATCGATATTGTGGTGCTGAGTTGTTCAAGTTATTTATTGTTGAAGCTGATTTTTTATTAAGTGTCATCTAGGCATATTTCTTCTTATCCATCAAGGTAAGTTCTTATTAGGCCTAGCGGCCTAGCACAAACTAAGTAAACTCAAGGATTGTGACTAACAAAATCAAATTGTCTTAATTACGAGAATAGCCTAGGAAGAAATTAAGTAAACTCAAAATCAGTGAAAATTTTGAAAGAACTAAGTATATAGCCTAAAGCCCAAAGCAAGCCACTTTTGAGTTGGTCAGCCTAGCCTAGCCTAAAAAATAAAAAGGTTAGAGGTGAAGTGTATTTAAATATGACCGATAATTTGTTGTCAACTTATCGGCCTAACTTAGTTTGTTTGAGTTGTTTGTATGTCTAAAAACATTTTTTTAACCAGCTTGGATATCAAGTTCTCCATGTAAGATAGGTATAATGGGCCTAAGTTACGTTGTAGACTAAGTTATTCTATAAAGCTTGGTTTTTCTAGGCGGGGAGAGAGTAGCGTGGAGAGTGAACTCCTCTTGTCTTAAATAAGTTAGTTTAATGTTACTGTTTTCCTAGAAGCGGAGCGGAATGCCATGTTAATCGATTTTCCGCTCTCCGCACTCCTCTTCCGCGTCCAGGAAAACCCGGCCTTAGACTTAACTTAATGCCATATTTTATACCATGATATTTTAATGTGTAGGTAACTTATAACTTAGGGCTAGGAACTTAAAGCTAAGTTACTTCAGTAGCCTACTCGATATTTAAGCCTACTTTGTTAGTGACACTGTCGGATAAAATGCAGTAACCTACGTTTAATCGCAGTAAGAGTCTGGTCAGCTATCAGACGATGAGTATCTGATATAGGCTACGTTTCTCCTCCATTAAACTAAAATTGGCATTAAGTTAACTTAACTTTGATTTAGCCTACTTAACTTAAGGCCTATTTTGCTTGGAGCGACTGTAGCGATAGTCGCACAGCGATTATCGCTCAGTTACTATCGCTGTTACAGCGGCCGTTTTGCTTAGAACGATTGATTTTCGGTCTTTGCACGATTTTTCATAGTTATTTGAATACCGGCACTCACAATGGTGAGGTCATGAGTGCGTGTTGTAACTTTTTAAAGTATCTACTCAGGGAGGAGTTAAAAAACAAGGCTCTACTTGACCCTAGTTGAAGTATCAATAGACGATCGATAGAAAATACATAGTGATACATAGGATTTTGGACGGATACGTATCACTAAATGTCACTAGGTAGGATATAAATAGAAAACTGTAGTGATATCAATAAAAAAAATATATTTATATTAATAAAAACAAATTAGTGATACCGGTATCAATAAGAGTAGCCTATATAAATGTCGGAAAATAAAACTTGGAGTCTAAATAAAAAATATTTATTCATACAAAAAACTGATAGGTACACTAGGTACAGTATTAAAACCTACAACTAAATAACACACAGTCAAGCATTTTATATTTAAATTCGAATAGACGAGGATTACCTAAAAAAAGTAAACACAACCATTTGAGCAAAAACAATGCAAAGTTTGCTGGTAATAAAGAGTCACCTGTTTCTTCTTCAGTTAAATATAGAAAATGAAATTAATGTGTAAGGAAAAATAACCAAAATAGTACAACCTTAACAGCACATGAATGGAAAAAGTAATGTGAACAAAAAAGTAAATTATCGCTATTTTAACCCGTAGGCTATTATTAATGTGCCTACTGAGTGAACTGGACTGTTTTGAGGTTCAGTCGCGGCACGATTATCGCTCAGACTGGTACCCAGGGCAGTGGTCCGCGTCTGTAGCTAGCGGCTCTTGCAATAGTCGCTCCAAGCAAAATAGGACAACGCAAACTCTGTCAGAGCAGTGCCCAGCTAGTATTGCGGAGCGATTATCGCCACATGACTATCCCTGCAATCGCTCCAAGCAAAATAGGCCTTTAAGCAACTTATTAAAATCAAAATTAAGAAAAATGCAAACGAACTTAAACCTAAATAAATAAGTACCGGTAAGTTACTTATTTAGGTTTAAGTTTGTTTGCATTTTTCTTAATTTTAATCCTTTAGCATATAGCAAAATAGGCTAGTACAATATAATTTACAATACATATAAAAATAAATTTGGTTTAAATGTTTTTCGTGGACCCAACAAAAAAATGCTTGCGGACCTCACTTTAAGAGAAACTCTAGCCTAAGTTAAACCATAGATAAAACAAACTTAATATTTTACATCGAATGAAATATTTTGATCTGAGTCAAACATTTAAAGTTATAACTTTACTTAAGTATTTTATGGAAAAATAACGTACTCCTAACTTAACTTAATATTTTATTAAGTTACCTAATCGAATAAAAGTTGCATTTGATGATATAAAATAGGCCTTTTGTAGGTTTATTGCAGAACTGTACCTGGGTGTTTGAACATAAATATTTTATTACTACAATAACTTAGGTCTAGGCTTAAGTTTAGACACAGGTTATGTAATAAAGATCTTCTAAATAAAGTTATACACATCGGCCTACAGCTGGATTATTATTAACCAGAAGCGGTTAAGATATGCACTGTAGGGGGGCACAATTTTTATTTCACCTGCGGAATTTTAATATGGGCAAAATGAGAGTAAAAAAATTATAATTTGTATAATATAAAAATTAAACTGTCGTAACCTAACCTATCTAACCAAACTTGCTGATAATGGAAAAATCAAATGAAGGTTTACTAATCGCTACTGACTAATTTACTACCTTTAGTCCATCAGTGACGTTGAATATTAGGATCGGTCTATTTTGATCGCCCTACCGGCAAAAGTACAACCGATCAGTAGCGAACTTGTCAAACAGTTGATTTATTAAAATATTAAGGATGATATGAAAGTAAAATCTTGAAACTTCAGAAATTAAACCTAACCCCAGGTTTGAAATGGGAAGACAAACTTTAGGTCTTAGGGGTTAAATGTAGGCTACTATTCTGTAGGCCTATTAAGTTCATTTTAAGTATTTTTTTTTTAGCTGCTGCACAGAAAATGTTCGGCACAAGTGAAGCCACGGAAGCCAAAGTTACAAGCGTTGTTGCTAAGTGGCTTCAACAAGCCAAAACCAGATGTGAAAGAAGGTAAGGATAAAAAAACTAACTATTCAACTCATCATTAGAATTCCATTGGTAGCCTAATAATACTGTACCGGTACAGTGGACTCTATTATACAGGGGAGATAGTTGAAACTGACATGCCTCATACTTGTTACATGATAAAAGTGTAATGCAAAACATATAAGCCAATAATGATAATTCTGTAAAAATAGCCAAACTATAGACACTTTGGGATAATTACTGTAAACAAAACACAAGATGCCAAGACTTAATACCTTTTAAAACTTTTGATCTTTAGACATGTGATGAATGGTCTTAAATCAATCCTACAACCCATTTTTACCCCATAAAACCCCCCGTAAAACCCCGTTCCCATGGTCCAATCATGCTGGTTCGCGAACTTATTCAAGTTTATCCCGCCTTACACCTTCAAACCAAATTTCATCAAAATCTGACAAAAATTAACTTACTCAAGTTATCGTGTTCACGGTCATATAAATATATAAATCTATATACACATTATATAAAAATGTGAACGAATGGTGTTTTTGGGCTCTGGGGACATCAAAATGAAAAAGTAAATTTGTCCCGGGCCTAGGTCTTACCATGCCACCTACGGTAATAGCTACTTTCCCATAGGGAAATTCGCCAAGAGAAAAATGCTAGTATTTTTATTCTTGTAGAGGGGTTTTCATGTTTCATAGCAATGCTGGGCTTACCTGGGTTAATTTATATAGTAAATGAAAGCTTATATATATTTGTAAAGTATGAGCAAGATTTGTAACAAATGTCTTGACTATATTTAGGATAACCAACCAAGAACTATCACTAGTTTTATACTTAAACGATAAAATATAAAATCCCCCTGAAGTAATGTGAAAACAATCCTGTGCTTGTGTCTAGCATTTTTTGACAATAAAAATGTAATTGTGTTTTATACATATTAATAATTAATATTAATATTATTGGGAAGATCATATATTGTATTTGTATATCATTGTAGGAATAAATTAATTTTCATTAAACAGGCCTACACTGGTTGTGAGTTAAACTGTGTTAGTTTAAAATGTTGCTTACTTGCCAATTTTTTATACCAGATACAAAATTAATCATTTTGGTTAATTATCCTTAAATTTAATATTGATTCTATTTGTTTTGACTTTTTTCAGAGGGAAAAAACCTGCCTTTGTGGACAGTGGGGAGGAAGTTCCACTCAATGGGGATGAAGATCTTGTTGAATAGATAACTTACTCTGTATTATTAAAGTAATCGTAAAATGAGGAATTTTTGAGGGAATTGTTTGTTGAAAGTTAAAGATACGAGGCATTTTCAAATGTAAATGAGTTATGTAAATCTTCAATATAAATCTATTTAGACAAATTACCTCTTGTGTTTTATTTTTAATTTCAAAGAATTCGGAATTCTACGTACTGAATAGTAATAATATGTAAAATTGTAGGGTTGAAAACTAAAATAACTCATGTTTTCCTGCTCTTTTATAAAAATAAGTTTTTAGATGGTATCTCGCTTTTTTATTTGGAGAAGTGTCTTGGCATTTAACAACTAGAGGCATTGAAGTTATTAGATTATGTTGTGATTGTGAAAAATTATCTGAAATATTGGAAGATTATATTGTGCTATGCATCTCAACCTAAAAAATATGAAATTTGTATTACATGTGTCAAGACTGTGTGAATCCTGGTAAAAGCATATGAATTAAATTTTCAGAAATAAAAAGAGCTTGTGAGTGGCTAAAAAAGAATTATTTCTTGTACTCTTCAATTTATATTCAAATTAGATGTTTCAATTTTTCAATCGACATGGTTTAGCCCCTGAGCTGAATTGGTGACTAATATAATATAAATACCTCGTCACAGCTCTGTAGTTTCTGTAGATTACAGCTATTTTGGCATCAAAATGCCATCCTTAGATATACATACATCCACCTGAATTGGCGTCGTTAAACTGTACACATACACGAACACGATAAAAACACGTAAAACAAGAGACAGGCCTGTCGCGTACATGATTGCTACGAGTACGGAAGCTGACCGTACTCGTAGCAATCATGTACGCGACAGGCATGTCTCTTATTTTACGTGTTTTTATCGTGTTCGTGTATGTGTACAGTTTAACGACGCCAATTCAGGTGGATGTATGTATATCTGAGGATGGCATTTTGATGCCGAAACAGCTGTAATCTACAGAAACATCAGAGCTGTGACGAGGTATTTATATTATATTAGTTTCAATTTTTATTCAAATTAGAAATTTCAAGTTTTATTAAAATTGGATATTTCAAGTTTTATTCAAACTGGAAGAGCGGGAACTTCGACGCATGATTTTAACTTGAATCAAGTTTACAAACCCGATCCTTCAAGTTTGCAGATTTGACAAACCAAACTTATTTCAAGCTTGAATCAAGTATTTTTTTCAATTTATATTTAGATTAGATAGTTCAAGTGTTATTCAAATAAGATGTTTCAATTTTTATTCAAATTAGAAATTTCAAGTTTTATTCAAATTAGATGTTTCAAGTTTTATTCAAACTGGAAGAGCGGGAACTTCGACGCATGATATTAACTTGAATCAAGTTTACGGACCCATCCGAGCAAACTTGATTCAAGTTTGCAGATTTGACAAATCAAACTTGTTTCAAGCTTTAATCAAGTATTTTTTGCTATCTGGGATAGTACTTAATAGAGTATAATCTTCACAGAGAGTCCGATATTATTGTTACTTAAGCTTGATATATATATATTGTTATTGTTGTTTAGTTATACTTCAATTGTTAATTGTTGTATTTTCTTTTTCTCTCAAATATTTTTTTGTAAAGTGGCATGTACCATTGGAAGCATAAATAAATAGAATAAATAAATAGCTTAGAATAAATTATGTATATTTAAGTTGATTTAAAAACTATTCACAATACTGTTCAAAAACTATTTACAATTTGCTAGGTACTATGTTCTCCAGATTCACACATGAGCTGAATGAATGTTCCACAAATTTGTTATGTTAACAAGTACAGGCAAGGCCACACTAAAAAAAAACATGCCGTAATGCTCGTCTAGCATGACGTCACGATAGAAGATGGCAATGACGTAATGTTTGCCGTTTGTGATCAGCTGCATGTTTTAATCTTTTCATCGAAAACAAAAATATAACCTTAATTACGTCATTGCCGTCTTCTATCGTGACGTCATGCTTGACGAGCATTACAGCCTGTTTTTTTAGTGTGGCCTTGGTACAGGCCTACTTTTTGTTCTAGAGTAATTTACAGTTTTCAGATCAAGATATATATCTAAGAGTATTTACAAATTATTTAAACTGCTGTTCACTGACTATTTACAATTATATACATAAAACTGTTGGTTCTCATAAGAGCTGGAGGTGATACCATTTCCCTAAAAAGAAAATTCGATTAGCACCATGCCGTTGTCATTCTAATCTGTATGAATGAATACAACTAAAGTTTGGTCTGAACGTTGGGTAGGTTTGTGATGTTTTTTCTTTCATTATTTACGATATAACTGACCAAAAGATAACCGTCCAAACGGGCTCACAGCTAGTTATTGATAATATCAAATCATAAGTGTTTTTGTTAAGCCGACTTCAGCTTATGAAAAACTGAAACCAGTGTAAGTAATCGTAAATATATATTTCATCTAAAAACTATGTTTTATTCTCAAACAAAGTGTAGGTCTGTACTTAATAATACCACAATGAATTTGGACAACATTCTCTGAACATAACTATAAATACTGTACTAAATAGTTTGAAATTGTAAACAGTAGCGTAAATAGTTTGTAAATACATTAACCTTAAATATATACCTTGTTCTAAAACTGTCTATTATTTTAATACCAAATGTATACAGTACCTAATATCATCGCAATTATTTGTTTTTTAGGCTCAATACTATTGTTATTTGATGCGGATTACAAAAATGATGTTATTTAATACACTTTATGGTGATATACAAAAATTGTACCAACTATGCATTGAGCCCAGTCGGTGATCATGGTCAAAACCCAGAGCAGCCGAGCCAGGGCTAATTTAGGGGCTGGGACACCACCCGACCGTCCTATTCCCTCAGCCGCCACGAATCTTTGCGGAAGGTATAGGGGATATTATACCAAAAGTCCCTATAAATATGAGGCAAGCTCTAGCGGCAATTAGTGAAAACAGGGCACCTTTTTTAGTTTTTGGCTTAAATCTCGAGAACCATTGGTCGGAATTAAAAGTGACTGTATACCAAAATGAAAGATCATTAAATTTTCAACAAAAATGATACCTACACTTTTATTTTATTCCTAATGGTTACCAAGTAATTGGGCGCTAAAATATGGCGTTTTTTTTTTTCAACAAAATACCTACTTTAGTTTGCACCATTGTTCGCTCCCTCGACAGTTATTGAAGAATAAACCCTATATTTTAACATCATATAACTCGGTAACCATTAGGAATAAAATAAAAGTGAAAATATAATTTTTTTTTGTAAATTTAATGACCTTTCATTTGGTAAATAGTCACTTTTAGTCAACTTCGACCAACGGTTCTCAAGGTTTTAGCCAAAAATAAAAAAAGGGGTCCTGTTTTCGCTAATTGCTGCTAGAGCTCGCTTCATATTTATGGGAACTTTACTTTTGGTATAATCTTCCCGAGGTACCTAGAAATAAGTGTCCAAAATTTAAAAACTTTCGGATTTTTTCGGAGGTTAAACTTTTTTTTTACTGGACTAACATCTTTTGTCATGGGTAAGGTGGGAGCAACTATATTTTATTGGGAAGAATCACAAAAGTTGCAGTAACTTTTGAACTGTAATTTTTACAGCAATTGAGGGCTATACTATTTTGATTAGAATTACAGTATAATAACCATAACATAGTGTTTAAAACTGGCTTTTTTTAATCCAATTGTTTGTTACTCTATAGGTTTTTATGGGAAAATATCATGAGTTACAAAAACTTTTTAACCCTAACTTTTACAGCAATGGGTATTGTACCGTTTTGTTCAGAATTTAAAGGGATCAAACTTCACAAAAATTTTATGAAAATCGCTCAGGCCATTTTTGAGAAAATTAAATTTTTCCGATTAATTTTTTGGGTTTTTATGCGAATATCACAATTAAAAATCATAAAAATCAAAATTTAAAAAAATAATAAAACGCCAGGAGAGACCATTGATTAGTACCTACATATACCAAAAATCATCAAAATCGGACTGCAGGTGTGGTCTATAGCTCTGTGTACACAACCACACATACAGACAGTCAGACACACATACACACACGGACATCACTTCGAAAACCATTTTTTGGGTTGAGGGGGGCCCAAAACATATATAGGCCTATCCACTCAAAACTTAAACTCAAAAATGTTGACGAAAACAATACTTTCTCCATTGTAGGGGGAGAAAGTAACTGATATTGTGTTCACTACATATTGTACACCTAACATTGTAAGGTCAGCTAAGCTGGTTAACCGTGCAGTGTTGCGGATCACACTGTCCTCTTGAATACTGATATTGTGTTCACTACATATTGTACACCTAACATTGTAAGGTCAGCTAAGCTGGTTAACCGTGCAGTGTTGCGGATCACACTGTCCTCTTGAATACTGATATTGTGTTCACTACATATTGTACACCTAACATTGTAAGGTCAGCTAAGCTGGTTAACCGTGCAGTGTTGCGGATCACACTAACCTCTTGAATACTGATATTGTGTTCATACATATTGTACACCTAACATTGTAAGGTCAGCTAAGCTGGTTAACCGTGCAGTGTTGTGGATCACACTGTCCTCTTGAATACTGATATTGTGTTCACTACATATTGTACACCTAACATTGTAAGGTCAGCTAAGCTGGTTAACCATGCAGTGTTGCGGATCACACTGTCCTCTTGAATACTGATATTGTGTTCACTACATATTGTACACCTAACATTGTAAGGTCAGCTAAGCTGGTTAACCGTGCAGTGTTGCGGATCACACTGTCCTCTTGAATACTGATATTGTGTTCACTACATATTGTACACCTAACATTGTAAGGTCAGCTAAGCTGGTTAACCGTGCAGTGTTGCGGATCACACTGTCCTCTTGAATACTGATATTGTGTTCACTACATATTGTACACCTAACATTGTAAGGTCAGCTAAGCCGGTTAACCGTGCATTGTTGCGAATCACATATCGCCCTGTTGCATATATATACTTACAGCAATCCAGGTTTTTCAAATATGCTGAACTGGTTTTGCAAATGAGTCATCTCATTGTGTAGCTCAGTGAGCACTAGTAGAAGCAAACATTCTTTTTCATCTGACAATTGCTCCTGAATGTCTTCTATCTCTCTGAGGACGTTGCGGCCCTTTGATATCAGTGTGAGCACATTGTAAGCCACCTCGTTAGGAACCTTACATTCCATCAACTCAAACTGCCTGAAATCAATTAGAACATTGGTTTACTTAAACATTCACTATTAGCATGCACATCTTACAACCATAATCTTCGATTAGGCAGCCCAAGTTTCCCAGGCGAGTAAACGAGCCTATAACAGCCTTGTCTCCCTAGTTAAAAATCTCTTCTTTTCACTTGCTTACATGATAATTTTCTGTCAGCATTTAGTCCTCTTTTGAGACCATTTATGACCATTCATTTATTTGATATTATGAAGTCTTACCTTAGCAATCCTGTTGTGATACAATGAAATCGATTTCAAACCCGAAGGTTCATCGTCAGTCGGGATCTAGGGTGACCAAATTGAAAAATTGCATCCACGTGAAGGGTTTTGTAGAATATGAGATGACACTGAGTACCTTACAATTACAGTAGACACGAAATTGACACATAAATTACAAAAACCATAGTTTTTTTAAATATGGGTTAACCCCACTTTGCTTTGCATATTTGTATTATATCATATTATACAAACCCTTTGGGTGGATACAATTTTTTGAAAATTGATCAACCTACATCCCGACTGACATAGACTGTTGAGGGGGGGGGGGGCACAGTGGAATGTGACCCTCAACTTTTAGGAATCTTATATATTTAAAAAAATTGGTTTTTCTTTTGGGAGTTTGTTTGGCTCTTCTACCCGACCGAGTTTCATGATTGAGGTCTCGAATTGTAGGTATGCACGCACAGATTTACCATCAAGCAACGGCATATATTTATCTATAATCCCACTCGGTGTATACGTAAACGAAATTTGCTCCCCATGTATTTCTTATGGGAGTTAAATTTGGGTTTTCTTTGCCAAGTTCGTTTGGCTCTTCTACCCGACCGAGTTTCATGATTGAGGTCTCGAATTGAAGGTATGCACGCACAAATTTGCCATCAAGTATCGGCATATATTTATCAATAATTCCACTCGGTGTATAAGTAAATGAAATTTGCTCCCCATGTATTTCTTATGGGAGATAAATTTGAGTTTTATTTTCGAGTTCGTTTGTCTCTTCTACCCGGCTGATTTTCATGATTGAGGTCTCGAATTGAAGGCATGCACGCCAAGTTTTCACATAAAGCATCGGAAAATATTTATCTACTGTATTACTTGACCAAAACACATAATTTGATTTATTTCTCTAACTCTTACTTCAATTTAAGATGTACCTTCACCAGTTATAATTTTATGTTATCTCCAAGGAGTTTTTTTTCCATTTTTTTCATTTTTAATTTTCATTTTCCCATAAAATAAAGGAAAAATCTGATTTTCTAATAAAAAAGCTCAAACGATTTTGATAAAAATGTTGTATGTTGTAGCCCTTTAAATTCCGAACAAAATGATACGACTTCCATGTCTGTAAAAATTACAATTCAATATTTAAAGTAAATTTTGTTATTTTTCCATAAAAACCCCCATAAAAAAAGGAATTTAGAAAAAAAGCCGGTTTTGTTTTAAATTAGTACCTATGTTATGGTCCTTAAAACTTTGAAAGTTTTTTTTAATTTTTTGAAATTTGATTTTAATGGGGATTTTCCCATAAAACCCCATAAAATTACAAAAAATCTGATTTTCTCGAAAATAGCCTGAACGATTTTCTTAAAAATTTAGTATGTTACATTCCTTTAAATTCTGAACAAAATGGTGCAAATTCCATTTCCGTAAAATTTACGGTTCAAAATTTACTGTAACTTAGGTATGTTATCTTCCCATACAAACTATAAAATAACAAAAAAATTGGATTTTTGGAGAAAAACTAGTTTTGATGAAAATTGATATGTTATAGTCCTTATAATTTAAAAAAAAATTTACAACACCCCATTTCTGTAACAGTTATGGTTCAAAAGTAATTGCAGCTATTGTGATTTTTAACTATATACTATCACCGCTTACCCATGATGATAAAGGTTCAGAATGCTGATGACGTTTATTTATTTCAATGCCATTTGAAGTTTCATAAAATGTATATGGTAATGCAATCTTTGGTGGTTTTTTATTAATACAGCATATTTGACGGAAAAACACAAAAATTCTGTCATGACCATAACAAACGTAAAAATGAATATTGACAATAGTTAATGGTATTTATATAAATATGTTTTGCTATAAATAGGTTTAGTTTTAGGGCCATTTTGCAATAAACAGCTCACTAAGCTTTTGGTATTTCTGAAAAAAAATATTTAAACACATAATAATAATATACACAAATACAGTATCTTCAAAGTAAAAAGCCAGGGACATTAAAACGTAAGCTTCAAAATTTTTACTCTTGTATGTAAGCAATCCAGAGGCTAAAATGATTGATGATTTACTTATTGGTCTTCCAACGCTTCTATTTTGAGCCAGACTTTTCCTACTCTTCATTGATTCATTTTTTCTGAGACCATACTAACAAAGTCTTGCACTTTTACATCGAGAAAGGGAGAATTATACTGTACTTAGATGGATAATAAATTTATTTAACATGATAGTCCTACGTAAGACCGCTTAGATAATTGTTGATAGATGTTAACACAACATAGGAACCACAGTGAGTACAAGTTAGATACAGTAGAACCTTAATAACAAGACTCTCATGGGGATTATAAAATAATACTTGTTTTCAAGGTTGTCTTCTTATCAAGGTTTGCAATAACATGTGATTAGGGGTAAAATAAATTCTAGGGGACTTAAAGATGACACTTGTAATCAAGGGTGACTTGTTATCGAGGGTCTTGTTATCGAGGTTACACTGTATATACATGCTTTAAAACCAGCATACTGTTACATGCATTCTTGCAAAGGCTAATCAACTAAAAATCTCGGTGATTATAGCCCATTTTTTTCATAAAAATGTTTACGATTTGTCTTAACTTAATTGTAGTTTTGAAATGCATTACATTTTTTATTACATCTTTCCAATACCATTGAAAATTATTGCCGTCCTTCATTTTATGAGCTATGTTTACAAAATCAGCCAGTTTTCAATTGCGTAGCTTATGCCTTCAATTTTTTAATAAGTTAAAGATAAACCGCTTGCTCCTGCATCAAGTGATTGCAACTGTGATGTTACTACAAATTTTCTAAGCTTTGTAAACTCTAAGTTTTAACTTTTGGCCAACTTACAAGTAGAGTCTTCCCTCTAAGTGAGAAGTGACCCATGAGTCGGAATCATCATAATTCTCATCCCAAGGCATCCATAATTGGTTGTAAAAAAATCTGAAATTTTAACAGGTTGTAAAAAAATCTGAAATTTTAACAAAAATCTTGATTTATTACAAGCATTGAATTTTAGATATTGAAGTAGACATCCTATCTATATGGACCAGCTGTAGCAAATATTTTACTAAAAAAGAACGTTGTTGTGTGAGCCAGTCACAAAATGTGCAAAGCCTAAAATTCTATTTTATACCTTATTTTTTGTTGCTGACCAGGTTGATGGGTCAGTTGCTATAGCTCACTTATAAGTCATTCCCTAAGTTCAACTTGTTAAAAAAGTTTGTGTACTCGACATAATATATTAATTTAGATCAGCACAATCTGAAGGTGGCTCACATCAACTGTAATTTTGATAAAAAACCTGGCTAGAAATTTAACATGGGGATGGAATGTCTACTTAAAAGTCAAAGATTACAAGTAACAATTCAGAATGTAAAAACAAAATTTATTTCCAATTAAAAGATCTTTACAAATATTTAGGATCACAACCATGTTTAGTGGCGGTCCCTGGATTTTATTTGGGGGGGATGACCACAGAGGGTCTGGAATATCCCCCCAAAAAAGGGGAGTCAGGGTCCTTCCCTCCAGAAAAATGTGGCATTGAAAGCCTAAAAACATATTTCTATACACATTTGAGCTCTAGAAATATGCTCAAACTAATAGTATATTTATGTTTAGCTAATGACGGAGGGTGAGGACAATTGGACCTGTGTGTCACATTATATCCAGGGTATTCTCCGCGCCAAGAAGATCGACCTTGACCGGGATGCGGTGTAGGTCATTAAGAATCTAAATGCCAGAAACGGTGCGAGCCCTGAGGGCTTAGGTCACATGTTGGCCTGTCTTGAAGTAATGTGACAAACAATTCCAGGTCTGTGTCCAACAGAGTAGAGGGGGTTTTTTAGTGAGTAGTCTGATAATTTTCAGGAGTCTCACACTACAGGCTGGCTACCTGTGTGTGTAAAAGCATTTTCCCTCCTCTCCCTAAGAAAAAGAAAAATGTTTAGCTAATAAAATATAAAATATTTCGGGGGGGATATATGCCTCCAATCCCCCTCTGGGACCGCCACTGACCATGTTTTATCTAGAATAGGACAACATTGATTTGAACATTGATAGAATTGACAAACAAGGTCAATCTTACCTGAGACTATCAATAGCCTTGGCTGTGTCGAAAAGTTTTTCAACCACATTATTTTTATCCTGTTCAATTGTCGGATATAATTCTATCAAAGGAATATCAGTCATCCTTAAAGGAAGGCAAGCAACTCCATCTTCAACTTGATTGATTTGGACAGTACACGACAATTCTTTAAAGTTAATAAGATCGACCTGCAAAAATGTTGGATTTCAAAAACAGTTTTAATGGATAAAATCACTAATGTAGACCTAATGTTAAGAAAGGATTCAATTCAATTCAATTCAATTATTTAAGATGGGGACGCCACTATGTGCGTATTTTAACCCAAATATGAGTGAAGGGTGAGTGTAGGATGATTCAAACAAAAGTAGATAGAAATCTCAAGCTTAACACTAAACTTGTTGGAGTGGTATACACTACGTACAGTTACAGGAATAACTGTTCTGAAAAATGTTTTCGCTCTTAAAGATTACTGTTATTTAATGGGATCAACTAACCCAGCGATAATGAGGCCTACCTTGACTCCAAATAGATTCTACAGGGTTGAAATGACCAATACTAAAAAATACAAATTGGATAGGTCCATTTAGGGAAAAAATGGCTCTCTGAAAAGATATCTGAGGCTCTGACGGCAAGGAAGACGGAAAATCATCCAGCAAATCCAAATGAAGAACAACCTCTCCCACCTGGCACCAAGTCTTTGTTGGGATATTTTACACTACTCATGATCAAAATCCCCAAACAAAAACTACCAACACTAGACCGTCAACCATAGAACTCTCACCAACAAACTTTAGTTTTTATCACTGTAATGTCCGGTCAATGATGTTGAGATTTAGTAATATATCTCTAATCATGTTTCTAAGTCTGTGATTAATATTAATTAATGTTTTAGTAACAGATGATTTGTGAGTCTTTAAGTTGAATTTGAATAAACAACATCATTCAGGTTTTTGTTAAAATAACTTTTTATAGTTTTCTAGTTAGTGATAATTTGTAGATTGTCGGAATATTCAACATGGTAGCAGAAACCCGTGGTTCAAATTCACTAACTAATTTCATGTTTGTCTTGAGTCAATGTTAATTTATTTTGCAAAAGTTACTTTGTCAATGCATTGTATTAAATCAAAATCACTAAGGATGTCAACATATTTTTCTTCAGCTAAGTTAAGTGATGGGTTTAAAATATTGCAATTTATATCACCAGAGAAAATACGAACATACTCTGGATGGGAAGTGGAATTATAATATAAACACATTCAAAAAACAATTGAAGGTTAGAATTAGGGCTCCTGTAAGGCTAGTAATTCACAAGGTTGTCCGTCCCAGTCGAAGGTCAGAGATAAGGCAGTGGCCACGCCACCGATCAACAGCTGATTAAAGGTTGCAGATAAAGAGTTATCTAGATATACAACTACACCATCGCTTTGTACAACTACCCGGAATACTTTCTAAAAAAGAATCTGTTTTTAACCATGCCTCTGTTAGTACTATGCAATTAAAATGTATTTATTCCTTGGAGAAACGCACAAAATTTGTCAAAATTTTTATTGTAGCTCCTTATATTCTGATGGATTATTCTAAACCTTAACCCGAAATTACTTTGAGATAAATCAAAACAAGAATTAAGAGTACTTATATCGGAGTAAACATTACATTCTTTAGTTGGAAATTCGTTATAATCTTCCTCGTTTAACATGTCCATACCCGGTCCCTATTGCAAAACCATCCAGCCTTATTAATTAATTTAACAGATCCAAAGTCGTGTTCCTTTTTGTTTATTACGAACCTAAATATTAATTATTATTCATATAGGAATGTTCTGCTATAAATACACTCATATACACACATATTTAATTAACATTTAAATCCTACAATGCCAAGGAGATTGGAAAATCACAAAAAATAATATTTCCGATAATTATAATTTTATCTTAGTCTTATCTAAAGACACATCCTTACCACATTCCTTTCATCAAGGTAAAATTACTACTAAAATGAAAATATACGCCAACATTTTTAAACAAGGTGGGTTTTAGTCTCTTATAAGGAAGGGTTATTGGCAAAATGTAATTGTTAGATAGAAGACCAACCTTAAATGATTTAAGATTTGAGACGTTATTTTTTGAAATTGTTGAGGTTTTTTTTTTTTAAACATACTGATATTTTAAAAGTGGATGACAATTTAATAGAATGAAATAAATGAACAAATGAATGGCAAATGTTTCAGCTGATTTTAATATAGACATTTTGTCAAAATCACATGAAAGAGAATCATTTTTGAATTTATTGCGATCCTTTGACATGTATTGGTTGAATGAGGAACCGGCCAAGGGGGGGGGGGAAATGCATAGATAATATTGTAAGTAATTTTGATAGAAAGAAAACAATTTGTTGTGTAATAGAACCTCATTTATCGGATCATGCGGGGGTATATGCTCAATTTAAAGAAAGTTCTGTGGAAAGTGTGATGCATAACAATGTTTTGACTAAGAAGGCAGAGAACTGACACCTGAAGCACTTTTCAATTTAAAAAGTAAACTGTCACAAATTGACTGGACGCAGTTATGTAGTATAAGAGATGTAAATATAGCTTTCAATCATTTTAATTTATTGTTGACAAATTCATATAATGAATGCTGTAGAGTTAAGGAAGTTAAGGTGAAAACTAGAAAAAAGCCTGACTTAAAATGGTATACACCAGAATTGAAGAGCTTTAAAGTGTATGTAAATGCTTTTTATGACAGATATAAAAATAGCTTGGGCACAGAAAATTAAAATATCTTCAAACAAAAATATATACATACAAAAAAAGGTACAAACACAAAGTTAACTATTGCAAAAAAGTTGCAAATGAAAAGTACATTTTAAATTCCTCAAATAAATGTAAAGCTGTGTGGGCTTTAATAAAAACTGAGTCAAATTGTAAGGTCACTAAGCAAGAAAATTTATTAATTGATTCACTGAGAAAAAAGGTTTTAAAGAAACATGCTTGCCTATTAATATATAGATAGATAGATAGATTGTTTGTTATGTAATTTTCTGGTGTTTTTGTATTTTGTTATTGTTTTTATCTATAAATATTCTATTTTTCAATGTACCTTTTACTTAGAATAGGCTATTTACATACATTATATGCTTGTGACTTTGTCAATTGCACACATGTGTTTAAAGACAATAAAAATCTTTGACTTTGACAGTCAGCTATGGCTTAATGTTAAAGGCAGCTTGGTATGTTACAACTTAGACCAGAAACAAACACTATTGTGTGTCACAAGCTAACCCATAGAACTGATGATTTCAATTCATTCACTTAAATTTTTCCTGATTTATGTTTAATGAAGATGAACACATCCAACCAGAGTGGCATCTCATGCAATGGAAATCCCATTTCCGGTACCGGCATGGAATAAGAATATTTACTTTTCTTTAACTAAAACAATGCATTAGTCGAGGCGCTGAACGGGTTTGAGCATGCATAAAAGTGTAACGAAATTTGACTTTTGATTGTTGCTGTGCATACCTAGTAGATGAAGAAAATCGATGTTGTAACATTCCTAGGTTAATAACATAAGGGGGAGGGAGTGAAGTTGGGGGGGGGCGTACAAAATAGCTAATATTTCAAGAACCAAACGTCATATGAATTCGTTAGACATGTCAAACTGTACAGAAAAATGCTTTCTAAAAAACAAAAATATTATGTATTAGTATGACGAAAAACTATGAGATGTTAGTGAAAATTACATTTTTTGAATTTCCGACAAGTTTAATTAGAAATTATGATTTTTGTTGTTATTTAGAACCACAATTTTGAAGAGTTGTATATAATAGGGAAATAATATTTCTGTAGAATAAAACTATTGCGATACATGTCCGACTGTGCAGAAAAATGCATTCTACAAAAATGATTATACATCAGTTGGTCAAAAAACAAGGAAATGTTATTCAAATATCTTTGAAACGGTTAGGTTTATGAAAAAAATCACAAGAATAAAATCGTCTTAAAATTACATTTTCTACCGAAATACATCATAAAATACAGGATGTTCCATAAGAAAAATCAATGTTGGCGGCCATATTGGAAAAATGGCTGCTAAAATAATTTTTTTTTACTTGACTACAATTTTTTTAATAAAATATCCATGGCACTTACCAATAACCTTTTTTTGATATCTCTTATAGTTTTCGAATAAAAAGGCTGGAACACTTATATCAATCACCCTGTAGTTCAAATTAGAAAAATACTGAGCAATAACCTAGGTTAGAAAGCCCACACAAACTACTTACAGTCACAACTACTCCAGTACATGGATAGTTGATCTTTAACCTAGTACACACATCGTGGGACATCCAAATCGCTCTCCAACCTGCTGGTTCTATATGATATTTCAAAAAAATGCTCCATTCCCTTTTCACATCAATGGCTTTCAAATCACTAGTTAAAATACAGTTATATTCATCCAACCTTTCCTGGAAACTCTTTGAAAATACGAACAAATCCTGAGCCATCATGTTGCTGTAAGCATCAATTTTTAGTAACAACTAACAACTTAACAACTACATACAACTGAACTAACAACAATGCCTTCAACCAGTGTTGCCAATCCAATATGGCCCAATTACCCCCTCCAGAGCAAAGAATTACCTGTTTTCCTCAAAAATACCCTCAACAAACCAAAAATTCCCTTTTAACAGTCTTGCCTGTCTCTAAAAGTAACGAATACAAACCCTGATAAATTAGTTTTGAGTAATCCAGTAATCCCACAAATGAAGATGTAAAGAACTAAATATAGGACTTGAGACTTGTAATTATTGACCTTCATAAATGAAATTTTCATTCTTACTGACCTTAAAAAATTAATTACCTACAGTACTTAAGCCTACAATGATTTGGTTTTTTAATGGTAGCCTATGTGATATACACTGAGCTAAAATTATAACTGGAGGTAGCACTGCCATGGCAGAAGTCTGTCAAAAGCGTGTCGCTGATTTTGTTAGGTTGGTATAGCAGTTGGTTTTCTTATCAAGCAATAACATGGCTTCTTATAACTAGGTTGGTATAGCAGTGAGTTTTCTTGTCATATCAATAACATGGCTTCTTATGACACCCGCCTCACGCAAACATGGCGGCTGGCGACACGCATCTTTGACATTCAGTGCTACCTCCAGTTAGAATTATAGCTCAGTGGTGATATACTGTAGTTATTTAGTAATGAGTAAGTGCTGTTGAAAATTTAATTTTTTACTAGTTTTAGGAAGAAAATAGTTATTATGACCAATCAATATTATTATTCCCGCTACCTATTTATATTTAAAATCGGAAAAAATTACTCAAGCTATCGTGTTCACGGACAAATATATAATTTAAACGAATGGTGTTTTTGGCCTCTGGGGACATCAAAATGAAAAAGTAAATCGGTCCCGGGCCTAGGTCTTACCATGCCCACCTACGGTAATAGCCAGAAGCGTTTATTATAATGGTTCGATTTGCGTTTTCAGTCTGCCCGTGCAGCTGAATCGACAGTCGATATCGACGCAACTTGGGAGGAAGTGGCACCACCACTAAGTTAAATGGTTAAATTTCGTTTAGCGAGTGGCCACGGCCGCCTTTAACTCCAGGCCGTGTTTAACACAGTATAGCCAAGGTCAGTGTGTAATAACTTTGTAATTTATTTATTTATTTATTTATATCCTCTCAACGGTCACACCATATTTTACAGCAAATACATGATTTGTTACATGTTGTATCAAATAGTCCACAAAATATTAAGCAACAGTAACTACTCTAACAATAAATAACAAATAATATAACAATAACAAAAGCGTAATAGCTATTTACCTTACAAGTGTAGTAAGAGCGTTTTTACATGACGCAGGTGAAGGTTGTGCAACGAGCGGAAGCGAGTTGCATAATTTACCTAAGTGATGTAAACACGCTCTTGCGTAACGTGTAACGTACAAGATTTTACCTGACCCGACTATATACAGGAGGTTACGAACAATATTAATCATTATCCATTTCACTCATCTTCTAACAGTAACGTTCATTTACAAACAAAAGCTAGGTTAGGAAAATTCTTCAAAACATAACAATAAAATTCAAGAGCACAGCTGATTTCTAGCGTTGTACGTCGTTGGCTCCATAGAGGTATATTTTTTAAGTTAATCACTCAATGTTATTTAAATGGGTTTCATTACATCACCGAGTGAGTTTTTGATACATTACATCACTCGAGAAGTAAGGAAGTTGTATACATCACGCTTGGGATAGGGAAGTTTAATATGGTGGGTTAGGTAAATCAACGCTAGAAATCAGCTGTGCGCTTGAATGTTATTGTTATACTTTAAAGTATTTTCCTAAACCTAGCTTTTGTTTGTAAAAGAACGTTACTGTTAGAAGATGAGTGAAATGGATAATGAAAAAATATTGTACGTAACCCTATGTATATAGTCGGGTCAGGTAAAATCTTGTACGTTACACGTTACGCAAGAGCGTGTTTACATCACTTAAGTGAATTATGCAACTCGCTTCCGCTCGTTGCACAACATTTACCTGCGTGATGTAAAAACGCTCTTACTACACTTGTAATGTAAATAGCTATTGTACATTTAACAATAATAATATCTACAATTTTGACTAGATACAAGTACAAGTAAGTGTAAGTGCTTGACGTTACAAACATGGATGATATTGACCAACAAAACAATGAAGAAATGGAAAAAATAAATTGTAGGACACTTGATTATGTATGAAGCCTGACTACATTGAGAAACAAGAAACAGTCAATGACACAGGGATACAAAATAACAACAAAACAACAATATAATGATAACGATAATGACTAATGATTGCTATATAAATGTTCAACACACTTCCGCCTCACCTGAGGGAGCTAAATAATAATATCTGTAAAAGCTAGTGTGGTGAAAACTAAAGCAATACTATAGATAAAACATACTCCTCTACTAACCAAAACCAAACCATGTATAGTACATGGTATAGTCCTACATTGGACAAGAACCTGTAGCTTGATTTCCATATACATCACCATCATCAAGAGCAACATAATGCTTAATCTACGGTAAAATTGAGCTAGACAACACGGGTAGACGGAATGTGATGCGTGCCGAACCAAACTGATGGAAGCTTGAGCTGATCAGCTGGAGTGTAAGGTAATGACGATTGAACCTAACCTAAAACAACAAATCATCTAACAGCTAAGCTAACCTAAAAAATCTGTGTCACTTTGTCAGCAAGTTTTAAATCAATCAAGAATAGAAAATGAGTAAATCTAGGGGAAAGAACGCGTTGGATTCTCTAAATAATGAGAACGTCTTGCAAGCTGTCGTCATAGTGGATACGTATTCCAGAAACTTGACTCCGTTTTGTAACTACATGCCAACTGTAAGTTGTTGACTAAGTTAGGCCTATCTTCTTACTTCCAAGTTAAACTCTGGAATTGCCAGTTAAATTCACCATAACGTCAGCCGGTTAATATGCAGTTAAATAAATATTTAACTTACAAAGATATGCATGGCCATGATCTTTTTGATCCTAACCTCCAAAGCTATCTCGCCTTAACTTTGGAGGTTAGGATCGAAAAGATCATGGCCATGCATCTAAATTCTCCACTATATCTTTGTAAATATTTATGTATATTCAGTGTTTGTATTTGTATAAATTCTATTCAACCAACAATATATCAAGTAAGAGATGAAAAAAAAGTTTAGCTTAGCCTAGGACTGACGATAACGCTCCGGCGTAGAAACCTAGGTCTCCACAATAAATCAATTGGATCGTAAGGTAAGCCTCAGATAATAACAAATAAATTGTAACTTATGGGTCATATACACGATAGGCCCTAAATGATATACCTGTAAAATAAGACTACAGTTCTGCACGGAACCTGCAATTTTATTACCGGATTATACATCCTCTTGCCCTCATGTGCTTAGTTACAACGCTCATGGCTTGGAGTAAGACTCTGTGCCATGTGCGATAGAAATTTCCGCACAGTGCTCGTTGCTCAGGCTCTTCCTTGCTCGTCAGTCATCAAAAGTATATTTCCGCCCCAACATACCAGAGCTGAAAGCGCAAGGTAGTCCCATGAGCTTGTTTCCTCTGTAGGTAACATACCGTACCATACTTCTCTGTAGGTTAAGTTACACAGTGATTTGTATTATTGATACATAATCTAAATGCAAGTTACTATAGGCCTATGGCCTTCAGAAGTTATTGTATTCACTAATAATATTTAATAGGCAAGCATTGTTCATTAACATACCTCAGCTGTTCATATGACCTAAAGTGAATCAATATATCTTAGCTAACTTTTTGATTAATAGAAGGTCAGTTAACTTCTCATGAAAATGGGGCAATTCCCTTTATTTTGTCAGATTTGTTTGAATGGCGGGATGGCTTCAATTTTTTTATGATTCCCTTTTTTTAATATGGCCAACAACTTCAATATTTCTTATCACTCTGCATGTTATGATTGTTTTAGTACAGTAGGCCTAAGAACAATTCTAAACCGTTTTTATTTTTGAAATTTTTTCTCTAAAGATACTTGTTTAGTTGTTGCAGCGTGTTACATCTAAGAAATATGGCTTGCGGTATACATTTTGCATCCTGTAGCTCATAAACGAGTAAGTTTGGAGAGGAAATGCAAAGAATAAATCAGGCTTAGGGCTAAAATCGTATCAATATCTAAATACAATAGCTTAAATAAATTTTAAAAATAGATCGTAAAATACATTAAAAAAATATCCAACATATTTAAGTTAAGTAATGCCGTAATGCCGGTACAGTTTGTTTTGGATCTTAGCACAAGTAAAATAACGGTGGTGTTTGTCAGTAGGCTACATAAAATATTCTGTGCCAAAAATACTAATCATCCCCTTTGTACTTTGCAGAGTCTCGTCCCACTGACTAATCGTCCGCTCTTAGATTACACTTTGGAATGTCTCATGTCTTCAGGAGTGCAGGAAGTAATATTATTCTGTTCATCATTTGCAGATCAAGTTCGGGACTTTGTAAGGTAGGCATAAGACTTTCAATGTTAGAATAAATGAAATAATATAGATATTTGTTAAACTACGACAACATGCTACAAAGTACAGTACTAATTATTTTCAATGCATTGACCTACTATTATTTTCTTTTCTCAGGGAAGACAAATGGCCTGGCCTGTCAGTCAGTGTCGTTGTTTCAGAAGGTTGTCGAACCTTTGGAGACGTCATGAGGGATCTTGATGCTAAGGCTTTGATTCGCAGTGATTTTATACTTCTCACCGGGAATATGGTTGGGAATTTGCAACTCCTCCCAATCCTTGAAACACACAAGTAAGAATTATTGCGTTGGTGTTCTATTTTAAATTAAGATAAACTAAATATTTTCTCCCTCTGCGAGTGAAAATGGTAGTTACAAATTGCTACATCAATGTTTTTATGAATGTGTATCAAATAGTATGATAACATATATCATGATAGCATATATATTCTGCGTATATCTTTTTGTTAATAGCATAGAATTTATGCATAAGAAATACCGGTAGGCTTAGATAAATATTATTGTAAATACCGTACAATCTTTCAGACGTATTCAAAAGGTGGACAAAGGATCCGTCATGACTCTCATTTTCAAAGAACACGGCCATAGAAGTACAGCTACAGAAGACGATTTCACCGTTGCTCTGAACACCAAAACAAACCGAGTTTTGTTATACAGCAAGAAAAGCAGAAACCCAAGAAAAATAGAAATCCCAATGGTTAGTAAAACTTATTTATTACTTCTAACATTTTTCTATTGTGCATTGTCTTTTCACCCTCCTTTCATCATTCTCAGTAGGTTTTACGCATACTACATGACGCAAGATGGACTCTTTTCTGTACTTATTCTGCAGTTATACAGTCATCACACCTGCAAAGGTTTGTATTATTTTAAATAAAAACCATCTTTTTACCGGTGCATAAATTGAAGCTCTTTAAGCTCTGTAGGTGTCCAAGGGGCAACTGATATTTATGATTTTCCAATGTTTGATAAAGGTAGTCCAGTTGTCACTAGTTTTGGCTGTGGTTTCTCCTACATAAATAGCCAATACAGCCTATTTGAACAGTAAAGGCCCAGTTTCCTTGCTGCCAAGTTTGGTTGCTGAATATGGCTGTATCACCAAATCAAACACAAGTGTCCGGTAGTTGTGACTTATATTGAGTTATAGCAACTGTTATGACCCATCAACCTGGTCAGCAACAAGAACTAAGGAATGAAATAGAATTTTAGACATTAGCGCATTCTATGACTGGCCCACACAACTCTGTTCTTTTTTAATAAAAAATTGGCTATAGCTGGTCCATATAGATGGGAAGTCTACTTCAGTATCCAACAGTCAATGGTTCTAGAACAATGAAACTAGAACTAGTTGTAGGACATGAGTTTGTGTATGTTGCCCATTAATATTTTACTTACGTCCAAAAAAGAGGCAAATTCAGGACACTATACTGACATATAAACCAACATCGCAGTTGAATATTGCAGTTCTAGGAAATTACTTTTGCCAAAAAACGCATTAGGTAGATATACCCACGACATTCACAATTCCGCAGCCGTATTCATCAGTAGTTAAAACCCCTGTATTAAATTCTGTAGCCTATATGTCACATGCATTTTTATTGAGTAAGATCCGTCCTGCAGGAGACAGTGCTGGAGACGTCAGAGATGACGCTACGAAGTGACTTGTTGGACACCCAGGTGTGTGTCTGCTCAGTCGCAGTTCCGCCGTTGTTCTCGGACAACTTTGACTTTCAGTCCAAGGATGACTTTGTCCGTGGTCTGCTTGTCAATGAGGAAATCCTCGCCAGTTCTATCTACGCTTACATTCTGCCGGGCAGTCAGTACGCTGCAACCGTCAACTCCTGGGCTCATTACCAGGACATCACGTTAGTATCAACAATTGATTTCAGTTAAATTTATTATTATTTAATTTTATTTCCACCTTAGCAACCTAGGTGGCTATGTTCTAGTCTGTTTTCACATTACTTCAGTCTAGGCCTAGAGAGTTGTGGCATTATCCCTTGGCAAATCCATTGGTGGTGTGGAAATTTTAACCAGGGGCCTCAGCTGTACCACTCAACCATCTGGCTCCTCAGTTTGGGTTGTTGTTGTTATAATTACTGTAATAAACAGTTATAGGCCTACTTATATAAGAACATTTTTTTTTATTGGAATGAAATTTTTAACTTAATCCATAAAATATTTACAGTCTTAAAATACTTCTAGCTAAATTGTTAGTTTTTTTTTTTTATATATAATGTTCTGAGAGTTAAAATGGTTTATTTGTTTGATTTTTTTTTCAACGGTATATCTTGTTTGCATTAAACTTTGTAACTTAACTTTTGGAAAACATCTTCTAGCCAAACAAGCCGACTGTATGATTACTATGCTAAATGCGACATATGGGATGACTTAGTTCCGCACTAAGCTCATCACCAGAGTTCCCTCTGAAGGCCCATGAGGATGGTCAAAGTTAAAATATCTGCCAACATCATTAAAAGAAATCCCTCTGATAATTTTTATTGTATCCAGGCCGTGGAGAATGAATTTGAACAAAGTTGTCCATAGTAATCTAAAACTATTTATCAATGATTTCTGAGGCTTTTGCTAAAATTTACCATGAAAGGTCTTCTACCAGCTTATATAGCTAATACGGTAAAATGTTGTTAAGAGTGCATATGGTTTAACTTACCACACTAATTCTATTGATATTTTACAGGCATGATGTGATCCATAGATGGGTTTACCCTCTCGTGCCTGATATGTTAACTGACGATCCGTACTTCTTCAGAAGAAATAATATTTACATCCAACGAGATATAACGCTGTCTCAGTAAGTGTTTAAATAATATGTAGTTTAAATAATGGTTAGACAAATTAACCTACTCTCTGGTGAAAAACCCGACAGTTCAAACAATCAAAAAGGTAAAATATGATTTGATCATTTATCAATTATTTGAGGCAGCAACACACTCTTGGGTTCATACTTTAATCTGAATATAAATGCAATGTGAGTGTAAAGTTGTGAGATGATTCGTGGAGCTTTGTTACTGACTAAAACCAGCTGTTTCATCAGTCAAGATCATTATTAAAAATGATTAAAAACAACTGGGCCCAGTTTCGAAGCACATTAGAAAAAAAGGTATGAAAGCTGATGTAATTACATACAAATTACTGTAAATGAAACTTTTTAAAATCTTTTCTAGAGGTTGTAAGTTAGAGGAAGATGTTGTGATCGGAAGCGAATCATCAGTTGGACAAAATGCCATCATCGCTCGATCAGTAATTGGGAAAAACTGCAAAATTGGGAACAACGTTGTAATCGAGAGCTCTTACATCATGGATCATGTTAAGATTCAAGTAAGTTCAAATGGAAGTTTACATCAAGTACAGCACAAGTAAAATATATAACAATAATGTACTATACTTGAACTAATGGTGGACCTTAAAACTAAAAAGTTAATCGGTCCTGAGTCCGAATAGCTCATTCTCTACACGGGAAATTTGCCATATATTCCCTACATGTGAAATTCACCTGAGATGATTGTATCAAAGCAAAGCATTGTTACAGCGATACTAATGTTACAGCCAATCTAGTCATCATTAATTTTGAGCGTTTGTAAGTGGTTCGTGAGCTAAGAGTTATTATAAACTCAAATCCTTAGTTAGTACTTGGTTACGCTTTTTTAAGCTCAACGACACATCAGATTTTGTGTCATCTGAGGAAGGTTGAAAATGTTGATAACTTCTTCCTTAGTTAAAAATGATTTTAGTGACAGTTGAAATATTGTAATGTTTTTCATATAGTGTGTCGGTTTGGACTTTTTCCCCATTCAAATAAGCTATACTTTAGAACCATGGGAAGGTCACAGACAGATCGATGCAGGTTTTGTGAAAACATTGTCGAAATCTAAACACTTATGGCTGGACTGTCCGGCTTTGGCCCAAAAAATGTTGAAATCTATGGGACTGAAGCAACTGGAACCTGAAGAGATGACAAATGTCAGTCTGACCAGAGGGGTACTACAAAAGTCAAAAGGCCGAAGTAGCTAGGGATACAATTACCCAAACTCCCCCCACACAATAAAACCTGGTTTCCTCACAAAAAATCCTATAGGCCTAGGCCTATTCAAACTTATTTTGAATTTGTTAATGTGACTTAGGTTCTTCAGGTGCTGAACCTTAATAGACTAAGCCAATTAAGATTAATAATGTTGATTTGAGAAAATATTTAATTGACGTTTAATCTGTTTGCAGGACAATGTTAGTGTGAGTTACTCGGTTGTTGGTCCGCGATGTGAGCTCCAATCAGGAGCCAGTGTTACCAACGGAAGTGTTCTTGGGTCGGAGGTCATCATCGACAGCAACAAACAGATTTGTGCTCTCAAGCTGCAGTCCTACCCTTCAGATTGTAAGCTAAGTGATGCACCTAGTTGAAGGTTGGATAAAAATAAAGTCTGAAGCTGAAGTAAAAGATATAACAATGGGATTTTATTTTAATTTGTTAACACTTAACTATTTTATGCTGTTTTCATTTTGTTATTTTTTCCCTAAAATTCGTTTAAAGTTTTGTAAATATTAACTGTTATTAAATCTCTATAACCTACTTTCAAAATTAGTTAGCTACTTCTACATGACAGTAGATTTTTTAAAGCTCATTAAAGATCTAAACAACCTTTTGTTTACATAACTCTTTTTAATGTGTCATAAAAGTTTTAATAATACTATAGAACTCTAATCATTCAACTCCAACAATCCGAATCACCAATTATCAATTCATTATTAGATAAAGAAGACAAAAGTTGTGATTACGTCACAATTTTAATCTCACTTGCGGTCTAGTCGACATCATCATTGTCTCCCGCTGTCACAAAAAGATCATCATTGTTTTTTTAAGTAAAAAAAATACAAAGGGTATTGAACTATCAGTAATCCCGGGTATGATTGCAGCATGCGGCCAGGTGGGATCCAAGGCCTTCTTGTGTGACGACTCAGCAGACGACGACTCAGATTCCGACTCTGACACTCGGGAGGCAGTGGCTGGTCTGAGAGTGGGGAGAGGAGAGACACACTACGAGAGTGACTACACTGAGTCATCTGACAGTGATGATGAGATGACTCACAGCTTGTCGGTACCTGAGGATACTAACTGTGAGTATGACCATAGACTAGTAGAATAAATATAGACTGTCAAAGGAAGGTTCCGCAATATGCCGCTAGAGCGTGCTCGATGTTAGATTCGCTGCCGTCATCGGCTCTTTGCCATTTGCTACTAGCAGACGCTGCAGCGGTGTCGCCGTAACTACTCAGCACTCCTAGCGGTGGACGCCAGAACATATTCTAACCGCAGCACTGCTGTCGGTGTATATTTAATTCATTTTGTCTATGGTATGACACAACAGTACATGGTGTTGAATGCTTGAGAGACACTACCAGAGAGACTACACGAGTCATCCGACAGTGATGATGAGATGACACACAGCTTGTCTGTACCTGAGGATACTAACTGTGAAAATCGTTTAAAGGTGGTAAAATAATAAGAAACTTATCTTAAACAATAAAACGCTTTAAAAATGAACTAACCAGAGCCAACCATAAAATTTTCTGCATTGTCCTAAATTGTCAGTTGCTAATTGTCTTCTTTAAATTGTCTGATCCGTGAGGATAATACATTTATTAAAAAGTAAAAGATGTAACATAGAGCTCAAGGGCCAGGGTTTTAGGATATTTTGAGAGGATAGCAGGCTTACCTAAATGGGAAAGAGTTGAAACTGGCTCAAGAAACACAAAACTTCACTTTATAGCCTACACAAAAGTTAGAATATTTCACTGGTACTGACAGCATTTTCAACTCAGGAAGAGAGAGTTTTCATTAGGTCCCAATATGGTTGGCCAGTGAGTTGCTGAGACAGTGTTGCCAATATGTTTAGTATAAATAGAAAAAATTGAAAAAACACAATTTCAGTTGATATTTTGGTTAATCTTTTAATAATTATTAAGAAGTAAGTTTAATCTATGGTTATAAGTGCCATAGCAAACCTGACATGTTTTTTTTTTTAGGTTAATGTAGAAGAATCTGTTCCTGCATTTGTTGTCAGCTGGTTAAGTTTATTATGGTAAAATAAAAATATTAACTTACAGTTCCAAAATTGATAGAAAAAATTGCTTGTGTTTTGATTGTAACTTTTAATTTGTCTTCTTTTGTCTAGAATATTACAGTTTGTTTGGTTACTAAATTGGTATTACCTTTGGTGCTCAGATAAAAAAAATTAAGTAAGATTTCTAAAGAGACAATTAGGTGCTTCTTTATTGCAGTATAAGGTACAATAAAATATGCATTATCAAAGTGACAGTTTTACCAATAGATGGTACAATTCTGACGAATTCAGCTCTAACCAAAGACGAAACATCAATTGTGCTTTACCACGAACCGTTGGTGATGATAGAATCAAATTTAAAGGCGCAATATTGGATGGTTTTGAATCATTTGTTGAAAAGTTAGGTTATTATGGAGAGCAGACGAAAGAAACAATTATTGATGGGTTTGAAGTGTTAATCCATGATATACAAAATAGAGGTGCTAAGCCTGCAAATGAATTTTACAGTTATAATGTCAAAGATAATATAGTCGATAATTTTGAAAATGTTGTCGATAATTTAAAAAAATTGAGTTCATTTGCCAGACGGAAAATTAAAATTAGAGAATTTAGGGAAAATGCCATAGACAACTTTGAAGAATTTGTAGAAAAATCTAAAAGGTTTGGTTTAGTAACATCAAATAAGTTTAGAAAGGTAAAATCAAGACGAGAAAATTTGAGGGATGGGGCTGTTGATAGTTTTGAGCGGTTTGTAGAAAAAAGTAAACAAATGGGCCTGCAGACTACATATCAAATTGAAAAACTGGATTCTTTGAAGGAAAAGATGATTGACGGTTTTGAAAATATGATACACAAGTTAAACTCAAAAACACAAGACGTAGAAGACTTTATGTGCTACACAGATAATATCAAAGAGGGTTTTGTTGGTAGGTTTGAAGATTTGATGCAGAGTATGAGGGAAACCATTGTGAATTTGGAAGATAATGTCAAAACAATTACAGAAGAAAATAAAGCAAACATCATTGATGATTTTAGAGAACTGGTCGATAAGATGAGATATTTTGGGGAAACCATTGTGCAAAGAGCAAATGATCAAGTAACGAAAGCAGGTTGCGTAAAAGAGGAAATCATCGATAGTTTTGAAGATTTGATTGCCAGAATGAATAATTTTGGTTGTCAAACAACAGGAAATGTTAGAAACAAATTGGATTGTATCAAAGAAGAAGTGGTCGGTGACTTTGAAGATCTTGTCCAAAATTTCAACGCAAACTTGAATTGTGTTGAAAATAATTTGATGGGCTACTCCAATGAAAATAAAGCCTTTTTCGTTCAACAGTTTGAGAACATTTTTGATGATCTCAAAGACGAAATAAACCAGATTGAATGTAACGTAGGAGAAATGTTGGATGGATTTTTCCTGGACTTCCAAGAATTTTTTGACGATACTAAATGGATGATAGAGTACAGGGCTGATCAGGTGTTTGCAAACGCTGATTGTGTTTTGCAAGGGTTCGTCGGGCAGATGGACAATGCTTTTGCTCGAGGAAAGTGTGAAATTGAGACGGAACTATATTCAGCCAAATATTGGCTACTCATGAGCGAAATGTTGGTCAAGGACTTTCTCTGCTATAGTGAAAGAATGGTCGAAGAATTCTGCATGTTTTCGGAAAAACGTGTTGCATGCTTTTTTTGCAATGGGAAACAGAAGGTGAAAGGTACCTATTTGCTGTTTGTTTTTTTCTTGGTTTTTTACTCCCGTCTTGACCGGTATTGTTTTTTACATCACTTTAGGCAAAGAATGTACCAGTTACAGCATTACCACTTAGATAAAATCCATTGGTGATTGGATTTGAACCTAGCGTCTCGGGGACCAAATTTAACGCTCTACCATTATAACTGCATGCTCCTTAGCTTTTGATTTTAGATACTTTCAAAGTTTGAGCTCCTTTATAATCATTGGCTAGCATAAATACATTTTCTTAAACTTTTATTCAAACAGTTTGTAGGTATATATTTTTGTGATCTATTGCAAATATACCTATTGTGATCTAGACGGTTCTAACTTTGTGTAATGTTTGCAGTGTTCTACACAGAGGTGGTGGACTCGCTAGTCCGAGGATTCGAGGACAAATTGTTATGTGATAATCTTGTGCTGGAGATAAACTCTTCTAGATATGCCTACAATGTCACCATGAGTGAGGTAAAAGTAGTTAACTATATATTTATTTGGAATAATTGTAACATATTTGTTGATTTTTTTACGAACATAATGTCAGTGGTCATCCAAATTGAGACAACATCTTTTTAGATTGAACTAGAGAAGAGAGAAATCTTTGCTGAAGTGTGTTTTAGTTCTTTGATTAATATTGTGATTATTTCAAACCATGTTTTGATGCACAAATAAAATTAATCATTAAACGGAAACACTTAGTTAGTCAAGGATTGAGATTTCTAAAAATAAAGTTCCACAAATAGTTAGCAAAATTTATATGTATAATTTGACCTTTTTGTTAATATACTACCACTAAATAAATTGTATGTAACAATAAACTCTTGAAGTTTTAGGTTATGTCTTGGTTCTAACCTAACCTACAAATAATTTATAAATAAAAATCTTTTTAAAATACCACAATTTAAATGCACTAAAAAGTAGATAATCTGTACTATTATAAAAAAGAGGTGGTTGCTGTATGTGTGTATGTGTGTATGGGAAAAGTAAACTCGAAAAATACTGGTCGGATTGGGCTGAAATTTGGCATGATGATAGCTCACATTCCCGATTAACATATAGGCATATTCTTATTTCAAAAATCCTTTCGGGCTCCGCCCCAGTGGCTCTGGAGTTTCCCATGTTAACCTTATGAGAAATGGAATTATTGAATCTTAACAGCTGTTTCAATTAAACAAGTTGGTTCTGTTCTATGATGTTCAATAGCATTAAAGTTACAAGGATTACCAACAGGGTGCAGCACTATTATTTCTTTTACATTTATGACAACAGCTAATTTGCAACCAAAAGGTGAGTGAGCGTAGCGAACAAACTTCAACCTGGAGGCGAGTTAGCGTAGCGAACGAGCTAACCTGAAGGCAAGTGAGCGCAGCGAACGAGCTCCAACCTAAAGGTGAGTGAGCGTAGCGAACGAGCTCCAACCTAAAGGTGAGTGAGCGTAGCGAACGAGCTCCAACCTAAAGGTGAGTGAGCGTAGCGAACAAACTTCAACCAGGACGTGATTGAGCCATGCGAACGAGATAATCTTGAAAATTAAGAAGTTAAACGGGGCAAAGCCCGCGGGTTACAGCTAGTAATTCATAAATATGTGAAGAGAACAAATACTTGTATCTTGTAAGATTTTAAACGAAAAACGTGGGGCGTATGCAATAGCTAATTTACAATTATATTAAACCGGTTGAACTATTATTAACCATGGAATGCGCCCCACGTTTTTTTGTTTTAAATCTTACAAGAATTCATTCTCTCCACATATTTATGAATTATTTTCTACTTTTAGTGTGTATAAAATTGTAGTCAAAGTTTTTATTTATAAATTATTTTCTACTTTTTAGTCCTTAATGTGTATTATGTTGTATCTATTTTATATGGTCTTTTAATACATAACCAAAACCTTTTTAACTGTAATCACTTTAGAATCTCTCGGGAGCTGAACCTGTACCTCTTAACCTCTGCTTTTTGAACAAACTATCAAATTAGTATTCACAGCTGACTTCAATTTACATTCTTTCAAAATGTAAACTTTGAAACCTTGGCAGCCCATGGGGCGTAGCCCAAGGGAAATATGAAAATAAAATGATTTAATATTGCATTGTCTTCCACTTGTGAGCTATGTTTCAAGTTTCAAGTCTCTAGCTCATTGGGAAGTTAGTTAATAATTAATTGATTGCAAAATTTGTACCGAACAGACAAGAAAGCGAGCTAATAAAAATATTTTAATAACCTATTTCTGAACAGGATTTTAAAATAATTATTCCATTTAATCTCGATAAATGCAGTGGTAGTAAATTAACAGAAAATGTCTCAATTTCAATATTTTTCGTGCTGCATAAACAGCCGTTTTCAATGCATACCCTGTGTGTATAAAGTAGTATTTTTACTCTCTATGGAGTAAAAATCAGCTGTTGTAAACAGATTTAAATTTCGATTGTGGCAGTCTTATCGATCAAATTTATTTATCAATTGATTTATTAGGTAAGGTTTTAGCCTATTGTTGTTGACTGCTCGACATATCGATGGTATAACACAACCGTAATAGGTAAAATAATTGAATCACTTACACTTAATTTGCATTAGTAGAATTGAAAACAAGCTGGAAGTTGTTTTGAGAGGGTATCTTTACATAACAATTATTTTCTTTTCTAGCTTTGTTTTTGTTAATTAATTATGCAATATGACGAAAAATGTAGTACACCACACGGGCAAAAAGTGACTTTTTAACCCTCACTCATTTTCCGACCTCGGCGTACAACTGGACCTGGGGTCAAAAAGAGTCACTTTAGGCCCTAGTGATGAAATTTACTATTCTCTGAGGCTGCCAACGGTTTCAGGTGAACTTCCACGTAGTCCGAGCGTTGCTGACGCTTCCTGCACCTGACGGACATTCGTGGCAACACCTTGTCACTCGACTCACCTATTTCATGCCCATCTTGACCAACTACATCCGATCACAAACTGCACAGAAAGACTGCCTGCTTGCTATTGAGGTTAGTTTTGAGCAGTGCTTGATTTGTGGCGGAACGGAATTCAAATACGTTTCTTTCAATTTCTCCTCAATAAAAAAAAATAAAAATATTGGCATAAAAAGGTAGGTCTACATAAATTAGGTACTGAACACATTAAATAAGTTACAGTTCCTGCACCTCATTAAAAAAAAAATAGAACACTGGTTTTGAGTACCTATCCGTGAATATTTCAGTAAGAAACTTTTAAGGTTTGAAAAGATATTGTTAAAACTAAGGCCTTACTTATGGGCTGTCAATTGAAAAAAGACGAATCCAGAGATGAGTTACCAACCGGGTCAGCTTGAGAGAATCAATGGAGCTCTTCGTTATTTAATTATTTTATGCTAATTAACTTAGATAAGCACTAACGACTCCAACACGCAAGGGTGTTGAATGTTAAAGAGTAAAATGGAAAGCTTCATTGTTTTAAGCCTACTGTGTGAATACCTCAATCTTACCCTCTGGTAAAATTTGTAGTAGTGATGGGCGGATCCAAAAAAATGTTGGTACCGGATCCGGATCCAGATACACACGTCATAAGGGTGAGTTGAAAAAAAACGTAATGTTAATAGAAGGTCAATTTAAATCATACTGTTTAAAAATAAATTGGTAATGTTTAAAGGTTATCTTAAATATATAGAATAATTTCCAGTTGAGCCCAAAATACTTCATTTTTGGGGACACTAAAAATTTTCAAAATCATAAAATGAGACGTAAAATGAAACTACCAAAAGGGTATCTGTGTATATTTTACTGTAGGCTATTTTACTATCTTGAGTATGTTATATCGTGGTTTTTGCATGCAGCATCCAATTTATTTATGCATGGATCACCTCTTGCTAATCTCTTCCTTAAATCCGTTCCAGGTCCACAGTAATGATAGCCGGGTATGTGAAGTTCTACAGGTAAAATACCCTGTGTCCGTGTACAAGAAGACTATCTGTGTCCTAATTGTGTTCTAACTTAGAAAAATATTAGATAGGGGAGTCTTGACTTTTTATTCACCCTGTATGGACACAGATCATCTTCTTGTACACAGACACAGGGTATTATACCTGTAGAACTTCACATACCCGGCTATCAGAACTGTGGACCTGGAACGAATTTAACGAAGAGATTAGCAAGGGGTGATCCAGGCATAAATAAATTTGATGCTGCATGTAAAAACCACGATATAGCATACAGTACTCAAGATCGAAGGATAGTTAAACTAGATCAGTGGCTGACAGCTTATTAGCTTGGGAAAGGTTAAAAGCCTCAGACTCTAGTATTGGTGAGAAAGCTGCCGCCTGGGAAGTTACTAACATAATGAAAACTAAAGCAAAATTTGGTCGGGGAAAAGGGCAGAATTCAAAAATTGAAAACAAATAAGAAAGAAAAAACCTGTTGGGAAAAAGAAAAAAAATCCTAAACTTGCCTGCAAGAGGAAAAATAAAATTGGTAAGCGGCTCTATTTGAGACCTTATATCTGGTAGTAAAGGTAAAAAAATGTAATCATAGGAAATAATTAAGACTTCCAGAAAAACCATTAAGTAGTTTGGATATAATAAACCTTGCTTTATAATATAAAGTAACGTTGGATATCAAGTAACTTGCTTTATATAATATAAAGTTGCCTTATTTTAGAGGAGTCTTCTTGTACACAGACACAGATAGTCTTCTTGTACACAGACACAGATATTTGTAAATTATTAATTTAAGATAGATTTAGTTGACGCCATTCAATGTACAAAACTGTACTTTATGAATAATGCATATTTGATTTGATTTGTGTTAGTATAAAAAATCGGAAAAAATTGGATCCATCAAAACCGGATCCAGCCCAAGATCCGGATTTTTTTTATCCGATCAGGCTTGGATCCAGTAGTCCGATATCCGGATCCGACCATCACTAATTGCTAGCATTTGAACCTCCCATATAAAAATTCTGTAACCTATCCTGTTAATAGTTTTAGGTCCAAGCATTCATTTACAGTATCACATATAACTTGAGCATGTCCTCATCGTAATGTTTCTTTCAGTAATGTGGCTTTACTGCAATGTTTAGGATGTTGCTGGTAGTAATCCGGAAATATTTGCGGTCCTTGTGAAGATAATCCACTGGCTGTATGAGCAGGATATTCTATCCGAGGATAATATTTTGAACTGGTACAAGAATCCGAGTGTTGATGCAGACCCCGAGAACAGTAAGAGAGTGCGACAACAGGTAAATAAATCAAGACATTGAGAGAAGTAGGTAAAAACTATATCTCATGTGAGAAAAGAGTTACAGGCACCTCAAAATTTCACAATTCCCTGAAACAGAATTAGTAGAACAGAGGCAAAAATATGATGTGTTTGAGGTGAATTACTTATTATTTCTGTATTGTGAAATTTGTCTACTATCAACTGCATGGAACTCTTTTTAGATGCATCATTTGCATATCCCCGTCCCTTCTGTCCTGTTGTATTCCTTTCTAAATGTTTTTTCCTTTGAGCCTCTAAAAAACTAAAATTGTACTAAATTACCATACTTGCCTTATTTCTTAGATAAAGTTTTATAACGTTAAAATCAGATGATATCTTTTAGTAATTAACAAAACATCAAAAACACAGTATATGGCTTTGTTTTGTTAGTTGTTATACTGTAATATTTAAGTAAAAAAGTATACTATAGTAAAGTCGAAAAAGGCAAACTTGTTTAGTCTACTACCAATTATTAATATTATATGTTGCATTCTTGACTAGGTAGAAAGTCCTTCGTCATTAGAAGTGTTTGAAAATAAAAAAACTAACTTTTTGCCTCCAATATTGATTTATTGTGACATTTTTAATTCAAGCTCCTGCACCTTTAGATCAATCCAAACACTTACAATAATTGCAATTTTCTGCCTTGGACAGTTTTTCTTTTCTCCACATGATCGTATTTATTTATCTAATTTACTGTCCTTATTCCATTTCCAGGTGGCTCCTTTTATCCGGTGGTTGGAAGAAGCAGAAGAAGACGAAGATGACGATGACGATATTGATTAAAGTATATATATTGATCTTGTATATTACATTATTTCTTAGAGTATTTAGAATAACTCTGTTCATATAAATATGTCAGTGTCAGAAGTTACGGTACTTATGTATTATACGGAGGCCACTTATTTTACAGCGCGCTGCGGCGGTTGGGTTAAGTTGGGTTATCATAAATATGTTTGTAGAACTTTCCTAGTTTCGTTATGAATCGAACTATACGAGATGAGTCATAAAAACTTATGATAACCCAACCTAACCTAACCGCCGCAGCGCGCTGTAAAATAAGTGGCCTCCCTATAATACGTAAGTACCGAAGTTACATATTAAGAAGTATCCTGTATACAAAATAATCTTGGTTATTTATAAGGAAATGCTCCTCTTGTATTATTGTTTTCTATTGTATCACTGCAGTAAAATTCAAATTTCTTACTATGACACTGTGATATTAAGTACTTGATTTAATAGAGCTGCTTGTTTTTTACTTTGTATGTTTTAAAGAGAACTTATTATACACATTTATTGTATTTAAGTGATGGTACAATATATAAATTCTATGAATCTAAAAATGTCAAATAAAGTTATTTTCAGAAAAAAGTGTATACATCATTTCACCTAGCATGAAACCAATTTAGATATGTTGTAAAATCTCCCTTCCACCAGGCAGAAAATGGTAAGTACTTCAGTAGGCTAACCAATCAAATTCATCATACTTCTTCTAGGCTTCACAAAAAATTGGACATTGGTCATCTAACAATGCTAAACAAGTCAGCAATGGTGACTTTAACTCTATTCCAACCTCTTAATACAAAAATCAACCATTTGCTTTTTTGAGCCTATCATGCTGGAAGAAATCTTATTGGTTAAGTCAACAATGATGGATGCTATTCCATTCTAGCCTCCTGATACCAAAATCTGCCATTTGCTCTTTTAAGCCAATCAAGGTGGCAGAAAATAATAGAAATCTTATTGGTTGAGTCAACAATTAATGGCTGCTACTCTATTATAGCATTCTGATACAAAAATCGGGCACTTATTTTTTTTATGTAGTAACCTGAGTCAACAATAATGGCTCCTACTCTATCCTGGCCTCCGGATACGAAATTGACCACTTTTGACCAAAAAGTATCAGGCTGGCAGAACTTGGTAGGAACACTACTAGTGAGTCAACAATAATGGCTCCTACTCTATTCTGGCCTCCGGATACGAAATTGGCCACTTTTCACCAAAAATATGGCAATTTGTGTTTTGGGACTACCAGGGTGGCAGAACTTGGTAGGAACCTTGCTGGTTGAGTCAGCAATAATGGCTCCTACTCTATTCTGGCCTCCGGATACGAAATTGGCCACTTTTCACCAAATTATGTTTTGAAGCTACCAGGGTGGCAGAACTTGGTAGGAACATTACTAGTCAAGTCAACAATTAATTTCTATTCACCGAAATCCGCCATTTGCTTTTTTGAACCAATCAGGAGGGTGGATATATTAAAATTATTCTTACTGGTTGATACAACACCAAAATCCGCCATTTGCTTTTTGGGCCAATCAAGAAGGTGGATATATTAGAATTCTTACTGGTTGAGACAGCATTGGGCTGCAAGTGGATTTCCACCCTCCTGATAACGAAATTCACCATTTGCTTTTTTGAGCCAATCAATGTGTCTGGAAATATAAAATCTTACTGGTTGAGTCAACAATGGCTAACTTAAATTTTTGTGAGCAAAGTCACGATGGGGTAAGCTAGTATTACTATACTGAATGCATTGGGGGTATAAGGAAGTTAAATAAATGTGATATTATAACTATTTAATAATTTATTTCCTTTAATAAAATAATATAATGAGCTTTACCTTACATTACATCATGATTATATATATACATTAATGGGTGATCGTACAACTATCAACATCCTCAAATATTAACATTACATGCTTAGAAACACTGACTGTAATAGATAACATTTCATTATTTGGCAACTTTATAATAGATACAAAAATAGAAAACTTCTAAACAAAGTTTATGATTCTAAAGGGTGTTCTTGATTGATAGCTATGGTCCAACAAATGGCTTTTACTGTGTTATAATCTTAAAAAACTTAAATGTCAAAACAGAATGGAACTCGCCAAATAAATTTATTGAATAAGTTATCTGCTTTAAGTTTCCCAAGAAATCATATTCGATCGCAAGGTTTTGTAGGTTCATACTCATTCAGAAATCAGTTTTACACATTATAAGACGGCAGATGCCGATTAAAAGCATTTACGAATGGCCTAAAATATCACAGAGCTTTATTAACACTAAATTGTTTTTACATTATACAATTGTGTGGTATAAAAATGTGTAATATAAAAGCACTCAAGTTCTGCTTTAGATCGTGAAAGAAAATTTACCCAAAGCAGAAACTCATAATTTAAAAACGGAGATTAATTAAACAATTTTCTAAAATCTAAAACCTTTAGGTTTTATTCCTAACAAGTTGGTTCTAAAAGTCTTTAATGATGTTATCGTAGTGATATAATTATTTATAAAATATCCTTTACAGTAGATAAAAAATGAGATACATATAAACAAGTAGGATTACATTAAATACAGTAAGTACAAGAATTTAATGCCCATTTACTACAGGCGACTTTGGTTCCGGTTCTTTGAGTGCGGTTTGCGACTCCCACTTGCTCTTATGTTGGCTGGAGCCGAACCCTTCGTCGTAGTTACCCTTGGATATGAACAGCTGTTTGAAGTGTGTCAGGCAATACAGGGTGTCGTTGTTCAGCGTGTAAGTCTCCATTCTAGTAAACAGATTGAAAATTAGTAGGCAAAAGTGTAAAGGCAACTAAACTAACATTAACACCGATTCTTCCGTTTTTTTACACTAGCAAAACACACCTTCATTTCTCTTGAGCAAGTGCATTGGACAAATTGCAAACCAAGTATTTGAATAGATTGTAATAATTACAATACCTGAATAAATCTGACAGAAAACTGCAAGTTTAACCGAGAACATGCAATGGAAGATTCCTCCCAAAACCACTATACACTTAAAACCACTCATAAATCCAACGTTCATTGTGGTGCTGGGTTATTGAAAATGCCGGATTACTGAATTTCTTCTAAAAACAGCTGTTATTGTCTGAACCCGCTAAATTTAGAGTGTCAAAAGGAAATCCATTGCCTTATTCTGTGTTTAATTGTGATTTCACTTAATTTTAGTAGTGATGACATTTTAAAATGATAAAACAAAACGCTCCCAAATTATATTGAGTTAACCATCGTTTGCAGATCGCCGACTCTTCCAAATATGGTTTAAAAGAGCATTCAAGTAAAAGTGTGTAGACTTTTATACACTGATGCAGGATTATTGAAAGTGCTAAACCATTAGATGACTTTTAGTTTTAATGTAATCAGTAGAGATGAATTATAAAGAACCTATGAAGGACCATCATCTCAAGTAGTTAGGATTAAAGTTAACATTACTTGAATCTACCTAGGAGAATGTCGTGCCTGACACAATCAAAGGCATTAGACAAATATGTGACATTCTCTTGAAGAAATTGAGATTGTATTATTATATTGGATATCTGGTTATCTTTTCTTGGTTTTCTAGTTACATCACGAACAAATATCAGCAGGTTGTCATCAAAGATAAATCCCGTGTCAAACATTTTTCTGAATTGAGCTCAGTAGCCCATGGTGTTCCGAAGGGATCTAAATTAGGGCCTCCTATATTTATCCTCTACATCAATGACTTGTCTTTTTCACTTTCGTCCAAAATTGTTCAATTCCCTGATGATACAACAATGCTAGTAAGAGCACATTCCATTTTTCTGGAACTAACATTACAACCAGAGATTTAGATTCCATGATAGCTTGGTTTGCACAAAACGGACTACATCTGTGATTTGTCACAAAAAACACCAAAAGCTCTCTGCGACCTGTCCAAGGCCAAACTGCCTCAGAAACTGCATCACTTTACATACATTGGTGTTTTTGCTGAATTTGAACCCGGGACTGAAGTCCTGCGCTCTAATCCCTAGACTAGCTCGCTCCCCCTCTACTGTAGTAAACTACTCCAATTATAGATATCCCAAGAACAAAACAACCTGCGCAGAAACGAAAAGATCACGTGGTTCGCGCAGGTAGGTGTGGCGTACCATTCAAACCTGTGCGGCTTGAAACGGCCCAGGGTTCTTTTGTTTCTGGTATTACTATAAGTGTTAAAGTGCACCTTAATTTGCAATGGCATTGCTGACATCGGAAGCAATTGGCATGGTAGACTCTTCCATTGACACTGATCTCCTCCAACGGATAGACGGTCTTGACGCAGGAAACGCAGGATTTGTTGATAGCAGGAGTCTCCTGTACCTGTTTTGAAATCAAATATTTTTTGAATAAGACCCAACAGAGTGAAGGAAATACAGGGTGATTGGTACTCAGTGTGACATTTTTTTCAGTTTTAACAAAAATACAACTTTTGCTTAATACATGCCGACTTTCTATGTTTTAAATGATAAAGTAAAGACACCATGTTTTGTAGTCTTCAAACCACTAAAGCGTACATAAGCAGACATAAAGCTCAATGATGTATTGTAGCATATGGTTGGAAAGCTTATAAAATGGTGCAGTTTTTACCGTATTCGGACACTTTCTTGTATACAGGGTGTGAACAAATGCAATAGACCAATGTTTTTTACATTTTTATCAAACATCTTAATTTTTATCTTTGAATCTATTTACAATGGAGTTTTCGCAACTGATCCCCCGACATTTTCTATTATTCTTATTCAAAATTTAATGTAGAACACGAAAATTACGTTATCTACTCAAATCCATGTAAAGGTAATAGAGAAATAGCTGTATTAAGTTTAAAAACATAGTTACTTTGAAAAACATAAAATAATTCATTGGGAAGCAAATTTTTAGACTTGGAACCTTTTATATGCATCATCACACTGCATTTACCTTGTACTTACACAAAAAAAGTGTTTTACACTGAGTACCAAAAACCCTGTATATACTTAAATAGGCCTATTAGATATGAGTTAAGAAAAATAATGAGGGTAATGACGGTTGATGCAAAGATTGATCAAATTACACCAATATTATACTCTTCTTAAGTTCTAGTTTTAGTACACCTGAGCCAGATTATTCCTTCAGTTTTACATTTAGATTTTACAACTAAAATATTGTCATTGGTTTTCACATGCAGCGTCATCTGAGGATTTTCATTCACCTGCAAGGGTGGGATTTGAACCCGGGACCGAAGTCCCACACTCTAACCACTAGACCAGCTCGCTCCCCAAGTTTTTGTGAATAGAGTAACATCTCTTTAACACGTTCGCTGCAGGCCATCAAATGGCAAGCGTAGCCCCAGTGCGGCGCAGCCCGCATCGTTGAACAAACCCGATTGCCGGGTGATTGGCTCTTATATTTCGGTAGGACGAATAGCAAATAACGTGCGGTAATATCCTGCTTTATAACAAGAGTCAACGTAGTTCGTTAAACACTCACAGATAGCAGCACTGCTTGGAACGTAGCCGGTCCCATTGTATTGCCAATTGGAGGGAGAATGACAGGACAAGAAGTTGATTTTTAAGTTTGCCGGACGAGATGGGGAAATTTTACTACCAACCTACAACACAATAACAAGCAAGTCACCTACTACACGCTAACGTGGTATAGGTCCGTCTTCGACCGACGCTAGAGCAAAAACAAAGATATGAGAAAGGCATTGCCGAGCGTATCCGATCGGTTACGGCAGCACCTGAACAGCGCTCGGCCCGTATCCGATCGGATACACCCGCAGTGAACGTGTTAACCTAGGTTTCCCCTTTTCTCTTTAAGCACTACACTCTTTGAGTCTTTGGTATTTAGGATGTTTTGGATTGAATAATACCGAGCTCGAGACCAAACTGCATGTGCTGTGGGAAACTAAAAGCTGCTGGAACTAGCCCGAATTAACATCCTAGCCAAATGAATCTTAGATTCAAAACATAATTCACACCAAACTGAATATGAGGCTTTGTGGCTTTAAGCCCAGTCTACAAAATAAAAAAAGAATAGGATAAAAAAAGAGCCTGAGATCAGATTAAATTTGTGACCAGGATGGGCTTTACCCCTTGTTCTTGTATGGCTTTTTATTGGCAAGTGATTATAAGAATAAGTTTATATGCCTCTACATTGTTTTCATCTGTAAAACAAAATTTTCTGAACTTGCTAAATTTGTATCTTATACAAACCAGAAATTGTCAAAGTTTTATTATATTTCAATGGAACTAATGGTGAAATATTTATGACTTTTAAATTTTCATTATGCAAGTCTATAATCTCTATAAAACAAGAAATAATCTAAACTCAGTTGTCTATTTATAACACCACAAGCAGAGTACCCGTCCTTCGTACGGGGTTGGAATATAAGTATAAAATGCTTATTGCAGTTATACTCAAGCTTTGCGTTTGCAATAAGGGAGGACACAGTTTGATAAAATTTGCTTTTTTAAATTTACAGTATTCTACAGACTGTCCCAAAAGTCCCGGACCGGTTTAATATTTTCCAAACGACAAAAGATAAATCAATAAGATTTGGTACATCAACACCACACCTAAAAATCTACTTTTTCAAGGAACTATGAATTTTCTGTCATATCATGGGGACGTCCCGCAAGGAGTCAGAAGGAAATCTTAAATAGGAGCATAGGTCAATATGAACATAAAATGAAAGGTCTTTTTTAGTAGAATACAATGCCGCAAACCGCACTTCAAAAGGTTGATCCTGCGCAAAATGGCGGTGGTTCAAAGATTTCTTGAATCCGCCATTTTGAATCTTTGAACGACTGCCATTTTTTACTCAGGCGTTCTTTTGAGCTTGAATTTACGGCATTGTAATCTACTAGTGAAGACCTTTAATTTGATATGCATATCGACCTATGCTTACGTTAACAATTTCTTCCGATTCCTAGGGCTGTGCCCCCTGAGGAGTAAGCGTATAATAGCAATGCAAATTAAATTAATCTTTGAACAACTGTCATTATTGGCTCGGTTGTCCGTTTGAGTTCAAATTTGGGGCATTATATTCTGCTAGTAAAGACCTTTAATTTGATGTACATGCCAACCTATGCTTCTATTTAAGATTTCCTTCTGACTCCTTGCGGGACGTCCCCATGATATGACAGAAAATTGATAGTTCCTTAAAAAAGTAGATTTTTAGGTGGGGTGTTGATGTACCAAATCTTATTGGTTTATCTGTTGTCGTTTAGAAAATATTAAACCGGTCCGGGACTTTTGGGACAGTCTGTATAGTATTACACATCTACCATAGCCATCATGTTCTACAACTTTTACTGTGGTTGCTTTTAATAGTGGAAGGGAAAATCGGTGCTCCTGCCAATTATGAATTTATTTCTATCACAAGATTTGTGTATTTTGACAACTATAGTTAGGCCGCTTAGAAAACGACTTGCGCGCTAATGCTAAACCAATGCTAGAGGAGGTCGCTTTCTAAGCGGCCGAACTATACCAGTTTTTTGTGAATATAGAGTAGAGTACATGAAAGTTAAAAAACACTGTATAGGGATTTATCTAGTTCTCTGGGGGATGACCACGTTGTTGAATAAGCTTTAACTAAAGGACGACATGGTAATTTACTAAATTGGGCTGATTTCCATCATTCCTGTTGAAGTTGAAGTTTATTTCTAATTTTCTATGGGCTCTAACAAGAACATTTTTGGTGGTAGCAATGATTTTTGCGCCTTCAATTACCATGTAAATGTGGCGCAGAGTGCTCTACAGGTAGCGGAAATTTACAGGTATCAGTTATCCCCATGAGCAAAAACTTTCTGGAACTTTCTACAATACCCCACGCCCCACATACCTTCGCCCACGGCAATGCCCTCTCCAGTTGAACAGTTGGCCCTGACAATGTATAGCTGTTATGCTAAACATTGGCCTTAAGCTTATTCAACGACACAGTCATCAGACTAAGACCTAGATTTGACAATCAGCTGTGACTGTGAAGGCCTATCATCTAGAACAGTGTAGGGAGTTTGAATAAGGTAGTTTCATCATCTTACATCTCAATGGAGGGTTTAGTTGATGTACAACCCCCAAACAACCAAGAGTATAGGCCTAATTCAGCTATATACATTTGTACAGTGGAACTTTAATAACAAGACCCTTGATAACAAGTCACCCTTGATAACAAGTGTCATTGCAAATCTATACATAATTATATAACACCTTCAATTCCATGTTAATGAAAAGACCTCAATAATACATCACGTCACTCAACTTGATAACACGTCTAACAAACCTGCAAATAGACCTATAATAATTTATATATCAAGAGGATTTTATCAAGGTTCTGCCGTATTACAAAACAGACAAGGAGGGAAAATGAAAATCAACAAAATAAATACAATAATTTTAATAAATTTCAATATTAAACTTTTATTCTAGATAGATTTCAAAATCATTAAAAACTTAGTAAAACTTTGATAGTATTTTAAATTCTCTAAAATATATATTTTCAAAATCACAACAAAGAATTAACAAATTATAAAACCTAATAAAATTAACACTTCAATTTTATAAAAAGAAGTACTTTGTTCTAAATAACACAGTAGTAACATCGACGACGACGAAAGAGCCAAGTCTAGCCTCACTGGAACAGAGAAGAAAAACATTGGATTAGTAAAATCAGATAAACACATTTTTACTTGTACTAACCTTTTTGTTTTATTTAAGAGTAAAATTTTCATTGACATCAACTAACCATCCAAGGAATAAATTATTATTTATGAAAGGAGTATTTGGTAGTTTAGCTACATTACCAAATATTTTTCCTACAAGGTTTTGTCCAAAAAAATCATTTTTTAACTCATTTATTTTTCTAAAAGCTAATGATAGCATTTCTTGGTGGTTCTAATTTATCAAAATCTACCAATACCACTTGTTTCATTGCATTTTAATTAAGTCGTAAATTAACTTACTCCGCATATACCCCCCTCCCCCTCCCCCTCGATAATTTGACACATTGTAATCCAGAAGCATCGTTAACAGTCCTGCAGCGACATGAGATTAGACCTACAGACTTTTGAATAATGGCCTGTTTTAGAGCAGTTCTTGCGGTCTATTAGGTCCCCCCTGCCTCAACACAATCTATTAGGTCTATTAGGTCAATCCCCTGCCTCCTACTAGACTATTTGTTGTTACTTCCTTGGTACTTTCTGTTAATGCAATCATGCTTTTTTACAAACCCAAATCATTAACAGTAATTAAAAAATAGTAATCATATTTATCTTGATCAAAAACATCAACAAAAAACAAACTTGATAATCCCATACCCTACAGGTACCTAACCTGTCCGTTTATCAAGGGACAACTTGACAACTGTATATTTTTCTACGACAGGCAATGTCAACTGTGATCTTATAACTGGAAAGTATTGTTAAACCTAAAAATAATTAACTAGATACCCTAATAAAATAGTAAATAACTTCACTGTGTACAGTATAAATCAGTACCTATATTTAATGTGTAATAACAAAATGTGTTACTCTTCATATACTATTTCAATTTCAGATGTTGATTTAAGGAGTTTAAAAAACGGGATTAAGATTGTAGGGACAGGCTAGAATTGTTAACTTTTTTAATGTGAATTCTGATTGGTATACAGTTCACAAGTGTCCTGTGGGACTCGCACTTGTTTGCATCGAACCTCATTAAAATATATTTGAGTAACATTTAACTATTTTTATCTCTACTCTAAATAAAGTGTTCTAGTATTAATAATTACTTTAGAATTTCAATGTTTGCTGTTTACTGTTTCATTCTTCCTGTAGTAATACAAAATAACACCTACAACTATAAATGACATAATATTAAAATCAAAATGTTAAAATATCTAATAAAACAACTTGAACTCCAAACAAAGTTATTAAAAATAAAACTAACAAATGCACAAAAAAGTCATGCTCACCTGTAAAACAGTTGTCATGCTAAAACAGCTGCATGCTACAAAATCTTCATGCCTTTGTAACAATAACAGCTAAAAACTTAAAAAAACAACAATCCAACAATCATCACAACGCACACTGTTAGTGGGTGAAATGATTAAAAATAAAAACAGCATCCAAAAACATACTACAGAAGTAATTAGAGCACAAAACGACGATTAATCATAAACTACCGCTGGAAATTCATATTTTTTTGTTACCTAGAAAGGCAAAATTTTCTGCTTCCTTGCAATAGCACCCATCAAACCGCATGAGCTTAACGAAACAACGATTTGTAGTTGGAATGTAGTAGCACTTGTTAACGATAATTATTGTTAAGTTCAGTTATACATCAGTCAATAATTAAAAGTTCACTAATGCTGTATGCTAATGCTGGGTAGCAAAACAAACATGGCAAGCGAAAGTTTAAAGAAATCACCATTGTCGATTTCACATTAGTCTCAGGCCAAACTTTTAACAATATGCGTTTCTTTAAAGAACTGTTTTTTCATCATTTGGAATACGATCAGTGCTTTATTGAGTGATAATTAAGAATTCCTTGGATATTTTTGACAGTAGTTTCAAATGAATTAAGTTTTTTAAAAGGTAAATTTATCAGAACTGGGCTTAGAATTGAGAAACAAATCAATTCAATAATGGAATTATAGTTACACACTACCTTTATTTTTATTTCTTTTCAAACCGTTATCTTAAAGGATTGACTTCTAGATTAATTTTGTCCTAGTTCAGTGAACACCAAACCATCATTTGGAATTGTCTTTAAAAAAAAGCAGATATAGTACTCTGGATGAATGTTAAAGAAAATACGTAATCCAAAATACATTCCTTTCATGACCACTCTATGCTTACAACTCAAGTATGCAATTTCATCCTCCAAATCAAGTATAATGACTCAAACCATACCATAAAAAATATTACATAATTGGAAATTTAGTGAACTAAAAAATACAACCCAAAATTTTAACATTTACTAAAACACATTGAACAAATTAAGCAAAACATTGACTCTACCATGCTCACAGCCATTTTAAAGCTGGTATAGAATGGTAATTTTAAAAATACCTACCACAAATCGGTTGACTTTGGGACGAGGTTTTTCTTTTGGTTGGTCAACTTCAGCCTTCAAGGATTCAAATCTCGCTCGCAGAGATTTGGTCGATTCAATACTCTCTTGCTCAGACTCGAGCATATTGATGGCATTGTTTACGGACTGCTTCTCCGGCTCCCAGTGTTCGAACTTGTCTTTCAAAGCTTTGGCTCTAGCAGCGTTCTGAGCCTAGAAATTATTGATAGCATTAGCATTAGTTGATACATTGACATTGACACATAAAGTAAAGAGTTAGTATGTAAGTTGAGTGATTAGGATGTTCCTAGGAAAGCAATTGTGCTTTCAGACTATTAACAAAGAATGTTTTAGGCTGAAATTAATGAGATTTAGTTTTCAACAACATTATAATTCTTTATTCTAAACATTTGAGAAAACAGATGGGTCCACAAAAACTTGTTTGAAGAGTGCTTCAAACTTCCTTTCACCAATAGCACACAACGATTAGGCGGAGCAAATATTAACATTAGGCGGAGCAAATATTAACATTGAATAAACAAAGTTTTTTTAGAGACCATCTCATTCTTGATCTAAAATCCTAAATCTAAATAATCAAGAGCGTTGGTGGATTCACTTTAAAACCTTCCAAAAACGCTTCATACTTTTTAGAAATGAAACACTAACTTTTGTATTAGAAGGCAATCATTTGTATCACCCAACAACTCTGCTAATTCAACTTTTATAAAATACAACAAAAAATATATACTATAGGTATTATCAGAAAACTACATTGTAGTTATATTTGCTGTTCAGGGCTGACATTCTAATCCTACGCTAAAAAGATGTGATTGTTCTGTTCTAAATATCTTGAAAGTCGACGGTACGTACTTGTTTCAGGAATTCATCCTCAATCTTGTCGGATGATCGTACGATGCCGTCATCGCCGCTCTCCGCCTCCTCTTCGCTTTCTTCTTCTTCCTCCTCCGAGCTGGCTGAGCCTGATTGGTCCTCCTTGTAGTCTGGTGGCGGAGTGAAACACTTCAAGGGTTTGGGGCCTGAAAACACAAAAAAAACACTTTAATGTTGATGAGTACCAGTATTCTACTTATATTAGCATAAAAAAGCTGCTCAAAAAAGGTTTAAATTAGTTTTATATAAATATTTAGGAGCCTAATAATTTGATGTACTACACAATATTTGAATGAAGAATATTACAAACATTATGTATGTACATTATCAAAATTACTCAGTGGATAAATTATAATGGTTGTAGGCTAGAGTCAAATTTTTTTAAATTTTAATAGCTTTAGTACTGTAATAATAATTGATGCTGTCAAAATCTATCGTAATACAGTACCTACAGAACTTTTTGATGAAATTAAAAATACAATAAACCATTTTGCTACGAGACAGTATGTTTATTTATAGCCTCTCACTGGAGACCTGAGTCACAAAAACTATCTTGACCTTGAAGTTGTTAACACCCCCCTGCCCACCCTGCAAATTTTGTCTGTTTGTTTACTCTAGCGATAAGATAATCAGTTATCGAAATTGTAACGCACTTTACGATTTTATAAATTTGCCGCACAGATAACAAATCAGATGTGCTCGCGCTACGAATGATGATAACAAACTGGCAATATGCAATATTTTTTGGAATGAATACCAAATAACTTATTCTTAGTCACTCCTGTGGAGATAAGCGTATGGTTCCCATCTCCGGGCATGGGAGCAGAAATGCCGAGATTTCCAGATAGTGGCGGTTAAACCAAACTGCTCTCGAGGCAAGGTTGGTTAAAACAAACTGTAATATTTCAGGATAGAGGGCGGATAATCCGATCATTGGTTTATGCGAAGTCGTCTACTGTATATAGTCCCCCGCCCGTTTTCTTTATGGTCTTAGATGTATAATTTATTTTACAACACACCAGTTCTAGCATACATTTAATGGTTTTTTTAAATACAATTTTGAGTGGCTTTAACCTTGTTAAAAATCACCAACTACATTTTGTATTAATTCTGTGTTGCTTACCGTCTGGCAAAGCTTCTTTCTGCTCTTCCATTTGTCGGAAAAGCGAGAGCATGCGAGAAGCTGTCTGGCTGCGTTTGACAATTGTCTCGTCTTCTGTAGTGTCCTCGCTGCGGACTACGCTCGGGTCACGATACACCTCGCGATCGGGTGTCTCCTCCTGCTGACGGAACAACAATGGTTTAACAACAGTTACGGACAAGTTGTCGACAGTTTAACTAAACACAGTTCAACATGATGCAATTTGAATATGTTTAACTGAGTTGTGCAAACAAGTTACCCCAATACAAATTAGAACATAATAGATTTTCATTTACATGGACATAATTGACATATAAATTTGTAAAATATTATTTCAAGTTGTAGTTTATGCTTATATAAAAAAATATAAACAGTGGACTCTAACTAATCGGACACTGCAAAGAATCAGGCTCAGAATCAGAATCAGGCACTACGGAAATGGCCAGACTTGGGGTCATAACATTTATGGAAAAAAGAAAATTTTATTTGTAATATACTACGAATGTAAAATTGTAATTTTAATTACCATTCTAGTGAAATTGTTATTTGTATAACAATCTGGGTGAGGTCCACTAAGATTAAGAAGAATATCTGAAGAACAAATATAACAAAAACACTATCTAAAGTCTACTTAAAAATTTAAATAATTTTCAGAAAGCCTACTTTTTCCATCAGTAATTGTATTTAAGATATGGCCCAAATATTACTGAATTACTAAGAGTCTCCTGTACATATTTCTGATTTTGAATAATTTTTTTATAGCCTACATTCATTGCTGTTGAATACAATTTTTTCCTAGAACAACCAAAACAAATAACACAACAAAAAAACACAAACTTCAAACAACATAAAACTAAATATTAGTACTCGACAAATATTAGTACAGTGTCAATGTATAGATTCTTTGTAATGTCAGGTAAATTTATAGGAAACAAATCACAATTGGAAATATACGGTATCAGCAATCTGACACATACGCTCACCCACTAGCCTGCCAACAACCCTTATCATGGGTAAGCGGTGTGATAAGAACATCTAAAAGAATCAAGTTTGATTTATCAGACTCAGGGTTTACATGTACATCTGGTGAAATGAAAAGTTTTAGATTAGAGTCAGATCTCTAATGAATTTAACTGATATTAGCATATCATCTTGCTAAAAAAAAAGTGTGTCAGATGTTTAAATGCCGGATAAAAGGTAATCTGTCAACCTATACATGTTGGACACAAGACGATAAGTGTATAAAATACAGTTTTCTCATGACAAAACCGTTAACAACCAAACTGATTCATATCAACAGTGGTTTTCACAAAAAAGTTAGGCTACCTTAGGGTATCCTTAAAAAAACAATTCACATTTTGAAAACAAACTCAAACACAAACAAATCAAAAACCACATTGTATGGATATGTATATGATCAGAATCTAAGTAATGTAGCATTTCATAATATTTCGCTTTCAGCAGAACTTTAACAACATAATTTTCAGGGAATAGATAATTATGACTACTCTTTATCCACTTTTTATAGGTTAGTAATATTTAATAATCCACTGTTTTATCAGATTCAAAAGGATTAAAAAATTTTAATTTACTCTTATAATTTGCTTTAAATTGAAAACGGAAGATTTGACAATGATGCATCTTCACCTTTGGAACTGTGTCACTAGAAAACTGTAAGGATTTACAACAGTAAAGGTAACAAAAAGTTACTTAATGGGCCCTCGTACTTCCACTAAACTCTTGTACCAGTAAACGTGTAAGACTGTAAATGCGGCAACACTGCCATCTGTAAAACAAACACTGCTTGACAGTACCAGTCAGCTGTAGGCGGTGGACGAGTTACAAAATTCTGTTAGTAGGAGCAACACCTGTTACGACATTACTACAGGAGGTATTTACAGAGAGGTCGGAAGCGTAGCCGTTGTTAGCAAGACATAATACACATCTGTGAAAAGGAGTTTTGGCTGGCTTAACCTTCACTTGTCCGTCCCTGGGTGGAGTTATACGGAAAGATTTACGCTCTTTCTCGGGCGGTTTGTACGTTTCGAAGAACTTGAACTTGTTTGATATATCGGCCGTTGGAACGACAACGTCCTCTGCAGAGTCGCTGGCTCGCACAATGTCTTCTGACACTTGCCTCGACACCTGGTAAAAGTCATGGTGGAATGTCTTTGCAAATGCGCACTGTTGTAGAAGTGAGGTTAACAACGTATGTGAGAAGGGTTACGCCACCTTTCTTCTCAAAATGAAATTACATTTAAATTAATCACTAAACAAAAAGGTTATATTCTTAAGGGAAGGCAAGTGGCTAGTTAGGAATTTTCTTATAACTTAGGTTAGAGATCAACTTAACTAGCTTACATGAAAAATTAGAGTCCAGGGGGATAATATAGATTACATTATTTTATTAACAATAAAATATTACATAGAAGTTTTGTTAATACAAGACTTTTCTAAAGAGAAGGTTGAAGAGATGTTTTCCCTATCCACACATCGAGAGTTATATGTTATTTTGTGTAATCTTATTAATCTACACCTGGACTCTAACTATCTCAGGTTAGCTAGCTGAACTGTTATTCCTTTAAAAAATATTTCCAAAATATGAAAAAAACTGGTAGTATGTTTTCATTTTGTATTTTCTGAACATGACTGTATTGTTTTGTTTGAAATATTTTGTAAAGGAATAACAGTTCAGCTAGCTAACCTGAGATAGTAAGAGTCCAGGGCTAGAGATACTAAGAGATATTTGTTCAAAATATTTTTGAACAAAGATCTTTTTAAAACCTGAGTAAGCAAATCGTATCATTTATCCATAATTTCCTCCAATTCTATTTGACAGATTAACATATACTTCAATACAATTAGCATGGAACATAGACTACAAAACAACAGAGGCTTAAATATGTGTACTAAACTTTTACACACCTACACTTAAACCTCGCTCTACTGTCTTAAACGTAACCCTACCGTCTGAGAAGTGCGGCGTTCCGTGACTCGTGGCGTAAGAGCGTGCACGGGAGGAGAAATGGGGGATGTTTGCGTCTTGGCAGCCGTCGCATCCAGTTCCAGGAATATACTTCTCGACTTCTTAGATATACCTGGAACAATCGTAAGCTATGAAACTCCCACCCAACATAGGCTAGATTAAACACTTAGACGTGATATGTTTTATTTTTATTCTTTTAAGTTTACCGAGATAATAATGTTTTTACTTAAAACAGCTTAAAATCAAGATACGTTATTAATTAGATAATCAAAATTTAAGTGAGGAATTTTATATTTTAGATAACAAGTTACAATAGAGAGACTGAATTGAGTAGCATGTACCTTTGTAACATCCATTAAACATTTTATGCCCAGCCAAACAGCATTATTGTTCAACACAATCTTGTATTGTGTGTGTTGAATGGTGTCACGCAGTTAATCTGCAGTTAAGGCTGATTTGGGTAGAGCGATTGTAGTGAGGAATTATTTTGCAAAAGGAATAGATAAAATTTAGCTAACTTACCTGAGTCCATGGGCTCAAAAATAAAAGACTACAATACATACAACTCTGATATTTTTTCATCCTAGTAAAGCATAGGACTTTTCCTTTACAAAATAATTCCTACCTAGCCACTTGGCATTCTTTTAAAATGTACGAATTAAGTTTAACTTCAAAGTTTATCTGCACTTTTATTTTTCCATAGTAACTCACCAGCTTCAAAAACGCTCATGTCTTCCACGTCCTTATTTTTGCTCTTCTTCTCCTCGTCTTCTTCTGAGTCTGAGTGAATCACTTCCCCTCGTTCAAACCTCTCTTTCAGAAGTCTCGCCTTTTCACTCGCAACAATATCGGGGTCTTTCTTTGTGGTTATTTTCCCCTCACTCTCCGCAACCGCTTGCTCGTACATCTCTTTCATTTTTCCCTGTTTACCCTGCGGAAAGAAAAAATGAAGATGTAAAAATTGTTTTAATACAAGGCTACAGAGTTAAAAGGTGATATAAAACTGAATTAAGGTTGAGATGATTTAGTAAAATGTGAATTCTCTCTAAAAAAGAATGAATGCCATGGCGAGAATATGAAAATACAATTTGTTTTGGTTGAATATGAAAATACAATTTGTTTGTATTTGCGTTTTTAACCTTGTTGTACATCTCTTTCATTTTTCCCTGTTTACCCTGCGGAAAGAAAAAATGAAGATGTAAAAATTGTTTTAATACAAGGCTACAGAGTTAAAAGGTGATATAAAACTGAATTAAGGTCTCAACCTTAATGATGATTTAGTAAAATGTGAATTCTCTCTAAAAAAGAATGAATGCCATGGCGAGAATAGGTGAAAATATTAACATTCTACAAACTTCTAGCATCAGCATACATTTATAAACCTGTAAATGTACCGAGTTAATAAATTTGTATACAAATCCAGTTCCTCTCAATCGGATATGTTTTATACCTCGGCTAGTTCAACCAGCCACTTAAATCTGATTGACAAATTTGCAAACAAACACAGCTTTGTCCATTAGGTAAGCATATAAATCATAACTTGTTCAATACCAACAAGTAACACAGCGCTAACAATTGTAGGGTACATATTCCTCTTATTGTTTGTTTAGTGCTGTAGTACAATCTAATTCAACCATTATTTCAAAACCTCTAGCCATAATGTTTGTATCACCTTCTGATGGTTTGGTTTGGACTGATTTGCGTCGGACAAGAGTCTAGTCACAAGATGTTTAAACTAGGGTTAAAAATTTAACCAACAAACGTAACCGTTAAAAAAATTACAAAACAAAAATGTTACTACGAAATTTAAAATAACTTTGTGGAATAAGAATATAGCCTATGGATAAAATGAGTTTCAAAAAAATTTTTTTTTGTTAAAACACATGACTGACCTGGAACAGCCGGGATCTTATTTGGCTGATTTCCTTCTTGTGTTCGGCTCTCAGTTCTTCTTTGGTCTTTTGTGATCCAGAGCTCGACTCCCACGTCCGCTTTACGTCCTCCATTTTATTAAAACTAATTGGTTTCTCTGTTAGCTTGGAACCTTTTACAACTTGGCCATCTTCTGCAAATTAAAATTCAGAATTACATAAGATTTTTAATTGTGAAAAAATTTAGTACTCCTACTATTGTTAATTTGGATTTAAACAATAGCATAGGCCTATATCTATAATATCAATATCAAGTAAAAATATCTATTAAAGTTAATTATCTAATACCTAAAATAAACACAGTGTACAGTGTAATACATTATTAACTTAAGTGGGATCTCTCACACAACTTAGTATGGTGACTGAATGGTATTGTTTATATGTATTCATAAAGAAAGGGTGAGAAACACATATTTTTAAAACAAATTAAAAATTAGCAAAATATGCCCTGTATATTGTTATATTTGGTCATGATAATTTTAAAGGTAGGTACCTAATTCAATAATGTAAAATGACAATACAACATCAACATACTAAAGTATAACTGGCCCTAAACATACCTTAAAATAATCTATATGGATGGTAAATTTGCAGTTGCACATTATGACCTCAGTGACCCCTTCCCATTGGCATCATTTCAGACTTTTAACTGGGATGACAAAGAGCTACCGGGGGGTCTGGGGTCCTCCCCCAAGAAATTTTAAGAAACTGGCTTTAAAATTTGTTAGTTTTTAAAGCTTTTTCAAACTATTTTTACAACATTTTTTTTTTATTTTTCTGTCTGCGGCCCCTGGGCAGTTGCCTATCGTGCCTATTATGTAATCTGCCATTGTAAATTTGTTAAGAACTAGGTTTAAATCCATGGTACATTAATGGGTCAAACGTATTTCCAAACTGTTTCCAATCAAATTCAAATCTTTGACCAATGATATAATGTAATGTACACTAACTAACTGACATAATATAAGTTAACTAATAAAAAAAAGGGAAGTTAAAACAGAACATTCAAAAGTACATATGGTAAACTTAAGCTACCTTAATTTTTTTCAGCTATAATTTTTAAAAGGTGTATTTTCTATGGTACATTATACAGTATTTATTTGTCAATTTATTGTTAACAATATTTAGACCCAACCAAACTTGTAATGTAAACAAACTGACCTTGGGCTTCATCCTCAGAGCTAGAAGACTCCTCGTAGTCGACTCCATTAAGAGTCTCATCAGGCACTCCAATGTCCATTCCTTTCTTCTGAAATCTAAAAATATATAAAACTAGCAATTTGTTGGATCTTCTACGAAACACGTACAAAAAACTCTTCCAAACATGAGTTTACTTTGTTTTTACAGCTAAGAGATGAAATGTTTTGGTTTATGTTTTAAACATGTGTTAGTTGTGTTATTATTTTGATACAGACATTATGGAAAATTAATTCCCAAAAATACTGTGATCTTAGTGTATTGTTTGTATTTAAAACTTGGACAATTTGTAGAACATAATGACAGGGTATTTTGACAGTTAACTACAAGTTCTGTTGATGTAAAGGTAATATAAAAATTATTAGATTTATTTAGAAATGAAATGAGAAGTTTTTTTTCGGGCAATTTTGAATTTTGTTCTTTTTTATACAGGAATTGTACTTTTGTATAGAAATAGAAACTGCATACAGTTATTCATCAAAAACAACAAATAACTGCTTAGTGTAAATTGAAAATTTGCTTTCTTAATAATCATAGAAGCATACTAAGAAATCTTTCTGAGGAATTCAGTCAGTGCTCCATCCATAAGGTCTACAAAATTATCATGCTATTCAGCAACATAAAAAAATAGATATTTCTTACTGGTTTGATACCAAATAGAATTTCTATGAGATAAAGTATAATACTAATTTCAAATTTGTCCCTGATAGAAAAGATATTTGTCCCTGATAGAAGAATTAATCAATGAAATTATATTAACGCCGGTTGGATTCATTTTGCAGATACACCTGAATCTGAAGAAACTTACAACTAAAAAGAAGGTCAAACATAAATGCAGAAGTAGTAAATTCTCATGGTTTATTATTTCACAACAGAAGTATGATGATAAAGCAAATATTGACTGCCAAAGATGACTCACTGCATGTGTTATTGAATACTTACTTCATAGGTAATGTAATGGGATGGTATGTTAACTCAATATCTATTTTTACTAAGTGAATGCCCCATTCTAGCTTAGAATTTTTTAGTTCATATAAGATCTAACATTGATTTTAACTTTTCATCACACCTAATAAACCTATCATAATTAATTGGGTTGGAAAGTATCTTGCACAAATTATCCTGCTAAACTAATATTATGTATTTGAAAACAATAGATATCACCTGGGAAAAGCCAGTCATTGTTGTTGGCGTACAGTTTTATTCTTATCAAGGAACTTATAAGATGTTTGATCAACAACTCTTTAGGACAGCAAAGTACATTAGGGTGAGTATTTTAAGCTAAATGAATGCAAGGTGAGTGTAGATTGGAGTAGCTTTGTTACTGACAAAGATCAGCTGTTTTATCAGTCTGGTTCAGTCGGGTCCGGTTACGAACCATCAAAAAGCTAACGCCATTTCTCAGGATCGAACCGGCGACCTTTTGGTTGTAATGCAAGCCCTAGTCACTCAGCTAACCTGCTTTATTACTTCATCCCGCTCAGATTTTCAGTATTATTTACGAACACTCTCTACTTACTTGGCGAGTTTGCTGAGGATACTGGGAGATCTCTTTACGTTAACCGTGCTTGGAGATCGCTCCACTTCGATACTTTCTGACGTTTTCTCGAACACCTGGAACCTTGACTTTACGTTGAGAGCACTTAGCTCCTCCAGCCCCAGATCGGCCTTATCGCTGGCTGAAATCATAAAATTGTGTTACAAATTAACTTACAACTCACAATCTATTTCTTAATTTTTCTGTCAAAAACCTATCGTTTTTCCAGGTTATGCTCAAAGGATGGTTTAAATATGCACCTTTTAGTTGATTTCAAGTCATAATTCCTGGGAATTAAATCAATTGTTGAATAAAGTAGGGTAAGTAAGAATGAGTTTAAAACACTCCATAGTGTGTGGTATTCACAAAAATTTGAACTGCAATTAAAACCGCATTACAATCTTAACATGCTATTAATGAGATATCACTGAAATTTGCAAACAATAAAAATTGGTTTTACAACTAACTGATTTTTCTTTTACATGGGAAATATACGGATATGAACGTAAATTTAAATATCTTTCAAACAGTTTAGGATACAAGAATGACAACCTACATTCCTTGAAGTACAACAATTAATTGATCATGTTACTACTTAACTTTTTTCAAACTTCCATTTTTTGGCCCCTGGACCTACTTACCAATTACTTAATTCACTTTTTTTGAGCTATTCAATTTTAGAGTTAGAAATTTGACCTGTGGGCATCAAACTAAGCAATGTCCAAAGAATACTGTGCTAAGAATTTTTTCATTGACAGAAAACAATACCAACGATCAAAAAGTACTTTTAGTCATAAATTGATCTCCCCCCACTGACTATTAAAAATACTATTCAATATTTGACAAAAAACACCCGATTAAAAACTCAGCCTTCATAAACTTACCTTTATTCCTCAAACCCATAAGGATTTGAGTTTAATAACAGTGAGCAAAGTAAAATAAAAAATGAATACACAAACACACAGTCAAACTGTTAAGTTTATAAAAAATGAACTAGATCTAGTGTAGGTGGCGGTAGCAGTGGCAGTGGCATGGTGTAGAAGGCGGTGGCTACCATCACACCAAGGTTACTAGAGGCGGTGAACCATGCCGTTACATGCAGTAATTGCTAGGCTCTCACACACCCTATGGGAACAATGCTCTCTTTCTCTCTCATTGTTGGTAGTTAAAGTTCAACTAATTTAAATTGAACTCTTCCAATCATTTACCAATGTTTTTCAAATATTTGTAGTTTTTGTAATGTCTTATATTTTTAATTTGTGTTATTGTTCTGAATATTGTGTAGGCCTAATTTGATTCTTTTTAATTGAGGAATCATTTTAATGGTTTGTGGAACATATTTTTTGAGTAAATTTGATTAATTTACTCTGATACTCTGATTAATTACTTATTATGATTGTTCATCAATAAGTTTTTTTGTATATTTCTCTATGTTTAAAATAGTATTATCTGCTATGGCTTAAGGTATAATGAGTATACAGAGTAATGAATAGAAAGGTAGAATATACGTTTGATGGAAAAAAATCAAAACATATAATAGCTCAGTTCACTAAGGAAAGCATCTATAGGCCTAATATCTAAATTATATATTTGTTTAAATTATCAAAGACTTTGAATAAAAGGGCATGTTTTCATGTAATAATCATTATTGTGCATACTAGTTTGAAATTTTCCTAATCTGGGTATTAAAACCCTAATTATAGAATTTTTTTGGATCTTTTTATAAAAAAAATATTGTACCAAAATCAATTATAAATTGTAGTTGAAAAATCCTAAGCATTCATTAAATTTGTTAATAAAAAAAACAGCCTACTTTCCCTTTCAAAAACTATTATTTTGATCACATAAGGTAAGTTTAAAGCTTTATTTAGACAAAATATTTCTTTTTACTTTGTAAAAAAATTAAAAGTTCAAATTCGACCAAAGCTTTTAATTTTCAATAAAACTCTTACTAAAAAAAATAACCAACATAACAGAAGCTCAACACCTGAAACGACCTAGAGAAAGCCCATTAAATCTCGCCCTAGAAACTGCTATAATTCTAACAATTAAAGTGACATAATTCACCACAATTTTAACAATTGGTGAGATTAGCATACCTTTGAATAACACCATGTTGGCAACAATATAATTAACTCACAGCTGACTGACTGAGTCAGCTGTTGCTAAGTAATGTGGCAGGGGGAAGGGGGGAATTTAACACTCAGCTTTTTCTGCCTACTCGGTAAACAAATTCCACACCTTCCCACCTAACTATGGCCTGGTTTCCAATAGTGGACAGTTCGATTTGGCCATGTTTTCAACTGCAAATTATGATGACAGGATATTTGCTTATTGTCTGATTCCACTGCCCTGATTATGTATTATTTTTTATATAATAATATGTTGGTTAGTGATCGTCTTTTGTAGCTTACTTCAATTTATATTTTCATGGTTGAATTGTGTATGGTGGTTTAAGGGGTATTAAACTAAATTTTTAATGAATTACTATTAAGTTGTACTACCTATCTTACTAAGAAATAAGTTTGATTCAAGACTTTTTTAAATTGTATGCTCATAATGGCTTGACCTGTGATGGTAAAACAACCGTGATTATAGTCCATATTATTACATCATATTTTTTATCCAAAGAAAAAAAAATATATCAAATATTTTCTATTCAATAACAAAATAAAATAAAAGCATTTTGAACATAAAGCATTTCTCTAATCTGTACAAAATTAACTGTCATTTAGATCATTTATATAACAAAATCAAAACTGTCTTATTTATTTCACAAACATTTTATATAATTTCCATTATACTAATTCATACAAGAAAGTAGAACAAGACTCAATTATAGATTAACATAATAACTGGTGTTAGTAGGGGGTATGAATGGGAGTGCAATATGACCATTCACATAAGCAAAAACACCTTAAAATCTAAATGGAGTTGAATAGGAGAAAAACAAATCAAATTCAATGAAAAGAAGCATTAATTAAAAAATATAAGGACTTGCATGATTTGAGATTTTGACATCAAACAACAAGTTAGTATTATTGCAAAACCATGCTTTAGTAAAAAAAATTCTCACAGTAAATATGTTAAAAGTGTGAAAAAAATCACCGTCTTTGGGTATTATTTTTGCAGGTTATGTAAGAGAATGAAAGATATGTTGAATATTCCGAGAATCTACAATTACTAATTGGAAAAATATAAAAAAATTTATTTAATTAAAACCTGAAAGATGCTAGCCTATTTATTCAAATTAATCTTCATCACTCACTATAACCATGGAAAAAAAGAATTTAATATATACTGTGAGCTGTGCTGCGGTTAGGTTACCATAGGTTCTGGCGCACACCGCTGGGAGCACCATGTAATCACGGCGTACGCGCTACGTAACTAAATGGCGCTCCCAGCGGTGCGCCAGAACCTAAGGTGACCATAGTAACCGCAGCACGGCTGATAGTCTATTTAATTATTTTTGTCCATGCTAAAAAATACTGTTTACAAATCATCTGTTAGTAAACAATATAACACAGACTGTTAGAAACATGATTATTACTAATCTCATTCTCAACAAGATAAGGTAAACACTAAACAGGGCATGTTTAGAGTTAAACACAAGCGTTTACCTCGAACTACATCGGGAGGCAACTCAACGGGTTGGTTTTCTCTTATTATCATTTCTGGTTTTCTCCGTCTCACTAAACACAAGTGCTTAGTTAGCGCAGTAATTTATTTGATTTAAAATACCTACTCGTCTTAAAACTAAAAATCAAATGTTAAAACTTAGGAATTAATTTAAAGAGAATTTTTTCAATAGAGTTCAGCTAGCCTACCTGAAAAAATTAGACTCCAGGTGCCAATAGATACACAATAACAGAACACAAAATATTACACAAAGAAATGTTATGTCTTGTGTTCTTATTCCCTGGAATCTAATTTTCTCATGTAAGCTAGTTGAACTCTATTCCTTTCAAAAAATGCCTAACTAGCCAAGTTAATTTCCTTTAAATAATTAACAAAATGTTACAACTTAACATTTATTAAACTTAAATTGGTAGCTGTACGCCTACCATTAACTGTAATAAATAATTCACCATATAGTTAGATACAAACAAAAAGATTTAAATTTACTTAAATTATGAGATTGCAGAATTTATTATTTCACTTGGTATGGAAAGAATTTGAAAGATAATAAATATTGAAAGATTTTAATGATCTTTTAGTTTTTCTTGTAATGCAAGAACAAGAAACAACAACAAACAAAAAAGAACAAGAAAGTTTACTTTATAAACTACAAGAACTGTAATGGGGCTCTGGTATTAGATTTGGGTACTTTCCTGTTAAAGGGAACATTCATTATTATCGATGATTTTTTCTCGATATATTGATATTTTTGTTTTCCGATACATTACAAGTTGACAACTGATCTTGTTTAGGCTAAAATAGTCTATTTTATGGATTAAGAAATGAAACTGTTCTAAGCTAACCTAACATAACAACCAAACTTGCTGTACCAATTAAAAATTCCGTTTGATAACAGAATAGGCAAGTTAAACACGGAATTTTTAAATTTTACACAGCAAAGTTTGGTTAGTTATGTTAGGTTATTTTTTATAACAGTTTCATTTCATTATTGTTTGTTGATACTGAACAATATTTATCGTAGTTGTCAGCTGATATGTTTCAATTTGTTAAAATCGATATATCGAGAAAAAATCATCGATAATAATGAATGTTCCCTTTCAGGAAAGTACCTAGATTTGTTTGATATTTACTTAACTAATTTAAGTAGATTTTTAAGCTTTTTTAAAAAAAGAAGCTCCATTGCAAAATATTATTGAGACAGAATAAAGGTCTATATGTATTGAGAATAAAATAAACTCAAACAAATTTTGAAAAAACACCTTTCATCGCATATTGTGGAGTTAAATATTACTACAACAAATTAAAACTGAAAATTATCTGAGAAATTGAATAAAATACATCAGTCTGGAATGAAATAAGGCTAAATATATCTTCTTCAGTCCTTATTCAAATGTTAAACCTGAGGTTGTCTGTGTAAATTAACATCCCACACAAAATTCCATCAAAATAGAGCAAGCTAAAAATGTTACAACAATGACAAGTTTTCCGCCAGATCAATTCTGGCCGATCCCCACCTCTTTACGACACTTAGTTTCGCTGAAGTAAGAATGAGGATGGCTGGAAGAGAAAAAACAATGGCTAATTAATTTGGACGTTTCATAGGCCAACTCCAGTTTAAAATTCATCAGTTGATGGATGTGTAAAAAGATAAAAGTGATGTTAACATTGTGCAGAAAGCATGTGTTAAACAACGAGGGCGGCCGCAACCATTCACCAATTTTGCTCAGTATAGTGAAGAAAGGAGATAGTCTCACTTACAGATCTTGCGTGATGGATTAGGAAAATGTTCCAATCCCCCAAACTTAAAATATGATTTTACCAACCCTATTTAAAAGTTTGATGTTTGCCCTTACTAACTACAAATGAAAATTTTGTTTTACTCACGAGGTTCTTCGTCCGCGTTGTCGAGAACTGCTTTGGGTTTGAACAACTCTTTGAAGTGAGGTTTACAGTACAACTCTCCCTCATGGCTCTGGTAAATGTCCACTCTGTAACAACATTCATGTTCTCGTAAATATGTTTGTAGCATTGTTAATACAGAATACACATTTGTTGCATAGGCAGTGATTACTTGTACCTGCTTTAGCTTATGTATTTAGGTTATGTATTTTATTCCCAATGTCTTTCAACACTATATCACTACTAAACCAAAATAAAACTCAAAGAAGAATTTTGTGCTCTGCTCTTACTCTATGCAAAAAATGGTAAACAGGTGTTTTGTTCAATCCTTATCAAACTCATTAATGCTGTCAACTTCAAAATAAACCACAAATTGTTTACTTAAGGTGGAGTCCTCCCACTGGCTAAGACACAGTTTATTAAGGAAATCGAACCTGCACATGTGGAACGTCAGAGCTACAGTCTACAACTGTAAGTGCACCGTGTACTCAACTTCAACAAGTCACTGTATGCAACGGTAGCGCTCACAGGAGAAGGGGTTTGCAACACAGAAACTACACAATATGCCGATACGAGGTAACACCTTCTAAGCATCATTATGCCCATAATTCAATTTTGTTCATAAACAAGTCTAGGCCTACCGAAAAGGTATGGTAAAAGCGAACAAGAAATCCATCTTAGATGGTATGATACAACAAATTTGTAACCTAGAAAAAAAGAGAAGTAAAGAAAAAGAGAGGATTTTAGTTCATTTGTGCTTTTCAACATGCATGAAATGAAAAATGCCTTTATTTAAGAGGCGAAGTTAGGACTAGCAAGTCCTCTCTACCACTTAACCTCTAAAACATAAATAAACTATCCACTTACTTTATAAATAAAATTAAATAATATAAGGTACCATATTATAAACATGTTGAAATTAAATTTAAACCCAAAAAATCTATTCACACAAGCCGCCAACAACCCGCCACACCAGCGCCAGAGACTCATTCATGTCTGCTGCTCAAAATCATAGATTTTATCTCTGCCCCAAACCTTGCACCGTTCTCAATGGATTTTATTTGGTCAGGAAGAAAATTCCACATTCGAATTGCAGATACAGTAGAACCTCTTTAATCCGAACCCCCGTAATCTGAACGTCCACTAATCCAAACCCCTCATTGCTGTACTCTATACACAGTACAGCAGTTCTTTATTGTATACTGTATTTAATTTACAGTACTCTTTATTCACCATGTTTACTACTGTATAAAATAAACACTGTATTTTACTTTATAAAACATTTTTTCACTTTCCCCAAAATAATGTTTATTAATTTTAGCCATGTTTTAGCTATTGTCATGTAAAAACAACAATATGTTCTGTAATCCGAACTATTCAATAGTCCGAACTACCCCTGGTCCCAATTAGTTCGGATTAAAGAGGTTCTACTGTACTAAGAAAGATTTATTAAAAACTGTTGACCGGTGAATTGGTGTAGATAAAAGAAGAGAGCCTCTACGAGTGGAACGGGAGCTGATGTCAGAAATGAAATGGAAGTTTTCTGATAAATACTTAGGAATTTTACTGTTGATAATGGAGTGTAGAAGACGGAGGGTGTGAAATTCCCAAAGTTCATTTAATGAAAGCAGGTTGAAATAGGGAGTGACATGGTCATATCGTCTAACGCCAAATATGAATCTGATACAGGAATTCTGCGCTCGCTGAAGTCTGCTAGAAACCTCATTAGTCATTTCATTGATCACCACATCACAGTAGTTGAAATGAGTCAAGACGAGAGTTTTTACTAACATGATTCTCAAGTTCAGTGGAAGGTATTCTGCAAAACGTTTGATGGTGTGAATAGCCCCAAAAACCCTGATACATGGTGTTACATGCATGGTGTGAATCTATAGTGGTAAAGGCTAAACAGATGTTGGACACGTACGTGAGTTGTTTGCTACATTCTTTGCAGCGAAAGCAATTCTTGTGCCAGACGCTGCGTTCCGCCTTGATCTGTTCCATCGCAAACACGGTCTTGTTGCAAGCCTTGCATGTCGGGTTGGCTCCTTGCACCTCGGGTGTGTCCTACAAAAAACATATCAGTTGAATCTTTTGACTGACGTAAAAACGAGACATTCCATCACCATGCTCACCAGTATTGAATCTGTAGACTTAGTTGAGTTGAGCCTCCAACAGAATGTGCTGATGTAAATGTGCTGATTTCTGTTGAATGCACCAACTTTTTAATCTAGTCAAAATGATAAGGCTACTTATTGCACAAATTCTGGAATAAAACCAGGTATGGATCATAAACATAAGCAAATGACATTTTTGGCCCCAATCCTATTCTAATAGCATTAACGTTTTGTCAGTTCCATTTAAGCAATGTTAAATAATGTTTATTTTCGGGCAAAAACTTCCATTTTCTTTTTATGATCCATACCGGTTCTTTTCAAGTATTCGTGCACTATTGTCACATCAAAACATCTCAGTAAGAAATACTAAGAGAGAATTCGTAAATTTAGACTGTAACATACTCTTAGAGTGGATTATTCAAGTATGTTTTTACTTTTTTTTTTTTAAAAAATAGGCTACAACTGGTCCATTGAATGTGTACAAAAGTATATTGAATTGTTGAGCAGTATATTGAATGTGTACTTTAATATCAAAAAATGAATTATTAAATCTAACTTCATAATGGGAAAGCTTCCAAGTTCACCGAATAATCTAATTAATTTTTTTTTTTCTTGAGCTACAGTTAGTATTCAATTTTCTTTGGATTTTAGTTTGTATAGGCCTATAACTACATAAAATGACAAATTGTTTTAATATCTAACTTTGAAAATTATCTTCACAATTAATTGGTCTGGATCTAGTCTAGTCTATATTTTGAGGAAAAACTCATGCATTGAATTGAAATAGTTAAAATTAATAGTATTCATTGAAGAGGTAGCTATAGTTTATTGGTTATTGGCATTTCATCAATATTAAGATAATTTAACAAGGCACTAGATTTACTTTCATGCAGAATTTTTCATTTTGAAAATCACATAATTACACAATTAAAGAGGTTAATGTGTTCAAATAGAAACATTTGTTTCAATATAATGTCATAGTAAGAGTAAAATAAACTATAGGCCTACCTGAGCCATAATTAGAACACTCCCATTGCAGTTATTCAAACTTGGAACGTTATCAATACAAAATTTTCTAAGATAAGATAATAGACAGATAATTTTACATTGGTTATGTAGCTGCAACAGTGTTATAAAATGTTTTATATGTAAAAAGAATAAAATATATTAACTAACTATTAATAGGTAAATAATACAGAAATATGATATAGGCTAATAAGATAGATATTATTGTTAATAGATATTTTGTCCTAGGAGAGTAAGGTTTTCACCTGAACTAATTATAACTGTCAATTGTTCAATTGATTTTGGTTTCAATATAGGTCAATCAATTGTTTGTGGCACAAGATACCTAAACTAGAGCATAGATAGCTACTCTATTTGGTGGGTTATTGCTGATATTACTTTTTATAGTAATAATTGTTTTTAAGAGGCAGTTTTTGTATCTAATAAAGTTTTAAGTAAAAGATTCTAGATAGGTCAATTTGTTTTCAAATTATGTAAAACTAACTATATTTATCTAGACTAAGTTCAAATTGCCACGTTAGTTGTGCCTACTAGCAGTTTGCCAAAAATAATTGCGTTGCCATTGTGACAAAATGTCAATTTGAAAATGTTCTCTTAAAAAAAAAATTTAACTGTGAATAATTCTTATAGGTAAAAATGTGCAAATCAATGAAATGATATTTTACTATTTTAGCATACAAAATTAAATAGAGAGTAGTTAGCTCATATGATGAATCAAAATTGTAGTCATCGTCAAAACAAGAAAATTAATTTTTTAAAGTTTAATAAATTTGAGACCGAGGTGTAATTTGACCTCTTTATTGGTGCTACAATTCTGTGATTGGTAAAACCTTTCACTCAGTATATGCCTCTCATTTTGATGAAACTAAATTTAAACGTTTTCACACACTTGTCCACGTAGCGCATTAGATGTTTGCGCTACCGGCAGCGGTCGGCCATCGCGCTGCCGCATTGAACATGTTAAAGTTTTTTGTGAGGAAATGGGCCAAACCCTGGTCTTATGGCTACCTAACATAAAGTATCATTAATGAACAGCACAATAAAAATTATGTGAAAACCTAGCAATTTCGTAGATTATAATTCGTTAGCGTCATAAGTGTTGGTAATATATACAGGGTGTTTTTTTAAAAACTTGCATCTTTATTTATGTAAAAACCGCAATAGATAGAAATATGCATTTTGCGGGAATCATCCATTGACGTAGGGGGCCCAATTGTTTTGAATTCTACGTTACATTCACATTCCCCCCCTTTCCCCCCTGCCCCCAACATAATTTTTTTAAATAGCAAGGTACCCCTTGTGACATATCAAATAAAAGAGCATGAAAAAAGAAAATGTTTGATGAAAAAAATTGAAAATCGGTTCATAAATTTGCGAGATATTTCCCCCTCCCCCTCCCCGGAACTTAATTTTTTTTTTAATAGCAAGGTACCCCTTGTGACATATCAAATGAAAGAGCATGAAAAAAGAAAATTTTTGGTGTAAACAAAATTAAAATCGGCTCATGAATTTGTGAGATAATCCCCCCCCTTTTCCCCTACCCATAACTTGTTTTTTAATAGCAAGGTACCCGCCCTTGTGACATATCAAATGAAAAATAAATTTCACCAAACATTTTCTTTTTTCATGCTCTTTCATTTGATATGTCACAAGGGGTATCTTGCTATAAAAAAAAAAATGAAGTTCCGGGGAAAGGGAGGGGGAAATATCTCGCAAATTTATGAACCGATTTTCATTTTTTTTCATCAAACATTTTCTTCTTTCATGCTATTTCATTTGATATGTCACAAGGGGTACCTTGCTATTTAAAAAAAATAAGTTGGGGGCAGGGGGGGAAAGGGGGGGAATGTGAATGTAACGTAGAATTCAAAACAATTGGGCCCCTTACGTCAATAGATGATTCCCGCAAACTGCATATTTCTATCTATTGCGGTTTTTACATAAATAAGGATGCAAGTTTTTAAAAAAACACCCTGTAGAATTTTTACTGAAGAAATTTCACGATTCTTACCTGATTTAACTGTTTCTGGATTTTTGAAGCGTCAGACGATCGAACATGCAACACTGACTTCTTCTGCAGCTGATCAAACTTGCTGAAACTTGATTTCTGCAAACAAAAACAATACATAAATACCACACATTCTTGAATATTACATTGCTGAAACCAAAATATTACTATGAGTGAAAAAGTATGTGCACGTGTTTTGAAAATACTTATGCTCCAGGAACCCAAATACCTGAAAAACTGAAACTGAGTGTGCTATGAAAAGTGAACTTTAATACTCGACGTGTTAAAATATATAAAACTGCAAATGGTAAATGATATGTTTGACTAAACTAAACTGTATAAAATCATAACACTATTTTGTTTCTTTTTTATGAAAAAGTGTATACCTTCTCATTACAAAATTACGATGTTTAAAAATCTATTCCTAAATAGTAATGAGCTAAAAAAGAGTAACATAGGTTCACCTTACGAGAAGGAGAAGTAACAATTAACAAATATCTTCATCTTATGTAAACAAATTTTGTATTGGTTATTTTAATTCAAGCAAATTTTAAACATCTGCATAATAGATTGATTGAAAAATGATCACTTTGCAAGCAATATTCTAAATCAAATCAAATACACTGGTGGAAGTCAAAATATATATACATTTATCGTTACCTTTTCACCAGACAGATAGAAAGAAGAAGAACCAAAAGAAAAGATGTATCAAGAACTCTTATCACATGCAACTTCCAAATTAAGACAGTTATCAAGAATAAATGAATGACCAGTAGAAGCACTAACCTTAAGAGTATGGGCCACATTTCTGTTTGGGGGAGGAGTTAGTACGATGGGGGGCGTAGTAGGTTCGTTTGATACCAAATTCCAGTAGCTTGCAGCCTGTCATGCACATAACACGTAAAATAATATAGCATTCCACATTCCGAAAAACGTTCAGTTTTCTTACCTTGTTTGTAGAGAGACAACCTTAATTTCCGTTGTAAAGTAAGTTTACTGTGAAAACTAATGAAAAAAGTATTGTGAATAGTCTAACAACATAAACACTTGTAGGTGTTAATGAATTAGTTAATTAGACCAATTCGTTAATTACAATGAAAAATGTGGTTCGTATTCCACTATAAACTGTAGGTCCCTTAGGCTAGGATTATACTAGGATGCTGGCGTCCGAGAGGCCAGCGTCCGGGACGCTAGCGGGGCATTAAATCAAATGGGGGCGATTATACTATGGATGCTAGCGTCGGATGCTAAAAAGAGCCACCGGACGCTCGAAGCTATTACTGTAGGTGGCATGGTAAGACCTAGGCCCGGGACCGATTTACCTTTTCATTTTGATGTCCCCAGAGGCCAAAAACACCACCCACTCGTATATAGATTTAAATATTATATATAATGTCTGTAAACGCGATAACTGGAGTAACTTTTGTCCTATTTTGAAGAAATTCTGTTTAAAGGTGAGGGTTGGGATAAACTTGAATGAGTTCGCGAACCAGCATGAACAGACCTTGGGAACAGGGTTTTATGTGCTAAAAAAGGGGGTTTGTCATTTTTGACCCATAAAACTGGAAAATTCCCAATTTCTCTCTAGACAATTTCAATGAGCTTAAAAACAAATAATTTAGTATATTTAAGTGTTTGTGTACTGTTATTAGTTATGGAGAAAATTTAAAAAAGAGTATATTAAAAATTGCCATGTTATTCTTATAGAAAATGTTGTTATGTGTTGGAATTTGCTTGTGTATGGATATATTTTGATTAAACTTGGACGATTTGTTTTATACTAAGCTAATAATACAGTATTTTACTAAAAACACACTTTATTAGCCCCCTTAAAGCATCAAACCTTGGTACTCGTTAAACCCAATGTTATTTAAATAGATATAAACAAAAAGTGACTAAACATTGAAATAAAATGGCAGTCCGAGAGGCTAGCATCCCAACACAAATCACGTCATTTTTCGGCTCGAGCTGGGACGCTAGCCTCTCGGACGCCAGCATCCCGGTCGCCAGCGTCCTAGTATAATCCTAGCCTTAGTTGCCATTAGCTGTATGGGCTATTAATTAACAGCTGTGTCTAAGGAATATGTCGGCCTTAGTCACTAACAAGACTACAAGATCTGATACAATACTCATTCTACACTCATCCCTCACTCATATTTGGGTTAAAATACGCACATAGTGGCGTTCTCATCTTAAATGATTGATTGATTGATAATTGATAATTAAAAAGTATCCAATTCTCTCGCAAAACTTTAATTTTTATCAATTTATCAAAAATTACGGCAAAGATAACCTACTCAAATGAAACAAAATATTAAATATAAAATCCACAATTTAACGACTTTTCCCCCTATAAAGATTTCAAATCTCACAATCTTCATGTAGGTTTTTTTACCTTTTTTTACATACATTTTCATAATTTACAGTTTTGTTTATCTTTAGGAAATAGAGAGCTTGTGTCTATTATGGGCTAAAATAGATTTTACTTCACAACTTGAATCTGAATGTATACTTAAGACGAATAAATTAATTTTTAAGTACATATAGCTAACACAAATAAAGGTAAAAACTAACTCCCATAAACACACTTGCAAAGGGGACCGGTTTTCCCAAGATACCAGTCACCATTTTGGACATTTTAGGGCCTCTTCTAGGGTTAATTTTGATGCAGTTAACCAAGTTAAACATACAAGTGCAGGCTGTCCAGAAAGTAACAGTCATTTCAGTCTTTTGAGCACCATTTTTACTCTTAATTCTTTGACTCTAGTGGACCTTAAAATTAACACAACTAACCCTCCCCATTAGTGTGAAAAGGGGTTTTGTAGAAAACACATTGCAAACTAGAAGCTGTCAGGAATAATTTACGCTAAGGAATACTGTGCTAAGATTCAGTGTAGTAGTTCACTAATTTTTCTTTTATTGAACCAATGTTTACAATTAAACATCATGGAGGCAGAATGTGTGACTGATGATTTAATAACTGACAATGTCAAATGCACCTCTTTGTCTGCCTAAGGAGAAATAAAAATCTTGAATCCCGAAAGTCATTGATGTTATGACAGAAACGACAGTCGAGAACTTATTGTATTTTGTGGTGACTACCCATTCACCATGATGTTATGAAATAGAGGTCAGAAGGTGGCCAATGCTCAGGGAGAATCAAAAAGCTTTCCCCGTGGCATGACAAATGCTACTTTTTGGACAGCCCTAGTGTCAGTTATACTTACTAAAGCCTTGACAGAAACTCCAGTGTTGATGCTGCGATGTTGTGGCGAATCCGTGAGTCGGCGAAGATCTCCTAGAGATCTGGCTTTCTAAACCAACCAAACAGCAAACAGCATGCGATTAAACTTACCCACCTTTCCAATGCTACACCTTCTGTTACACCATTGACTGTGATAGGGTGAAATAAACTTGTCATCTCTGAGTACCATAGGGCTGCACCATTGTAAAAAAACAAATTTACACTTATCTAGATTTCACAAGATTTTTATCGGTTTAAATTTACAATTCATTTGAGCATCCAAATGATTTTTCTGCTGTTGAATACAGTTTCCCAGCTTAGGCAAAATTACTATCAAATTATCCATAGCTTTATCATATTTGCTTGTTCTAGAGTAGTGTGGTCAATGGTATAGGTCGCCTCCTTGTAATAAATTCACACTTGTTCAATGCCACATGGAGAATCTATATCACATTCAATCAATGAAACCTATTCACCAAGGTCTATTTCACGCAATCACAGTCAATGGTATGAAAGTTTGAAAACATTTAGGCTTTTCATTTATTTTAATGACTAGAAAAAATATTGTAATCTCTAAAGATGAATTTTAAAAAAAATGAGAAATTTATTGCTCAACAATTATAACATTGAGCAACAATAGTTTTAGATTTTACTGTGCTTCTAGAGATAGGACACAATAATGTGGATATCTAATAATATGGAGAGTAGATAAGATAAAAGTACTATATGCCACTCCAAGGCTCAGCTATTCCTTTCAAAACTGGTTGTATCCAATCCAGTCTACCAATGAAAGAATGTCAAAGCGAGTACCATTTAGGACTCTGGATTCCCATGATGGGTTGACTTAAGAATGCTCAGAGAATTAGGGAATTTTTTTACTTTTGGCATTTTAAAACGTTCTAATTTCTAAATCATATCAAAAGGAATCAATTTTGTATCGTTTCGACCTTCTGTGAGTTACTTTCCATAACTTTGTGGTTATCAAAATAAGTGAATAAAGTTAAATAAACATAACTTAACAGTGATCGTTAAATTAAAAGTAATACAGTAATATTTTTTACACATAACTAACTAAAATAAATGGGACGAGGCTTTTCAGATAACTTATTCACTTGATCAATTTTATATATAAAGGCTATTTCAGTTCAAAAGTTTGTTTTATGTTATTTTAATTGCTGTCATCCACAGCCACACAAAAATTTCTTAAAATAATCATAAAATATTGTTTTAATTTCACCTTTATCTCAGTTTTGTTGTCCGCTACATTATATTTTGTTAGTCAAGCTGGGCAGAAGATTGACATTGTCAAGCTAATTTTCCAATTTGGATATTTTTTTATGGTTAAATAAATCCAGGATTCAATTCACCAGCAGTAAAAAGGGGTTTTACTGTCCAAAAGAGTTACAATCTTTTATAGAAAAATAACCACCCATTTCAAATAAATCACAAGTGAACCTAGTAATAGTCCAAAAGAGAACCCACCCTATTATTTAGGTTAATTTCCATTAATCTAGCCCCTGAAGCTTGTAGCGTTTTAGCCATTCTAGCGTTAACTCGTGCTTGCTGAAGCGAACCTAACCCGTACTCACCAGCTGATTGGTGTAGCCGTTGGTGCGAGGGGAGGGGGTGAGCGCTCGCGACGGTGACAGAGTTGCGACTGTGACAGGCTGCGACTCACATGCCTTCTGCAGGTCACAGAAACTGCGACGCTATATACATGCACATGCACACGCCTTGATCACACAGTCTAACATGTGGTAAATGAATCAATGTATCAATGCATTTTATAGAAATTTGTCTTGTTAGGACTTTTTTTAATTAATGTTATTCTGATAGCTTACCTGAGAAAATTGGAGTTCATTGTGTAAACCTATCTATTAGCCCTTGGACTCTAAATTTCTCAGGTAATTTAGCTGAACTCTATTAGTATTTTTTTTTTTAATCCTTATAATATGAATTATAAATGTACTGTTAGAACTGTTAGGAATGCATACACTACTTTGTTAAGGTTACCTCTTTTAATCACAATGACTTAAATATATTGAAGTTTTATGTTGAAAATGTTTATATGAATGAAAATATCACTGGTTGCACTATGAGTTAGAACTTGCGTAATTAGTTAAATTGTATGATTCCCAAGTCACAAAACAACAAAAAGCTACACACACAGCAAGCAAACGTTAAAAACACTTTTTAAATTAACTCTAAATGTAACATTTTGTTGACATTATGGAGCAGGAAAGTCAATGTATTCCACAATTTACCAAAAATAATAGAATAAAAGCCAATAAAATGTATAGTTTAGTTGTTAACCAACATTATTTTCCCCTATTATACAATTCAATCAACTTCCAATGAAATTCCTCCTTAAAAAATATTCTCTTACACACTCATTCACTCAAAAAGTATTATAACTTAAATATAGCTGTAGCTGTGGTTTTATATTTATATAAACAGCTGTTTTTCAAATCATGGTTCACAAAGACTTTCCGCTCCTAAACAGCTGATCAACAATGCTCACCAGTTCTTTGATGGGAACAGCAGCTGGTACAGGTTCCTCAGATGGGACTTTAAGCGAAACGGAACTACTCTTGGCCGCTTCCCTACAGTATAATTGTTTCTAAGCATGCAAACACAAAACAAAATCAACAACATAAACATGACATGCAAAACATAAAGTGGGCACACTTTAAATAAGTGGATGAAATAACAAGCTTAAGTGTAGGTAAAGCATTTGAATGCCTGATAAATATCAATTTGAAATTTAAATCAGTTTAGGTCAAATATACTATATACCTACAGTATAAGGTACATATACTTGTGGTTTGACCAAGGGCAACAAAATGTTTAGGTAAAAAATCCTGTACAGTAGTGTTCTATTTAAATACATATACAAGCCACGAGGGTACCTTAGAAATAAACTCATGTTTGTGTAAATTATACTGTGGGCGTTTATTGTACTTGAAACTCATAAGCCGATAATCCTAGTGACTTTTCATCAAGTGAAAGATGCTTTATTATTTCAGAGCCACCTTCATTATCGGAAATGGTTATCGATCTTGTCAAACATTGTTGAAAAAAACAATTCATCCATTACGTTTGACAACAACTCATCTTTTATCTCTGTTACTCTTGAGGAAATGTGAACAAGGTAATTCTATAGGTAGAACAATGTTGTTTTCATACAGTGTATTTTGGTTTTGTTTAGAAAAATTCAGATTCAAATAAGTTACATTTAGTACATATGTTTTAATTTTGATTGTGATATCTGAAAATTTTTGGTGTTTAGTAGCATTTTTAAATCCAATAATACAGTCTGAAGAGGGTAAATACCCTATTTAAAAATAAAATCCTTTAAATATATCTGGGGCATATTTAAACATTGCAATATTGGTACTTTCAGGGAAAAAGTGTGATTTTATTTTATCCTAATTATTGTTTGAAAGGTATTTCACCATGATGATAAAGAACAAAGGTATTTTCTTTACCCAAAGGCGAAGGACCTTGTACTCTATCAGACTTTTCACTATCAACCCAACCAACTAGTAGACTTAGATTATTTCAAGTAAAGATAAGAGAGAGGTGTGAGTTTAAAATCGGAAAAGAATAATCAAACCACAAAAATATTAACAGGTTTTTAGTTTCTTGTATTCTTTCACACAAAAATAAAGGAACTGGTTAAAACTTTAACCCAATGTATTAGTATTGCACAGTAACAGTACACAACAGATTTTTATCAGAAAAATGTTCTGCTTCAGGAATTAATTTTAACCCCTCAAAATAGAATATAAACATTGCTAGCTAAAAGTTATGCCTGACAGCTAATTATTACTTGACCACTCTTCTGAAAACTATTTCAAAATCTGAGGTATTATTTTGATTTACAAAAAACCTTAGTAAATTTCAAACTAATTGAAACAAACAAACAGCACAAAACTCTTCATCACAATCAATTCCCTGATTAATCAGTGTGTACTAGCATTTTTTTCACTAGCCACAAGTAAAATTAAAATGTGTAAAAGTCACATTCAAAAAGCACAGTGCACATATCAACCACAGTTTTAACATATCAAACATAACCACAATACACTGGAAACTCCCCACAAAAACACCAACCTTCCCATTCAAACTTTGATAAAAAGACCGCAGCAAGAACCACAAGAACGGCACGGCCACAATCATGGCCCCTACTATGGATTACCAGTTGTTGTTATCACCACGGGACTTAGTATGATAACAGGTGAGAGTTTATCACTGAAGTGAGAGAGAGAGAGAGAGCTACTTACCAGGTCGCGCACGCAAATGTTGGATAGTTCGTCATCGTCCACTGGACCACTACTGATGAGCACTTCCGGATTTTCCTGACTATCCGTACTCAAGGCGTCAAATCCGTTCTCGTGGTGTCCGTTGGTGATCTAGTCAAATTCTAGGGTTAATTCACACTTCACAAGTTAGTTCACAATTTACCTTGTTGAAGTCTACTTTAGTCGTCCTTGGTTGTGGATTGGGTTTTGGTATATTTGCATTTTATCGGGATCAATTTAATTGGGATTCAGAATTATGAAAATTGTAAAATAATATATTGCGTATTTGAATCAATTATTGGAGATTTTGCTGGAGACAAGCAAAATACTTAATTCTTTGTGCATAGTGGTTGTTTTACACTTTCAACATTTGAATATATTTTATCAATCGACTCTTGGTCATTTAAGAATCACAAAATTAAATACATAAGAATAGTTATTTTTTTTTATAATTTAGATTATTCAAATAATGCACTTCAGCTTTTTTCTCCAAATTGGATCCAACTAACGCAAAAGAATAAGAAAGGGGTTATTTAAATTACGGTTAGTTCAAATTTCAAAATCATAAGACAATTCACACAGAAAATCATTGTAACTTGGTCAAAAAACTCAACATTTAAACATTTTAAAATAAAAAAACATATATTTCAAACACAACTACTCACGACTGAAATGTGGTTTTCTTTTTCTTCGGATTTTTTGGTCTTTTTTGTTTTCTTAGTTTTGGCTGTCACGTCTCCGTTCTCCGTGCTCTTCTTCTTCTTCACAGTCTTTGTGGTGGTTGTTGTGGAAATCGACTCGGAGACTGTGTTCTAAAACATGATTTATACAATGTGAATATAAGGATTTCATCACCTTAGCCAATTAAAAGTCTAATACCCCTATTATTTCCAATTAAAAACTTCGAAGTACTTTGATTGTTACTTAAATACCAACTATTTGACTTAAATATTTTATCAATTCTTAAACTCGATTTTATTAGACATACCGGTACTGATCTTACAAAACTAGGTTACGGGGTTTTCACGTATATTTACCTAGGCTACTTGTCAAATCTTTATGTTTATCTAGCAATATTATCAACCCTAAAATCAAATGTTTATGATAATCTTTAAAAAGTAGGTTGCTTCGCCATACAATACATTCATACAAAATTACTGCAAGGACCACAATATTTTTACAAAGCGGATAAGAATCGTTTTTGAACCAAGTCAAGTATGATTAACATCTAAAAGGATATAAGTTGAGTATACATCCCAAGCAAAAATAGCAATAAAACTTTAAAAAAAACTAGTGTACATGTTGCTCGAAATCGAGCAATTGCAAATAAGTACAGGAGTTATTTATAAACAAATAACTTGTTTAAAAACTAAAACAGTCATAATTTCCATTGATTTTAAAAGAGACAACTAAAAGATTAATAACTAATGGGAATACTCACAATTTACATAACAGTCCTATTCCAGTTTAAAGGGTTAATTTTAAACAATCAAACTGTCCATGGACGGGAAAAGGTAAGCTTACAATTTAAGTCAACGTAAAAAGGCTGTCAGCTTTTATAAAGTACCGTACCTAAGTTTTTTAGCCAATTTGTAGACAATAAGGTGTAGGCTACGTTAAACTCTACATGACAGAGTTAGGTAAACACTGGCAGAACTCTGAAATGGTGTTATTTATCATAGGCTTACTCATATGCCAAATCCTTAAAATAAAAATTCTATAATTAATAACTTATATCATTAAACACAAACTAACATCTTTTTTAAAATTTGTAATACAACATATAGATAATTTACACATTGACTGTTTACAATTAACATATCCTCTTTTACTCACTATTAATTTTTGCAACGAGAAAAATCTGTTTCATAATCATTGACATGGATTTATAATAAAAATAATCTATCATAAAGTTTAAGATTAAATAAACCTGCCACATAGTTGTTTTATTTTTTTGGATCAGCTGGCTGAAATTGTTAAAAAGGCATTTGACAGTTCTGGTTGTTTACATTTAAATGTCAAAGCAAATGTAAACATTGTGAATTTTCTCATGCTTCCATGGAGACCAATTATTATTAATATTGAATTTCTGACAACAGCTGGAGTTTCAAAACAATGTTTGTTTCACATGTTAATCTTATGGAGAAATACGAAACTTTAAAGGGCCCCAGGGCCTCACTCTCTAATTATTTTCCTAAAAAGAAAGTTTCCTGCACAAATTCACGATACGCTCTTTCCAATGACACCAAAAACATGGCAATCGGTTCAGTAGTTTCGGAGAAGTAATTGTCACAAAAATCCTGCTTGCGTATTAAATAAGTATAGATTCTTTAACTACCTACCTAGCCCATAGGGCAGTTTTAAAAGCTGGTGGAGCCAAATATTTGACTAAAATACCAGGGTGATTAAAAAAAAAAAAATGTATATAAAGTTACATTAAAATACTAACACATACTAAATGAATTTAGGAGAAACTATAAAGAAAAGGATTTAAATTTCTGGTTTATACCACAGTATGCCTGTTGTATGTATGTAGTTGTGTGTTTGTTTATTTTTTGTTTAAATCAACATTTGTTACAATTTCTAATCAACACAAAGTAAATGGATTTCAGACCAGTGTAAAATAGAGTAAATAGTGTAAAACACTCGAGGAAATCAAAAGTCCTTCAACTGGGCATTGAAAAAGATTGTGATCTAGTTTTTGGTTGACTAAGGTTATCAATACTTTATTTTGTTTTTTTGTATTTTTAGTACTTAAATATTTTAAATTTACATATTATTTATTTTAAATGTGTGAGGACAATATTTTTACCAGCGCCTGGTGAGTGTTTGACGCAATAACATCACACGGATGCAACTGATGCTTGCTGCATACAAATACAGGCGCTGCCGGTCTGGGAACATTATTGAGGAAATGTTTGACGCCGTCAATCTTCACTTTACATCTGTTTTACGACTCATAAATACTTTACAGTTTGTTTATGACGGTCTTGGAACGAGGCGAGAATGAGTTTCATAAATAACTTCTGTGATTTGTTGATGAATTAAAGTTGTATATTAAGACTTTGAGCAAATTAGGAGAGTTTCCATGTCTATGTATAGTTTGTAAATTATCTGTGCAAGTTTTGCAAATTAATTTAGAAACGTAAATTCTGGTGTATTCTTGATGTGTAGTGGCGCCTGGAACAGTTCGGTATGCAATATGTGTACGGCAACGTTGTGCGGGTGAAGCGTTTATAATTTGCAGGCGCTAAACGTCTTGACAAATATAGTTTACTGACGTGAGATTTTGGCAGAGGAAATCAATTTATTTAACCGCACTTCAATTTAGAATTAAATCATAATGTGAAATGTAGTGTGTGGTGTAAAATGATGCCTATGTTTTACAAACAGGAGCCATTCAATTTATCAAACGTTAACAATTAACACTGATAAAATGTTGTAGTCTTTAACAGCTGTTTCAAATTTTGTAAACCAAAAAAACTTATGTAACACTTTAAATATGTAATAGCATGTAATAGTAACCAACTCTAAAATATAATACTCTTATGGCTAGGAAACTTAGGACTAACAATATTATTCAATTAGTTAAAACTGTCAGAAAAAAGCACATCTAGTTAAAACGCACTAACAAGTCTAAAAAGCAACTCTGTACATTAATATTAGGAAAAACTGTATAATTTTCCTGTTCTAATCTATTTCTATGGTGTTGGTGTGAATTTGTGCAGTGATTCTGTATGTATCGAATTTACTTTTATTTTAATTATATTTCTTGGTTATTTTTTTCTAATAATTCAAGAGTTAAATTATAGCTTCCAATAACTTAAATGAGTATTTAAAGTTCCTTTACATTTGATTAAGTTATGACATGAAAATGGAATATAACGTTTATTTTTTCTATAAAGAAGTCAGAACAAAATTATTCATTAATTGTGTAAAGTATGACCTAATTTATTGTTTAATCGAATTTATTTGGAATATTACTTTTTTTGTTTTGTTAATTATTATTTGATTTTGTATGCATGAGTAAAAATACAAATAAAACGTTTTAAAGATATGATGGGATTTACAACAGAAAAAATTTCTATGGGTGGTACAAATTGTATTAATATATGAACACCTACACGGGGAGTAAAAAATCACGTGGTCCTAACTTCGCCTTTTGAACTATGATTTTTATTCATGTAACCTAGAATTTTCTATCGTGAATCTAAAATATGTTTTTGGTAATTTTGATGACACAGTAAATGCAACTTTGTAACCGATACGATACTTAACTACATTGTATAGTGATTGTTAGTCACTCACATTGAACTCCTCTACAGCTTCGCAGCTGAGCACCTCCTTCACAGCATCCTCTACTGTGGTCCATTCTTCACCTATGTTAGCAACGCGCATGCTGTTATTCACACAGTCTACACTATCACAATCACTCGGGATTGACGAGGGAACTTCAACGGGAGACGGGGAAATTTCGACTTTAGACTGGGTTATCTCCACGGGAGACGGGGTAATTTCCACGGAGGATGGGGTGATCTCCACGGGTGACGGGGTAATTTCCACGGGAGATGGGGTAATTTCCACGGGTGACGGGGTAATCTCCACGGGTGACGAGGTAATTTCAACGGGGGAAGTCGGGGAAACGGGAGAAGTCGGTGAAGTGGGCGTCTCGGTTTCGGAAGGTTTCGGTGAATCGACGTTTAGAGTAAATTCGGGGAATTGCCTAGGTTCGGGAACTATTTTCTCAGATCCATCGTGAGTTTCTGACAAAACCTCAGAGGAAAAATCGAGGAGTTGTTCCTCATCGACTTGCGAAAGTGTAACCTGCGTTTCAAATTCGGTTTCGGTAACAGCAACCGAATCAGACCCTAGTGTTTCGATTTCCTCAATGACAAACTCTTGAAACTCCTGAGGCGATGCGATACCCGATGAATTCACAGGAGAGTCGTCCGGGGGATCTACAACAACCAACACGTCTTCTACGACTTCCTCCTGGAGGAACGGATTCGACTCTGTTAGAGGACTTTCATGATCTGAAGTGATGGTTTGTGTGAACAAGGGGATCGGTTCAAGATCACTTGCGTCTTCTGTGATAGGAGATTCGTCATCGGGTACGAACGGATTGTTTTCAGTCTGTGGCGACTCGACATCGGGAACTACAACATAATTATTATCTATCGGTGACACAACCTCGGGAACAAAAGGATTACACTCTATCTGAGGAGAAGAGTCGACCGGGGTCCGAGGGAATAACGGCGATGTAGGTTCTGACGGGGATAAGTCTATTGTGTCGGCGAACACGTTGAGTGTAGCCATAGTGTGTACCCGCTCAGCCTGTATTAGACCATCGCTAGGGTCTGGGTCTAGAAGGAGTTTGACAGGTGTGACTCTAGTTGTGGTAAGCACCGGAACCTCCTCGACGTCCGCATCCTCCTGTTCTTCCGTGCGGGAACTGATCCTGAGCGCCAGTTCAGAGTCTATAAGCTCCTGGAGACTTGTGTCCGACACGGGGAGGTTAAAGGTCAAGTCAGTAGGGGACAGCTCACCATCGAACACTTTGTCGCTACTTACGACTTGAATGTTTTCTGCCATCCCGTCCATGGTGCGCCGCCTGCAAGAAAAACACAGAGTTAGAATACGTGAAACATTGGAGAGAATCGAAAAAAGTGTATTGCATAGATAAACTATAACATTAAAATTTCTAGGGGGATTAGCGAGGGTATGGTGGAGTTGTCGAAGTTGCTATATACTGTAGTGGCAATTTACATGTTTACAGGGTTGGAACGAGAGTGTGAGTCGTCGTCAGACAATGGAGTCTGCAGAGCGCAACGACAGTTCCTGTCTCAACAACTGTAGCACAGCCTACTTGCTGCAAAACTACAGTGTCTTCTTTTGCAGGGTCACATCTTCAATATACGGGATAGGGGGAAATTTTGATAGTTAAGTTCGCTCCAACACCTAGTCCATCTGGGGACAGTTTCGTTATGATCAATACTTTACTACTCCAAGAGGGAAAATTGGATATGAGTTTATAGGTGGTCTATTGGTGGAGCGCAAGACTTCGGTACTCGAGGCCCCGGGTTCAAATCCCTCCAATCTCGAATATATTATCTAAGCTAATGCCGCAACCCTCTAGGCTTTAGTTGAAGTAATGTGTAAAAAGGGCGTCAGCCTGCGTCCTTAGGTGTAAAGGTAGGACAAAAAAACTACGAGTCAACCGCATTATAGATATTAAACCATTAACGACGCTACCTTGAACAACAATAACACAGTAGGTGGCACAAACATGCGCAGCAGATGATATTGTTCTCGATATAATAGGCTACCACCCAATCTTCCAATGATAAAACCTCAGCAAACTATTAACCAACTGAAGTAATTTTACTTTTATGCTATTATATCATTAGTAACACGATTAACCCAAGTAAATCACTTAAATTGGCAGCTTGTTATGTGTGGTTAATGTGTACGTTGAGCGCTTGTGTTGAAAATTTTGCTTTGCATTTTGGGATGATTTTGTATGATAACCTTTCATGTTTGGTCGTCAAACCAGTGGGCGAGCTTTTATTTATAAATTTTTTTATGTTTAAATTTGGCTAACCTATTTTTGAAATAAGTTAAAAAACAATATTCAAAAAGCAAATAAAACACCCCTACATAGAGTCATATGACGGAACCAACATAAAATTTGACTTAAGCCCATCCACTATCCAGATAACAATTCCATGAGTATGTTTAATATATGGTAAAAAATACTATAACATTTCCTTTCAAGATTCTAAATCCTGCAATTGCACTTAATTCTCCATATGCGTATGCGTACTTAATTCTCCATAACGAACATATGATCAATAATCTTTCACCAGATTCCAAAGCTATTTACTCACAAACTTTCTATTGGAAACCTTTATCTCAAAACTAAAAATGTGTAAAGAAACGTCAGAATCTCCAGAAACCAAACAATCCGCAAAGGAAAACACCAAAATTAACGAATCTTCGTCGAGTTCAAGAACAGCGACAACTACCACAGGCAAAGACGAGTTTGGAAGACCTCTGTGCACAGTTGGTGAAAAAAAAGAAAGAGAAACAAAATGTCACGAATCGCACGGACAATTCAAGCAGAAGGGTGGAAATAAAACAGAGAAACATTCAAACACAACTATAAAATGTGCTGGTACAAACAAAGGTGTATCAGCTTACAGCAAGATTGGAGAATATTGTCAACAATTGGTAAAACAGGCTGTAACAAATATCGAGACTCCACCAATGTCTTCGGGACAAACTAGCGTGGAGAAGAGAGATGGAGTAGGGCTGTTGACGAGGTCTAGACGTATCCAGCTTATTTCCAGGTAAGACTGTAAGAGGAAACTTTAAGGATGTAGTTTATATATATTTCTTCATTTATAACACTATCCTTTGGATACTGAAGTAGACATTCGATCCATACTGACCAGCTGTCGCCAATTGTGTATTGAACATTTTAGATTTGAACCCCTTACAGTCTCAAAGTTTGCTTCTGTAAAAGTTGTATTGTTTCCTTTTAGTTTTAGACGCTGGTGTAGTTTATATGACAGAAAAAGGCTGCCCTTTCAGTTTCACTTGGTCAGAAATCAGAAACTGACAGTAGAAGGCTAAACTCTATCGGATTTTTAATTCAACTCCAGTACTGTATATCTATCCGTATTCTTATAATTGGCAGCAGCCTCAACGTGGGAATGGATGTGTTGACTTTGTTTGAGTCAACACCTGATTAAGTGTTGACTTTGAACTTAAGTCAACATTAAAAACATCCAATTTTTGCTTTCAATCGTCAAATGCAATAACGTAGCCAACTGACTGGATTCGTAGTTAAGGAAATACTTCATTCAGTACAAATTTCATACTAGAAATATAAAATTATTTTCGTCTACGTATCGGTGTAGACTTTTTAACCTATTTTGCGACGGGATTGTTGAAACTTTAGTCTTCTCTATGGCGTTACGGGCAGAAACGGTTTTAGAACCAGAAAGCTTCGGGTTTTACGGCAAACATAACCACACGGTCAGTTGGTCGTAAAACGCTGTATGTTTACAGATACCTTGTGGCGTGACAAAGAACCATTGACGTGTCCGTGTCTTCCATTCCTACAATAGACCATCTCCTGTAGGGCCACCTGCTGCACTCGACACGCGACATTGAATTTGATTTCCAAGAACTCTTGGATTAAGTTGATAGGTCAAGTTGAAAATATGATTCCCAAAATGGCCAAGCAATTTTAAATTACAGTAGCACAACGATTTTTCATGTTCTTGCGGTTTTTTCTTGCATTGATTAAACGCAAAAAACTTAACTGATTTAGTTATTTACGCCATTTTCAATTCTACAACAATTTATCGGTCACAAGGTAATTTGTCGGTTATAATAATCAATTGTTGATTTGCCTGGACTTAAATTCGTTGTAATTTCAATTTCATGGACCTAAGTGCAGCAGTAGCAGAACCTAAATTTGGCATAACGATTTTTCGATGTTCTGTACACAGCGAATAAAACAAATACATAAATGTACATTGGAGCCCACATCAATAATTTAAAACATTTTCTATTTGGTTTGCGATTTACATAACCGTAGATAAAACATATGACATTCATTCCAGTGTTTTGTGATTTGTACTGATCAACATTTTATGAAAAACAAAACTAAAACTAGAAAACACGTGATTGTTTTATCACCTGTTTTGATTGAAATTTCGACGCAAACATAATTTGTTTACAAACATTAAAATCCAGCTCAAGACACCAGAACACAAAATTACACAAGTTAAATTTTCCTAAAACATTACAACGCGATAAATTATAATTTCCAAAAAACAAACACAATGGATGAGAGGTGCAAAGAATTGTCTGACAAAATGGGGAAATCATCATCGTTCTGTTCAGAGGGGAAAACTGACAAACATACAGAAAAGAAAACTAAGTCAGCCTGTCCAAGTTCATCCGGAATTGGTAGAGATGCATTTGGAAGAAAGCTATGCCCAGATAAAGTACAGGAGAAAAAAAATATAGAGTGTCACGAATCTCGTAAGAACTTTTTCGACAAAGATAAACCCAAGGAGAAATTAAATGAAATCAATTCCAAAGAGGTTAAAGAAACCAATTGCGAAGACGCGTCCAAGAAACGGAATTTATTTAAATGTAAAGCCACTTCAAAGAATAGCTGTTGTTCTTCATCTTTAAAACCTGCTACTGAATGTGACAAGAGAGATGTGCCAAATAACAAAAGCGGGTTTTGTGAGCACGAAGGAAAACACACCGTATTTAGCGTTAAACAAGTAACGCCTTTGGAAGACAATATTTTTAAGATGCCACAACCAAAATTGTTCGCGATGGAACCTTGCATACCCCAAGTGGAAGAGAGAACCATAGCAAGCAAAACTAGTTGTAACCTTCCGAAAAACTTCTGTCCACAATTGAACAAACCTCCCAAATCAGAATTCTTTTGTATTGACGCTAGGAACATGAAACTACACGACTGTATGAAACAATCGGTGAAAACCAATAAGGTGGTGAAGACGACCGCAGTTGAAGCTTCTACGTCATCTGGCATGAGTAGAGCTGGGTTTGTGGCGCCAAGGCATCGACAAATGTTTGGAAGGTGAGTTTATTCACTGGGGTAGTTAGTCAATTGAGGTTTTTCAAAAATATGCTTTTAGGGAATTTTTGAGAGTTTCACTCATTTCATTTGGACTTTTTTGTTGAATGAATGAAATTCTTCTTTATTGGGGCGAGCTTAGGACCTCTTAACCACTTACAGTTCTCTGTTGCTAGAACTACAGGGAATTCGGATGAGTGCAGACATCACGACGATAGGTTTTCTAAACCTGGGCAAAGGGAGAAATAGTCACGGAGCATTCGGATAGCTAAATTTATTCGTTAGAACTCCTGCAGACGAATTAGATTCGAATTAGCTTTAGGCAATGTATTTTCTCGTTGAGATCACTTCCTTACCCTACTGATTCCATTTCAGGAACCTTTAAGCGTATTCTCTCATTACTTTCCCTTGGACTATTTTTACACTAAATAAAAGATTCCTGGAGTTCTTTCAAGTTTGGTTTCGGTTGAGTGATCATTTGTTTACCTAATCGTTTATTTCCTAACCAAATAGCAGGGTAGAAATAATGTTTTTAACAGAATACATAGATTAGTGATTTTTGTGTCAACCGTGTCGCCATTTGGAGTTTGCTGGGAGAAGTTTTACCCAACAGAGGCATCCTCATTCCTCAGTGGCTTAAGAAGTCCACTCTTTATCATTGGAGCACAGTACGGTAGTTAATACTTATATTGACAGATATATTCACACTCAAAACGGACGTGAGGTTTTAAAACCATTTCCCTTCCAACCCAAAACTAAAATTACCTGACAGCTTGGTTATTGTTACCTTATATAGTCTTTTATGTGCTAGTTACACAAACTATTGTCCAGATGGGTGCCGACGGCTGGTGTGTATGCTGCTGTCGCCGTCGCTATGACGTGCTGGGTAACTGAATGGGGAGCGATAACAAGGCACTTACCCTTCTACAGACAACCTAAAGAGGAAGAAACCCCCCAAGATACTCCTACAACATCAGAATCCTGAGTTTTGGACTTACTTGATGCGAAGAAATTTTAAATTGCAACAAAAAGACGGTAATTTTCGAATATCATATATTTTGGAAATTTAAATACACCAATTTAGAATTGTATTGTGTTACTTTATGACTTTTGGGACTTTATCAAGATTTGGTGTTGTCTTTTTGATAGTTAAGTACAATAGTGCATGACCGATTTACTGATTAAGCTGATGCCAATTTTAATGAGCATAAAAAAAATCTGAAGTAAATGACATTTCATCACTAGGAATTTTGGACACGAGCTCAATATTAACGAACGATGCGGAACCAGGGTTAGACAATGAGTGAGGATTGGAAATACACTTCTGTTGTGTGATGAACTACATTTTCTTCATACAGCGCCATTATGTTCTAAATCACAAAGTGTTAACTTCATATACTGTTAACCTTTATAAATTAAGCCTAATTGATGTTTACGTCTTTTTGCCGTTGAATACGAACATTTGTTACCGTTAATTAAAAGTACGACATATTACTGCGCCGAAACGGTAGTAAATTCAAATTATTCAAATTCATCAAATATGCCTCCTTTAGATAAAGGAGAAATTTCCAATGATAATTTAACGAAACAAATAATTTGATGTGACAATGAACACAAACACAGTTTTAAAAGGTTTGTATAACCTTTTATCATAGGTATAGAACTATTTTTTTCATTAAAATTTGTGGACGACTTTTAGGCTAAAATGAAAAAAATTGTGCTGATGTCCTCCATTTCAACTGATTCTTTTTCGCTACATGGGCAACAAGATTTCCCGTTATGCAAAGAATATGTTTGAAACGATCATTTTTGCTCCAGCATGACGAGAATAATATTTCCTCCGAAACACAATGATGTGTTTGTTTTCGCCATTTTGTCTAAACTCCCGCTATCGCCATTCGCCATGCGAATCGCAGCAACTGACGCAACCTCTGTATTTTAAGAACTGTTTATACAACGTTATTTCGGAGCTGACCGCGAGTGAGTCACCGGAAACGACATTTCTGCATGGTTATAGGTGAGCGAGAGGAAGGTGACAAACGAGATTTGTTAGTGACGTCATCGGAGAAAAACTCAACGTCTACGCCACAGTGTGTATAAGTCATCGTTTGTCGTGTAGCCTTAAGTTGTGATTAATGTTAGGTGTTAAAGTAAAACAAATTAAGTATAGACAAAATATAAAAAACTTTGATTGCTTGTAGCGGTTTAACACAATTGGCAAGGTAAACAAAATCAAAACAACGATAAATTTTTATCAGTGTGAAAAACACCCCCACCGTAGCCACAATTTCAACACTTTTCAAAACGCCTTTCAACAATTTTACTATTTCATCGCTATATTTTCCAGAACAAGTCTACGAATACATTCCGTTATTCGGACAGTATATAGTTTGTATGTTACACAGTTTAAGTTTTCATAAAAAAACGCAGTTCAGGGAAAATGCCAACACTAAAATGAGAACTTTTTTGAAACCTTTGATGAAATTCGAGATGGATAATGTTTTCCAGAAAAATAAAACATTCTGTGATCATGGAAGGTAAAAGCTAAAACACAGGTAACAAAGGTGAAATCAATCCGAGAGTGGTTGCTTGTATCAGATGTACGTCACGTTCCTATCACACAAACGTCGCCTTTCTCGGTACTGCTGACTGCACCGACCTGGAGTACAAGAATTGCACGTCCAACATACTCTCAAAACAGCTGATCTACTTACTGTACTGTCGCAACGCAACGCATTGTCTGTTGAACTTCTGTAAACTAAGCTAAACAATGAAACTACACAACATACGGACCTTTTACGTTACGTTATGTTTTGTCAAGTTGGAATATTATGATTTGGCTGCCTGTTAGGGGTGGGTTTAGGTTAGAGCTGAGACAAAATATAAAACTTAATTTGAGTTATACAAGTAATATATTAATTCATTCATAACGTACCAAAATAATAGGAAAATTGTATGACAGGTGTATAGGTTTACAGTAACTTTGTACACATTACATTTTTCGTCACAGCTCTCGTACTGGATAACCCGGGTTCAATGTCTAATAAGACATAATCATTCTGGGATTTAAAATCATCGAATCTTTCATTGGTCGTCAATTATATTAATTTACGAACGTTTGAGCAGTTATTAAGGATGTTTTTAAAGAAATATATTACGAAACATTCAAAACACTGCATTTTTTAAAGTGTATATTTTATTTTATTTTATTTTTTTTTTTTTTATTGAGGTTGGCGGCCCCTTTTAACCTTGCATTTGCCCGTCCACATAGACTACAGATCTGTGCGTGGAACGTATCCAGCAAAGCAAGGGGTGAGCCGGTACAGTACAAAGGTGAACCGTACTGATAAAAGTTAGTGGCAGTGACCAGGATCCGAACCCACGACACTTCTGCCTTGGGCCCGAAGTCCGCGACGCTACCGACTGAGCCACCGACTCACCAAACATATTGAGTGAACAGCACAGGTAACAACACCGTGCGCGAAAAATACTTTAGGAAAAGATTGTGTAGGCTACGTATGATATTTTAAGATAGTCTCACTAAACTCTGAGCAAAGTTCGGTCCCCCCTATGGATCGGTCAGGGCGATGTTGCAATGCCATATGCAGGTCGACTGTACAGTAGGTCTTCCTAATTCCATTACACAACAACTCCCTACTGTGTCAGCGGTGTTACTGTTTTATCCGTGGGTAAACAAATTTCGGACACACAATGATAATATTTAGTGTACTATTTCACAAAACAATCCGTCTTTGGTTAACAGATGCAATGTTTCCAAGTGGTTTTTACGACGGGAGAATAGTGTTTTGATTACAACGGGCAAGTCTGTTTTAAAAGTAAAGGTATTATAATTATTATATATTGTGAGTTTCATTTGAAAACCACACGAAATTAATAGCTACACACAATCTATATATGGATTAGCGGTCAGACATTGACATGTCTTACCTCTGCAGTAAACGAAAGTTAAACAGGTTACACAAATACAGACTGTAGGCCCAGTACTATACTTTTACGAAAGGTCCTTCATCTCATTTATCAAAACAATTTCACAAAGTACAACAATGATAACAGCTGATCCCATACATAACAATGTAACGTCTGTTCTTACACCACCCCCTGTACACATCTTATAGTATAGTCCACACTGTGAAGTAGCGAAATATAGAAGGCTGTGGCGATTTTGATCGCTATACATCGAACAAATGCGTCTGTCGTGTTTTGAACCATGTCAACTACAACAACAATCCCCTCTCGCACCTTGAAAGGTCATTGCCATGACAACGCTCCCCCCTTCTACATCTCTCCACATATCACAGCATGCCGTCCTGTATCAGACGTTATCTTGTACCGCGGCGGACGTGTTTGGAGGGAAAACGGACTAATTTGGAGGGAAATCCCACAGAGTTAAAATAAGTGTGGATTGATAAAAATTCACTTCAGTTTGATGTTCCTGAATTTCGGCAATGTTTAAGATATGAACCTATGAGTAGATATTTAAGGGTTTTGTTATGTTAAAAGAAGAGTGCCAATTTGATGAGAAAAGGCTTAAATGTGAGGTTTTGTAACTAACGCGTATACTAAAAATATAAATTGCCAGGGAGAAAAAATAATCTTACGTGTACGTATCAGTAGTGTTCATATAGGTTGATTTACTACAATCTGACATCCAACTCATTGAAAAGGTTTAGTTAAATTAGTCTGGAAGAGGTGTACGAATTTGAAGGAAAATAGTTTAACTAATTTTTTAAAGACATGATTGCAAATGCACAAATTTCCACCCTGGATATTATTACAAATCGAATACGTTTCTTCAGATATGTACCTATACATACATAACTGAAATGTTCAGTTTGGTTTAGATAGGCTGGGAAAATCGCACCGGTTTGGAGAGAAGAATTAAAACTAAACTTCGAGACTCGAGAGTAACTTGCAAGGTTTTATAAGATAGTGTGTACAGCAATTATCCACAAAGAATAAAACCACCACCATAGATACACGCTCCTCAGTTTAAATATTCCAAAATGTCCAAAATTTCTGTTGTCACATCATAAAAAAACTATTTAACTTCATCACCAAACCCTGTATTCTCAATTTCTCGTCTGCAGACTTTGTTTCAACCAGTTACATACGCGCTGTACTTTGCACTCTATATTCCTGCTTCGACGAGCCGCTGAGCACTCAGATAGTGAGTGACAACAGGACGTGTGAGAGGAGCCAGGAAGAAGGAAGTCCTGGTATCCTGGTGGTAACAGGACTGATTACTGATTGACTGATCAGCCTGAAGGAACAGGGTAATTAGAGGACAATGAGCCATCAACCCGGGGATTGCCCAACTCCGCGCAGTGGTCAAATTTAATCCGAGGAAAAGTTTTATGGCCCCCGAAGGGTTCAGCCCAACTCCGCGCGGTGGTCACTTTTAGGGCCGATTCCAACTCCGCGCGGTGGCCACTTGTAATATTAAGGTTAGGTACCCGTCAATTACAGACCCATCAAAAAGTGTTTGAGACAGGGTAAAAAGTGTGAAATGTTAATAGTTAAGTGTAAAATAAATGCATTTGACAATTTAATCAAAATATGTTCCTTTTACAGGAATTTACAACAGTTTACTTATTCGCCATAAGAATAACATGAGAATTTAAAAATAAGAATTCTTTGGCATTTTTTCTGTAACTATTATGGCGCTTTTACGCTTCGATATACTGAATTATTTGTTTTTAAGCTTTACAAAGTGGTTTCAAAAGAAATTTCAAACCGTTATACTTTCATAATATATACATAAGCCCCCGTTCACATGGTTCAATCGTGCTGGTTTGTGAACTCGTTCGAATAAACGGTTTACACGTTCACACCAAATTTAATCAAAATCAGATTATTTTGCTCGAGTTATCGTGCTAACAGACTTACATATATCCACATAAAATATATATACCGGTATATATATATATGAATTTGAACGGATGGTGTTTTCGGCCTTTGGGAAATAAAAACGAAAAATTTAATCAGCGAGTCCAGGTCTTACCATGAGACCTACGGTAATAGCCTATTCCCTATACAGGGTGATTGATAGTGTGCCAGCCGTTTTATTCGAAAACCACAAGAGATATCAAAAAAAGTTAAAAGGTAAGTGCCTTGGATTTTTTATTTAAAAATTATAGTCAAGCAAAAAAAAATATTTTAGCCACCATTTTTCCAATATGGCCGCCAACTTTGATTTTTCTTACGGAACACCCTGTATTTCATGATGTATTCTGGTAGAAAATGTAATTTTAAGACGATTTTATTCTTGTAATTATTTTCATAAACCTAACCGTTTCAAAGATAATAATGGTTTAAGTTGTGAAATTTTGAATGGGTTTAGAATAAAACAGCTGGCATGCTTGCTTAGGCCTTTATCGAAACTCTTTCTCATGCAGAAATTTAAAAACTTAACCATTATTATCTTTGAAACGGTTAGGTTTATGAAAAAATATTAAGAGAATAAAATCGTCTTAAAATTACATTTTCTACCAGAATACATCATAAAATACAGGGTGTTCCATAAGAAAAATCAAAGTTGGCGGCCATATTGAAAAAATGGTGGCTAAAATAATTTTTTTGACTTGACTACCATTTTTTTAATAAAAAATCCAAGGCACTTACCATTTAACTTTTTTTGATATCTCTTATAGTTTTCGAATAAAACGGCTGGCACACTTATATCAATCACCCTGTATATGGGAAATTCGCTAAAACGTTGGCCTGGGTCTGGATTCAATGAAAACCCTCTTCATAGACGTAAAATTTGCCAATTTTAATAAGATGTAAAAGAAATATGCTCGTAAACCAATTTCAGCCAATTTTTTCCCCAATTTGAGGTGTATAGCTAACTGTTTTATGAAACAGAGATTACAGCCAATTTGTTGAAGCAATCTGTGGTTGTTTACAAGACTAACATTTTTGAATTTGGTACTCAAGTTTATCAGTAAGCTCATAAACCCAGTGCTAATGTGAATGATTGAGTATTGTAGACTTTGGAACATATAAATTTACAGTCACTCTTTCTCACGGGCTTTTTAAAACTGCCTATATTAGTGGTTTTTAAGCTTCGTCTCCTGTTTTGGGTAGGCATATACCTTTTTACTTTTCCTTTCTTATAAATGATTAAAATATATCATAATTTCAAACTTAGAGCACAAACTCTCATCCGTCAGGGCTGTGAGAGCCAAAATTGACCACTGCGCGGAGTTGGGCATGTGCCGCGAGGGACCCGAAGTGACCACTGCGCGGAGTTGGGCAGTCGGTTTTGACAGATTTCTGACCACCGCGCGGAGTTGGGGTAAGCCCATCAACCCACCAAACTGAGGGAAACCAGCTGATTAGCTGTCAACTGTGATCAATACCTCAACAAGACAAAACACGTCATATAAGACCAAAGACGTGTCTAAAATAGAATATAACTTTGACTAAATCAATTGTTTATTTGGATCTTAAAAAATTGCTTAAAATTTGTGAGAACCTTTTGGCTGCCAGCAACTTATGAGAACTACATTCCCCCGCTGCAGCAAACCTGCAGACTTGTGGAATTTTCGTTTTCTGATTGAACTTTTACTTAAATATTTCCTATGTCAGATTTATTCCTTATTTGAATGACGTTATGAATAGCGATGACTTGGGTTTGCTGCTACAGCGAGGGTAATAAATAGGGTGTGTTGTTTAGCAAAATATTCATAGCTAGGTATACAAAAATTTGCCAAGTTTGATAAACATAATATTCATAAAACAAGCAAACTTCAACAGTTAACTTATTCTGCATAAAAATTAAATAGGGATTTGAAATTTAGAATATTTTAAATTTTCTCCGTAACCAATATCCGTAAAAATCAAATCAAATTATTAGTATTTGCATGGCAAACATATCTTTACACAACATAATAATAAAAATATTTCACAGCATTAGTATAACAGAATAATAACAATGTTTGAAGAAAATTTTAAACATTACTGCATATTACAAAAGCGTTGCACAAAGTCAATTAAAACACCGCACTACTGAAAGAAAGAATCGATCTTTTGTATAGAAACAATATAGACCTACCTACACCTACGGATACCATTCACTTTTATTCTATTGACGCTTTCGGGTGGAATTGGTTAGACGTGCTAAGGAATACATTTGCTATAGTCCAAAATGGTTGGAATTTGATTTTTTCTTTGAAATGCACCCCATTTAACAAACAATTTTACCCTCGTAGCGGATTTTGGCTTTCTAAGGGGGCTTTTGTATCACATTGATGTCGCAGATACTGTATCACATTCTTTAACATTTACCCGTCTTACTATTTATTTACAATCTACACAATAGGTAAAGTTTTGTACTATTAAGAGGACAACGTATATAGAATAAGAGGTAGCTTATTTTATTACAACCATGCCTACACAAGTAAATCACTGTTTTCACCACTACTTAATCATACTCCTTGACAATTAAATAAAACCCCTCTCTTCAGACGAAGAATGTGTCTCTCTCTGTCGGAGTGGACTCTGGATTTATTCTGTTGGTTCAAAATAAAGCAGTCAGGGCGGCGATCGGACGAGAAGGACCAAAATAGTGGCTGCGTCCACGTGCCACTTACTTGCAACGGCTCTTATTCATAGAATGACATTTTCTGATTATTTAATAGAACTTAACGTTTAACGTAGTATGAATAAGGTTTTACAAGATTACCTGAAAGAAATATAAGAACTGGACGTAATAACACATTTCAATTTCAAAATAAAGTAGTTATAATTGCCGTTTTTGTAACACGAGGTTCTATAAGTTTCTTCAAGGATTTTACGTTGTGATTGGATTTCCATGTTCTATCTCGGCGAGAGTTAAACAAGATCAACTGTAAATGGAACGAATTGCTTGTTTTTCAACGTCTGGCGTCTGCTCGGTTTACGGGTGGAATATGTAACGCTGATGCGTTTTTCCCGTTTCATCAGAGATGAAAAGCTACGAAATATTGGGGGGGGGGGTATATAATCGTTACAAAGCTACAGTAAAGTATCATTTGTGTTTGTATGTTCGTGTACAGAGTCCAATACTAGTTGAATGCAATAGCTAGGAAACGTGGTTTTTAATGTGTTGAAAGTTCCTCAATTCTCACCAATTAATAATACAGGGTGTTTAATTAAGTTCTAGAGTTTTTTAAAGTTTCCAGGATATTTTTTTCCATGTAACTAATGTTTTTAAATAGCTTCCCATATATTTTTCATTGCCAATTCCCTCATATTGTACGTCTTTCAATATATTAGTTAACTACATAAATAATTTACATAGTTTCATATTTACTACAGATCTAATTTGAAAGAATTTAATATTAAGAAAAAGAGAAAAAGAAGAGATAAAATTAAATAATTATCTTATCCAACCACAGTCGTATGACAACTAGGTTCGTTCCTTAGAACTTCATCAGGTCATTTAGTATGCAAACACATTATCAATATATTAATACATTGTAGTATGTAAATATGTTTTTAAAAGACTGTCACAATCACAATATTTAAAACTTAATACGACATATTACCACCAACACAACAAACATATTATCACCAATACAACCTATTAGCCTACAATATAATGCATACTGTACTGTATAGTATAGAATTTTTGTTATGTATACATTTATGTCATGTTGATGAATAATTATTAAAATTAAATAAACTGATTAAAACTGCACAGGCTGGCCAGCATTGTCTTATCACAGCCACTGACTAATAAAACTGAATCATGATGTGTCTTCTTCTCTCCAGTGCCACCTGTATTTCAGTCTGTTTTCTTCTTCTTATTTTATACTTCTTTGATTTGTAACTTGTCAATGTATGTATCAAGTATAATATTTGATTGGAAAGAAGTCTATCATTTAAAATGTTACATGGGTCGAGATTTTTAGCTTTAGATTGTGACTTCTACTAACATCAAGCTTAAAACGTTTTTGGTGATACTTTCTCGATGCTATTTCCATGTTCTTATCAATAGATGTGTAGTTTTGTGACTTATATATTAAATGTTCGGTATAACTGAGTCCTAGAACATGTTTGGACAGTCGTCATACAACAACTGTGGGTGGATAAGGTAAAACATTTTATCTTATCAATAATAAATACCAACCAAGGGTCACAACGAATAATTAATAAAAAGAAGGCATTTCAGGCTTCGGATATAAACTCTATGTACTCCCTCAACAGTAATTGAGAGAACTGTAATAAAAATGGTTTGGTTTTCTTTCTAATTTTCACAGGGTTTCACGAATACCTGGTTCAAGTATTCGTGCAGGTCATACATTCTAAAATTGCTAAAAAAGGGGGCAGCCAGATTTCCCATGAAGCCCAGAATATTCTAGCAGAATCGCAAATTCCAGACCTTCGTTAACAGCTGATTCCTAATTACGTACTGTATTACTTCAGTATGCAATAGTCAATAGCGTTAATCCATTACCCTCAACTACAATTGTGATCTCACAATCATTAGTCACTTTCGCTCAAGGAAGAGTGAACACGGAGGAAAGGACGATCTACAAATTACTCTCGCCTACAGCTGGCAACGTGGTTAAGTGGGGTCAGGGTTAAACCAATTTGCATTCTCACTGGAGCAGACATTTTGGAAATCATTTTCGTAATTTGCTTTCAAGAGACATATTTTTTCGCAATTTCTAAGCTTGTCGGTTTTTAGAATAAAGACGATGCGCTGCCTTTACATTACTCTAGCCTATACCTATTGCAGATAACTTTATTCAAGTGGAATGAGGTTTACTGAAACCACTGTCTAGGAAGAAATTAGAAATACCATCTACATTGAACAGCTTGTAGCTAGTATGATTTACTTGAAGGAAAAGGTAGTTGGTAGAAAATGCTATGGTTTACAAACATTTTCATTTCAATTTATCATTTATTACGATTGTATCATTGAAAAATGCAATTTTATGTCGATAATTGAACTAATGACTGCTAAAACTGTAACGTCAAAATACCATGTCTACTTCACTGTAGCATTCCTATAGTTAAGATTTTTGAAAGACCAGCTATTCAGGCGAAATGTTAATAACTGTCTTTTTTACATTATCATTCAAACCATGCCACAAAAACCACAAATGTACACTATGGTAGTGCAGTCTAAAATGCTACTGGAATCATGACTAGCAAATTATTGCTTCGGTTTATAAAAGGAGTGGACAGTTCTTGTTAAAGACCCTTAATAAACAAAGGGCTGAAGTTTATTTTAAAAATTAAAATGAAATCGATCGTGAAATACACACTAGCTTAACAAACTAAGATGATTTAACAAATTCAAAATCAGCGTCAAACAAGAAACTATTCAATTACTTGTTTAGAATAAAACATACTTTTTCCCTGACGATTTGATTTAAAATATTAAGTCAAAATACATTACTTCATTAATGTTCAAATGACAATGTGGAAGAGATGGAAATTAAAATAAATCCATTGTGTTTTGACATAAAGAAGTAAGATAAAATAAAATCCGGTAAAATCCCCAATCCCAATTGTTACACCGTTTTTAAAGGGGATTATCCTTTTGTTTGCTTTAAGAAACCAGCTTAACGGAATTATACTTTCCTGTAAACCTTCAGCAAATTTAATTATTTTTTACTACACAGAGTGTAGACACGCGGTTGGTCTAATGCTTAGTGCAAGTGGATAGAGCGTAACTTCCAGCATAAAGACCTCGGGTTCGAATCTTACCTGTAGCTAATTAATAGGTTTTAACTTTAATCTTAACTATTTTCTATGTAACTGCTCTGTTGTAATGTTTGACGTTTTTGTAAAGCGACATTCATTGGATAACACCATTAATAGATCGCCCACTGACAATAGGTACAGTATCTCAATCTGGAGACGATCCCGCTTGATACCGATGATACTAAACAAGTTTCAGATCACCTACCTATTATATGCATGTGTGTATCATGGATGAACTCACAGGCAAATCCGACTGATTGTAGACAAACCGCTGTTTAATTGATCAAAGTGAACGTTCGACTGAAATACACGCTCGGCATCTGTTATGAAAGTATACTAATTAGCAGAGGAAAGAAGCGAAAGTCTTCAGCTCAATCAATACCTGCCACTTTCATTGTTTGAAAGTTCTATTGTGCGAGTTGATGCAAATCTGTTGAACATTTTATGTCTGCTAGCCATTCTAACTTGGAAATTTTTTTCAATTATCGTTAGTAGTGTTGAATTAATGTTAGTTTTACCCGTTTTTTCTGTTAAGTGCGAACTCACAATTGAAAATGTTTGTTACCCGTTTCATATTCAGCCTATCTTATACCTCAATGTCGATCTTTTTGGCAAGCCATATAGGGATGATCCTTAAAGTAAAATCAATAAAGAGGTGATGTTTAAAAAGTATAGCAAATTAGCATAACTGCATCATTAGGAAGTCGTAAAGTTTAAAATAAAGGCAGTCTAGAACAAATTCTAACCAAATGAGTAATAGAATAGCAAACTGATTGCCTTGGTCCTAGGTTCTACTTTGCTTGAATACAATAAACAAAAGGTTAAATGACAAAACATTGTCTGAGTCGGAAAGATTCCAAAATATGTCTCGGTGTTGGACCAAGCATTATATTTGAGTTTCTATTTTCAGATGTCATAACGTACTATTGTCTATTATACAAGAATGGTTCCTAAAAAATATCAATCTTATCGTATCTAACAGTAAAATAAAAAAAGTGAAATACACACAGTACAACAACAAGGACGATTTGAATATAAGTTTAGTAATATTCAACTAATTTATTAGATGGAACAAGTTGTCTTTAGATATAGCTATAAAAATCCAAAACACATCATAATCTGTAAAACTAAAATTCTGAAAAATGGGGTACTTTCCTGTTAAAGGGAACATTCATTATTATCGATGATTTCTGTTCGATATATCGATATTTTTGTTTTACTTCACGATTGGTATTCCTTCTGTTTTAATATCTTCAAACGCATTTAAATTAAAAATTAAGAACTAACCTTGTTTAGGCAAAAATAATAGCCTATATATTGGATTAGGATATGAAACTATTCTAAACTAACCTAACTTAACTAACCAAACTTGTTGTATAGGCTAAGTTACCGTTTCAAAATTCCATTTGATAACAGAAAAGGCATATGGGGAATAGATGTTACAGCAAGTTTGGTTGGTTAGGTTAGTTTAGAACAGTTTCATTTCAATATAATTTTTTTTTAATTGTTTGTTGATACTGAACAATATTTATTTACTGTATCCTATATCGTACTTATCAGCTGATATGTTTCAATTTGTTACTATCAATATATCGGATGGAAAACAAAAATATCAATATATTGAACAGAAATCATCGATAATAATGAATGTTCCCTTTAACAGGAAAGTACCAAAAATGGCTTTTAATTAATTAAGAACAAACCAAAAACCTCATTGAGTACCTTATAAATGTACTAATGTCAATAAAATGCAACTAAAACAGTTATGCTCACTGTAGAAATGCTGCATGAAAGTCCACAAATTAAGCTTTCAGTGGGCATAATTCACGAAGTATTTTATAAATGGAAGTTTCTGACAGCGATACTTAAGAGCTAATTCAATTTACGTTGTTTCAAAGAAAGTTTTGTCTCAGAAATATGACAACACTTGGAGCTCGGAGCGGATTCCAGTCTGTCGGATTTTATCAAGGTAAACATTAAGCTTCCACGATTTGATATTTATCTCAAAGTAATATTGCAACATTTAAAATATTGAGACGATGTTGCAAAAATAATGACATGTTAATCGTCATAGAATATAAAAATTTAACTAAACATAGCCAAGTAGCCAAGGGATAATTACTTTCCACAGCTTGTTTGGAAGGATTAAAATATATACTCTACTTACGCCAAGTTATGAAACCCAAAATCCACTCACCTGGAACATAAGAGAACAAAATATTAAAATCTATAACACAAATACTGTATTGGTAACTCCACTGATGCTCACACAATATAAATAGCAAATCCTTTCAGTTTCCTGTGCCAACAGTATGTCGCAAACACAATTAATTACAAGTTGTTTCAAATAAGTTTGGTTTACAATAAATGCTTCACTTAAACGTGAAGTTATCGTTAATTTACGCGTATATTCACAATTTATTTCTAATTATACGTAAGATATTTATTTTACGAACAATATAGTATCAAACATATTTTAAGTTCAAGATCGACATTTTAACAAATTTGTCTGTATTCTGATCAGCTGTAGTACACCAGTAAGTTTGTACACATGAAACAACTTGTTTTAAGAGGTTAAGGACCTCTTCATTAACATTTATAGCACAGTAACTTTTGTTTCAATTGAGGATACAACTTGTCTACTGGATGGATCACAGGGCTTCGTTCTAACAGGTACGAGTTCAAATCCTTAAAATCACAATGGAATTTCATAGTTTTATAATAGCCCAGTGAAAGAATTTTCAAACTTGTGGTTTATGAACACCTTCTGAACACCCACCTATCCATAAAACAAGTGTATAGATCAGCCAGGCTGGAAAAATCCCTCTACTAAAGTGAAATTCCTCCACTACAACCCCTACAACCCTATATTTCCATATACAAACTCAAAGATTATTCGTCTTTTCCCCAGTTATCGTTTCATCCCCAGAACCAAACACCAATCAAGAACACGTACTCGTACCCCTTGTCAATTCAACGTCTGTCCCTTTGTTTTATTGTTTTCCAAACAATAGGTTTGTGCCGCACGTACAGCGATCGATTCATATATTCGTCACCGGCGCGGCAAGGCTGGAGTTGTGTTATTTTTGGGATCTGCTATTAACTTTGCCTATTCATTACGTTTTGGGAATCACTCGAATCGTGGACCACACACAAACCACGAATTAATGTACAATTATTTGTTGAATTATTATGGTAAGGTTGGAGCACATCGCCTATGTTAAAAATCTCTCATTAAAAATTATGTGAATAATAATATTTGAAGAGAGGACCTTTAAATACAGGTGCAGTCAACCCAAAATACACATATTTTTCCTTACTATGCAAGCATACAGATTAAAGTAGGCATTGAAAATTGCTGGACAATGTATTATTCTAGGGAAAACATTTAATTGGTTATTGACGGGATTCGAACCCGCATTTCAAAACCCGCTAATCATACTATTTTAGAGACAAAATATAATATATATGATCGCGAATTGTATACTGTATTTACTTACGTGGATATATACTCTTGTAATACTGTAGCAATAGTCATAATCTTGGAAATGAACATCTCACATCGTAGTCTCGATACCTAGTTTAGGTAAAACAAATCTAATGAGAACCAAAGCTTTTGTATGCCATTGTAGAAATGAGGGTGAGGGTAGCAAAATCGATAACGGCCAGACAAACAAATTGACAATCGATACAACCGAATGCTGAATCGATAGGTCAAGAACTTTGACCTCGAACATAAGGTGACCTCTGGTCAATACAAACCTTAATGGATTGAAAAGTTTGCAATACAACTTAGGTCTCAGTTACGTTTATAATTTAAACATGCTTATAACATGTAACTTTATCGTCAGTGGAGAAAATTGATATTATAACGTGCATCTAGTTTTTTTTTATAAGTGCAGTATTTCGGCATAACTAGACTACTTGGTAATGTTGCGTACGAAATTATTTCATTTGTTTTCATTTACTTATTAATGAGACATCGTAGTTGCGTTGGTGCTGTAGTGGTGGCTGATTGTTCAATAGTTACAGATGGTTTAGTTGGATTGCCTGTTTTATCATTAAGGTTAATGGCTTGTCCGGTTACCTTCTAACTAATCCATCATGGACGGAGAAAATACTTTTAAAAGGTCACCCGAATGGCTTTGAACTTCCGATTCGGTTTGTTTCAAATTGTATAAATTCAATCCCAGTCTCTTTGCTAAAAAAGAGACAATCACGATGACACAGCCGGGTTGCTGAGTGGTTATAAAACTCACCCAACAATCGGGTGGTCGGTTCGATCCTGAGAAAAGTAGCAACTATTTGATGGTAAACTCCGATGAATACATTAAACACAAAATTAAGACAGATACATGGTCTTTAATCTTATTCTCCGAAAAATACAAACGAAACATTCAATGTACAAAACTCATTCACATACACGGGCAGTTTTCAAAGCAAACCCACTTCTAAATATAAGCATTCCTCATTAAATATGAACAGCGCTCTCTGGGCTCTTTCAATCTCTCACACTGGGTTAGTCGAGTTGGGGGGGGGGGGGGGGGCTTAGCGGCGGATTATGTCTGGGGGGTTATATCAAGGGGGTGACTTCTGACCCCCTCCAGTCACACCCAATTACACTCTCGTTATGCAGGGAGTGATGCGGGAGACGCTATCATCGCTGGATCACTTGATTCCCTAGGCCTAGAGGCGTGTTGTATGAACATCTTTAATTGTATTGTACGTTTGCGGTTTGCACACACTAATTTGTGTATAATTAACATTATACATTAAACAACAAATATGGCGACATGTTTTGTATAGTCAACGTTCAACCAAAGTTATTCGGCAACTGTACTTTGCACATGGAATTGTTTGAGGGAGATTGAGAGAATTTTAGGGATGTTTGGTTTGTGGGTGTTTTATTAGTAAAATATTTGCAAAAGCTGTCACCACGGGTTTAGTCTAGTGGTGTTAATTATTTGTGTAATATCCTGTTTCAATGATGTTTATTTCCCTCACTAAATTGCATGTCAAAATGTGCTTTGTCACTACTGTAGTGCCACTTGTAATGTGTTAAGATTAAAAATGTTTTTTTTATAAATGATACGGTATTACGTGAAGACTTATGAGACGTAAACTAAAGAAAATAATTTGTACATTTATGCCATTTTGTGGAAACGGAGGCTCTTTTGTGTGTCTACAGAAAGACGTCTTAACACACAGGGGAGCCCGCTTGTCTGGTGGTAGAGCGCGGGACTCCGGTCCAAAGAGATCTTGGGTTCAAATCCCGCCATAGCAATGGATTTTAGCCAGGCACTATTGCCGCGACCTTCATCTATGTCTTAAGTGGAATACAATTACAGGATAGAGCCTAGAAAAAACATTTAGTTTAAAAGATAGAATTGATATTTTTGCCACCCATTTACTTAACACCCAGTTACTGACGGGATACTACCATATTACTCCCTAACCAAATTAACTAAAGGGTGAATCGAAACAGTCCCCTACATGTTGTATGTGTGTGTGTGCGTGTGTGTGTGTGTGCTCCTGTACAATATTGGCCCGTGTTTTCATCAACGCGGCTCACTCTGAAGCCAGGAAACTAATCAATCCTTCAACCGGGAGACACTGATGACAATACAGCAAGTCTTGGTAAACGAACTGTGTAAACTGTGTAGGGAAGTGCATAGATTATAAGTTTATAACTCAGTAAATAATCAGTAATAAATGTTATTCATGCGAATATATTTCAATTGGTATTGTTTGTATATTATTTGGGGAAATCAGTAAGGAAGAATGAAGATTGTAAACTAAAACGATACTTTTGCATCTCATTCGGAGCAGCAAACTATAAAAAAATACTGTGAATTTAGTGGAAGTAAATGTAGTTAGTTAAGTTACACATTTGCTATATATTTCTGAAAAATTAAAAATATTCAATTGGAAGATTTTCTCTGCTTGCAATTACGATGTTTTGGTTACTGTTACAGACTTTTAGATTTCCTGCCAGGCGACTAGTACCATAGCTTATCCTTATCTGAATACAAATATCCTTATCTGGAGAAGTCATCATAATATAAAGCAGAATTTTGAATGTATTGTGGACGTATAATTGAGTGAAATTGACTTGGCAGCTACCACGAATCCTAGAAAAATACCGGTATGGATCATAAACATAAACAAATGACGTTGTTTGCCCGAATCCTATACTAATAGCATTAACATATGTTTTGAGAGTTCCATTTATGCAATGTTATAAATAATGTTTATTTTCGGGCCAAAAACGTCATTTGTTTATGTTTATGATCTAAACCGAGCTACATTAAATAATATCAGCTGTTTCATGTGGACCAAACTACTCTTCCAATGATAAAATGTGGGTCAAGTTTCGAACTATCATAAGCTTAACCTTTCTCAGGATTGAACCTACAAAGTATGAATTGTTCAACGGAGTGAGACAGCCTGATCAGATTTGTGACTAAAATCTTCTGTGTTCTTTATCCACGACCCAATAATCAAACACAGCTGGGTCCATCTTTGAACCATCAAAAAGCCACTGACTTCTCTCACTGTCTCCCTTCTGCCAGACGATCACCACGGTTATTATTTGTTATTGTTACACCCCGATCACTTGCGTCACTATTATGCTTCGTGCAATGTTCTGTGAAGGTTATGGCCCTGAGTGACGTCACTATCTGTAGCTAGACACTAGACAGTTCTTCACGGTCTGCACCCCCCACCCCTCCCCCACCATAGCTGTATACGTCGTTACGCAGCGAGACAGACGAGACAGACGAGACGATATCCAATGCCTGCTACTGTTATGGAATCCTGTGGTCAAACCGACGATCTGTATGCCACTGGAGCGAGCATTGGCCATTGGTAATTCGGTGTCATCCACCTTAGAACCAACCATCTTAGAAAATAAGTTATGCAAACCTACGCTTCTTAAACTTGATTTCAGCTATGTAAAATTAAAAAATAATATAATCTACTCCAACAGCCTTTACATGTTGTCCAGGCCATGGTCTAGGCTAGCCTGTCTTACGTATAAAACCAAGTAGCATTGGTAGTTGAGAAAACTCATTTCACGACAAATCTTCTGTCCAAGCGAATTTCCAGTTTATTGGGAGTTTATAGAAAACTGTATGAAAAAAATGTACACTATCAACGATCAGTAACAACAATATTGGCTGAAAGACGACATTGGTTTGCTGCTACGAGAAAAAAGATAAAATCGGTACCGTATCATCAATCTGACACTTTCTTTCTTCCATTAGCTTGTCAACAGCATTTATCATGGGTAAGCGGTGGTTGGGGGTAACTATGATACTGTATAGGTAAAATCACAAAAGTTGCATTTTTTTACAGTACGTTTCATAGGAATGGGGGTGCACTATTTAGTTTAAAATTATAAGGACCATAGAAGGCGAATTTCTTTTCAGCATTTTTGCAAGTGTTTAACGATCACAGATGTTTTCAAGCTTTTTATAACCGATCCTGACTAAAAACAGCTGATATCAGTATCAAGTCATCATGTTTTCACCGGCTTGCTACATCTCACAATATATTGTTATTTTTGTGAAAACTTTTGAGAAAATGTCATTGAACTAGAAATGAATGTAAAAACACCCTAGCAAGACAGAGTCACCGTTGACTTTGGATACTGTTAAGTAGACCTGTCATCCTTACGTAAATTCTAAAGCACCTCTAAATGGGTTTTCCATGTCTGGTTGCGCTTGAGAGAACTAATGTCGACTGACTGATTTTCTCTTATTTTGGAGCGAACTTTACAATGTGATGTTACTTGTTTCTTGTAATACCTGGAAAATCAACATTTTACGGATGAATGTTTCTTGGATGGATTAAAAGTGTGGTGAAACAACAATAAAGAGAAATTATTAACACGTTTTCCACGAACACTTGACAGAAATACCTCAAAATATCTTCTTTTCAGAGCAAGTTCTCTGTGTGTTTTTAACAGTAAACTTTACAGCTTTGGTATGGTTTGAGTAATAATCTTGTTATGTTATAAAGTAGACTACTTTCTCACCAGGGACGGGGTCGTATTTCCGATCTCCAAACGTTGTTGGAACTTTTTGTATACTAGTCTTGATGGGAAACTACCACTAAAATATCTTTATTCGGGTTGTCTTGAGGATGGTTACTCTAAATGGGGATGTTAAATAGATCCTCTTAGTCAATAAATATGCATAAAAACAACTTAAATACAATTTTAAATGCTATCATACTGGTCTCAATAGTTTTAATACAGTTTTTTCCGTTGTTTCAAATTGCAATATCTGCCACTACTTATTCTTTAATAAAAACTAGCTACGGAATACAATTTTGATGATCGAAGCGACGAGACGCAATAGACAGGGCAATGCCTGTGTTAGTAGGTCAATGTGTTAAACAGACGAGGAGGGGGGGTAAAAGCAAAATTCAATGACAATGTCTGACAGTAGCATCCGCTGATACTGCTCCAATTATCATATATTAAAATTCACAATTTGCCTGAGAGTGAGTTATTTCTTTCTTATTACTAGAATATTGAGGTACGACTGGCGCTAACTATATCATCAAACCTCGTTTCCATATTACGACCACGCAAGTTCGCGAACTTGTTCGAATAAACTTAGTGTTATATGATTGTCTCTAATTTCATCAAAATAGAACATTTTTATTCACCTTTTCGTGCTGCCGGGCGGTTTGTTTTTGGTCTCTGCGGGCGTCAAAACGAAAAAGTATACCTAGGTATACTTTCTTACCATGAGACCTGCGGTAATAGCTTATTCCGTATATGGGAAATTCGCTGAAATATACCTAAAGCAACTAAGTTACCCATTATCCACTATGCCGACGGGCAGGAAACGTTTTTAATAAAAGCAGTATAAAATTCATTACATACACTTGTCTGCAGGGAGGAGACATTCCCTTCACATCTATACAGATTCGCCAATCCATTGCTGATGTCACTGACCCAATCACTTACGTTGTACGAAGCTGATCGCGTTCATCTCATCTCATGACTCGCCGAAGTCGCTCCAATCTACTCCAACACACAGCAAACCAGTCCGTAAACACGTGATAATTTGCCTCTTCCCAGCCACACATCATCGCTGGCCCCAGGCTTGTATATCGCGAGGCCAATTTGCACGTCTATGACTGTTGCAATCGTTAACCGTGAGATATCGAACGATGCGATGCGATTGGTCGTTATCCATCATCGTAAGCAGGTTTTGTTTATGATGGGAGACAAAGAAATCTATGACGAAGCAACTCGAAATTGCTCAGGTTGTCAGTATTTAGTAGTTTGGAAATATCGAATGATGCGATGCGATATATCGATATTAATTACCGATCACAGTTTGCTTCCGGTTGTTAATGATCTAGATAAGTCGTTAGGTCGTGGGAGGCTTGTGAAGCTGTAAGCACTTGATAAGTTTGCTTCCTTCAATTAGTTATCGATTTAATTTTCAATAGGTTAATTTTTAGACAATTAAAAAACCGATAGGGTTAGGATATACTTCCTAAATTGCGTAATAACATGATGCTTTCTTTCTATTAAAATCTAAGTATATAAAATACAGACATCCAATAAAGTATATTCTACTTCCTCGATTCGGAATGAGATTTTATTTCTAAGAAACCGTTTCATAATCCAATCAAGGATATTGGACACGAGAACAGTTAGCAAATTTAGCTATCTTGCCGATGAATGATTTATTTTTCCTAAGAGATTTTTCTGTTTAAAATTTTAGCAGAACTTACTTTTCCTTGGAATGAAATTTTGTATAACTAATTTTATTTCAGTTTTAACCGCAAAACTACACTTAAGTAACCACAGACGATCGCTAGGGGCCACCATAGTGCACGGGCACCTCTGGAAAGTGCTCATAAAGTACTTCAATTTGTCTTCTTCTTCGTTCCTTTCTCTCAGGAGAAATGTGGACATTAACCGTTCATCATACTCCATCATTGCTGGGAATTACGTTCCTCTGTCTGGCCATAAGCGGTTTGACCCTTGGAAAACTACAATGGGCTTTAGTGACAATTTTGGTAACATTATTGTATGGAATCGTTGGTAAATGTGGTTAAGGGGAAATAAGGTTTACTGTGGATAAAGAAATTGTGGTTGTAACTATGGTATTAGCATGGCTTAGCTAGAGATAATATCTTGATTCAGATGGTTTACACTGCTTCAACATGTTCTATAAACTTTAAATTATTATATTTTATTTTAGGACTACTTTTAGTTGAACATGACTACAACTTAATAAGTTATACCATTGACTTTAATGCAAATGGATTTTTCACGTTATACGTTCTAAAGCATGTTTTGTGAGTAGCGTATAAGTTCGGTAAGCCTGGAAAATAGTATTTCTTCTTTTGTTACTCAAGGGCAAATTTTTCGACAAATATTTTACTCTATAGTCACAATTCCAGAGAACCAGTAGTGGTTAACAAATGTGTGGTTTTATTAGGTCAAGATCTTTTTGAGGATTGTTACATGACAATAAACAAAGATCGAACCACACTTTAACTCCCCATACACCTAATAATTGTCTTAATTTTAAAGAATAGTTAGAAATTACAACGAATATCATAACCTTGTATGGATAGAGAAAAAAAACTAAACAAATAAATAAAATTAGTAAGTAAAGACAGTAGTTTATCTCTAAGTCATTACTTTTATACATACAAGACCTTAAAGTAGACTATTTCTCATTTCCCAATGACAAATACAATTTTACGTTTCAACCTGAATCTCAAATCCAAATTTTTATACCCCCGCCGCAGCAAACCTACAGACTTAGCGAATCTTATCTTACTAATATTATAAATCTGAAAGTTTGTGAGTTTGTGTGTGTGTTTGTGTGTGTGTTGCTCAATCACGCATAAACTACTGGACGGATTGGGCTGAAATTTGGCATGATGATAGCTCACATTTCAGATTAACATTAAAGCATATTCTTATCTCAAAAATCCTTTCGGGCTCCGCCCCAGTGGCTCTGTAGTTCCCCATGTTAACCTTACGATTTTTAATATTTAAAAGGAATTAATGAATCTTAACAGCTGTTTCAATTAAACAAGTTGGTTCTGTTCTATGATGTTCAATAGCATCAAAGTTACAAGGATTACCAACAGGGTGCAGCACTATTATTTTCTTTTTTATTAATAACAACAGCTAATTTCCAACCAAAAGGTGAGTGAGCGTAGCGAACAAACTTCAACCATGACGTGAATGAGCCATGCGAATACTTATGAAGTTAAACGGGGCAAAGCCCGCGGGTACAGCTAGTTATATATAAATTTTAACGGATGGTGTTTTTGGCCTCTAGGGACCTCAAAACGAAAAAGTAAATCGGTCCCGGGTCCAGGTCTTACCATGAGTACTACGGTAATAGCTTATCCCTATATGGGAAATTCGCTAAAAACAAAACAACAATTTCAATTCACCAATTAAGTTGCAACAAAACTGGTCTACGTTGCAACTACTGTACCTACTTTTACTGCAGTGCGCTCACAATAATCGGAATAGTAAGAAAGGAGCGTAATCTCATGAGTTCAATGAAACAGTGTATCTACCCCAGGAAAGTCGATCATTGAGCTCAATGTACGATTATATTTTGTTTAATTGACGAGAAGCTTATCTTTGTCAAAACGTTTTGTGTAGCATGAACTAGTTTGATGGGTGTGAACATTGTTTTCAAGAAGTAAAATTTTGTTAAGTTTTTGGTATACTGTCACTATTAGAACTGTATTACACCACACAAACTTTTAATTAACTAATTCACACTGAAACTCAAGTACATTTACGTACGTACAATACTTAGAAAAACTGTGTATAAATTTTCAAATTCCTTAGTCAAAAATAAAATACTTTTTCGTTACCAAATATTAGGCACGGCATCGACAAATGGTACCTTCAAAAGACTAAATATATAAATAAGAGGTTTTTGCCAAGTGGCTCTTTAAATACCATCCTCTAAATAACAAATTTCAGAGATGTCGGTCTTTATATTGTCTGTGGTCATGGGAGATAACACCCATTATAAACTATAACTGTTGCTGATAATTATATTATACATACAGTGGATAGAATTTGTTTCTCCACAACCTAAAATTTATTTTTGCTTCTTAAGTTCTAATAAAAAACAAGTACACGAACTTATAGGCTAATAAACCATGGCGATGAAAATGTATTTCGTAGCTAAAGTGAAACTACACTGATACCAATGCAGGGATCTCATGTTACCTTTTCTTAAGTAGTTTTATATTTAGAGCTTCCAGTATATTTTTCAGACAAACTGAATTTTCTTGTGTGAACGGCCCTTCACAAGTGGGACATTTTCTTATCTTGGTGGTACATGACAAACAAACAATATGACCTCTAGAGCACTGTTTAAAAGGAACTTTTGTAGTTTCCAAACACACCGGACACTCGACACATTTTTCAGTGATTCGAAACTTTCACTTGTACCACGTGCACCCGCCATTTTTATTAGAATTTTAACGCAAATCCGAACATACACGTGGTTGTGGACTCGTCTATCAACTGACAGGAATTGTGACTGACCACTGGACAACCTCGTCGTTATCAGTTGAACCTTGACCAATACTTGTTTAAAACTAATATTCATGTTTCTTTTCCTCTAGCCTACGTGAAGACTTACAAAGTACAGGCGTACTTAGTAGTAGTAGTTAGTAGTTAGCCGGGTTAAAGTTAAGTACTTGAAGTTTTTTGTTTTAATTAAATATTTTAAAAACCATGTGGTTTAGCACAAAATACGTCAAAACAAACCATAATGATTATCTTCATAGTCTTAGTAAACGTTTACATAGTTACCAAAGGTTAAAAACGAAATTTTTCGAACATAAGTCCCAATACAGCTAAATATTTCGAAAAATACTAAGACAGAGCTGCAAACTTGGAACATAGTCACTGGCCATATAAATATTTTTTAAATTATTCAGTGATACGCTACTTCTCAGAGGGACGGCCCACTAGAAGTCAGAACAAATTCTTAAATGTTACCAGAGGTTGATATGTATATCAAATTAAAGGTATTTATTAGTAAAATACAATACTCGAACGGACAACGGAGTCAAAAATAGCACCAGATAATTTCTTACTTTATATGGAAGCGAGAGAAGGTAGAGAGAGGTAAAAACTGTGGGAATAATCAGGATTACCAGGGGAGAGTGTGGTACAGTTTTCTGGAATGTTTTATTTTATTCGATATTTGGCCATTTGATGGAAGTATGCATTCCATTAAGATGTTAACGCTATCTAGTTTTAGAATGGAATTCAATTATATAAATTATTTAAGATGGGGACGCCACTGTATGCGTATTTTAACCCAAATATGAGTGAAGGATAAGTGTATGATTGGCGCGATCTTGTAGTCTTGTTAGTGACTAAGGGCGACATATTTAGCTTAATAGCCCATACAGCTAATGGCAACTAAGGGACCTACAGTTTATTGTGTAATCCGAACCACATTTTTTCCTTGTAATCAACGAATTAGTCTAATTATCAGGATAGTATTGCGGATAGTCGTAGTACTCACTAGTGCGGACGTAAATCCGTGGATAAACCATCTTAATTCTTATCTTTAAAAAAGTTTAACATTTTAAAGAAACTTAATAGAGAACGTGTCTTATTGAAATTAGAATACAGTATACGATAAGATAGATAAGATGTAAGATTCTAGAATCTATTTGTAAAAATTTAATGTATTCTTTGAAAATTGCAAAATCTTAAAAAAAATAGAATTAGATATTAATGTTGGAACACATTAATAGAGCTGGAAAAAACAAACGATTCTAACATACAGTCTCGTCACGTTATATGTAAATTTCGCGAAGCTTTAAGTAATTAATAAGTAATTATGTTGGTAAATGTAATTGAAATTGCGTGTATTGATTGACGCGTCAGTTAAGACGATTTTAGGTTCGTGAAAGGAAAAAAAATATCTAAAGAAACTGGAGCTCGCCCCGTGGTCGAAAACTCGGGTCGCCGGAATTTTATCCCCCTGGGAAAAGCTGACGTTACTATGACGTAGTAACCTGAGCGCTATAAAGTTTGTTCGCGGGCGGAATTTCCCCCCCCCCCCCGCGGATTTGGAAGTCTAATAAAAATAGACAGAGCGTGATAAATTAGATTAGCAACAAACCCGTAATTTTACACCCTGTCCAAATAACTAGCGTTTAGGCAACTGTAGATGTATGGCCCGGATTTTTACCCCCGGAATTTTACCCCCGGATTTTTACCCCCGGAATTTTACCCCAGGATTTTTACCCCAGGATTTTTACCCCCGGAATTTTACCCCCCAGAATTTTACCCCTGGACAGATAAAGAAATTATTGAGAATGATTAATTTTCTTCTTTAAATTTTAATTTAATAGTAAACATTTTATTATTAAGTAGCCTTACTTAATTGCGCAAATCAAGAAATTTAAAAATTAACTCTAAAATAATATGAACAAAATTTCGACACTAGCACTTGTGTAGTCTATGAAAATAGCTCCTATTTCTTATTGCACAATTACAAATAACATGTTAAGTTTCAACCTGAATCTCATTTTTTTTTTTTATTAAAAAACAAAACGACATTTTCAATTCAGCACTAAAGTTGCCACAACAAAACTGGCCTACGTTGCAACTACTGTACCACTGTACTGTGTTTTTTACCATTTGCTGCAATGCGCTCACAAATGGATAAACGTCCATTGGCTGCAATTGCTTTTTCAGCGATAAAGATTTTACGCGCGTATTCCATTAGCGGACGCATAAACCGCGGGAGTCTTGAAATGTAAAGAATCTTTGTTACGTGGAATTCAACGACTGCAACACATTTAGCTACTGATCCATTGAGCTATGCTTATATATTGTGCTGGAAAGCTGGGTTTAAACTTTAACCATTGATGGTTTTTGGTTACAATATTACCATGTGGCTCGGAATCCTTTTTAGCTGATAAGTTTGTCTGGCTATAAAACAAATTAGGAGAAACATCGCTGTATTAGATAAATCTCACGACTATAAGCAATACAAGTTTTTTGTGTGTAAAATGTTTGTAATTTCGTCTTTGTGTTAATACATCCCCCAAAACACATACGTAAGCTTACATAAGCTTGGTTTAGAAATGTACTAATTTAATCGAAAACTTTACCTAACGTTTTTAAACTAGGGATTCATCCAAGTACATGCATAGTTATCGAGACCGCCACAAAAGTGTTTCTAGATCAAATAAATTTAAGGTATGCGTTGGTTTGGAAAAGTTTGGACAATACTGTACCGGTAAATATACTCTAGCAGATTTGAAATGCTTATGCAATCAGCTGAAAATATAGGTTAGCTTCGTCCGGTTGATGTAGGGGTCGCTTAGATTACGCAACTGTATTTCTTGAAATATATTTTACATAAATAAGACTATACAGTGATAAGGATCTCTTGTTCTTCGGTATTTTTGCCAACAAGTAAACCCCTCACTTAGTCTTTAGATTTTCAATTGGATAAAAAAGTCTACTTGCATCATCCGAAGTCAATAATTTTCAATTTCACCCATTGGATCCCATTGGATTTTCATTGGATCAAAACTTGCTAGGATTTCTGCAAATACAATCCGATAAACATAAAGGGGAGCAGTCTACCCGTTTATCGCTATCCAAGGTCCAACAATGGATCAGCTGTTTAGAGGGCGTGTCCAGACGTGACCTGTGGTTTATGTTACAACTCTATTTGAAATGTCCCCTTCCTCTCTCCACAGGCAACTAATGGAAGTCTCCACTAATTTGACGTCTGGTGACAACGAATTGTATTCTAAAAGAGTCATTTTGGTGCATCTATTTCTAAATAAACCACTTAGCTGTATCTGTTTAACTAAAATTCCTTAAAAATGTAATCCCTACAGTTTTTATCAGGTTTTGATTTTAGAAAATGGCTAATCAAAGATGGTTAATATTTTGCTGCTCGAAATGTATTTAAATTTGATTGTTCATTTTTTTTTGCGATACACGTCAATGTGAGTATTTTAATCTGGTGAGTGAAAAGGTGAGATTTTGTTACTGTTGGGTAGAATAATGGGAACAGCCCAAAAACAATGAAAGATAAAGTATAATGAATACCTTTTGCGAGATTAAATTTTACTTAGTACACTGGAGTGTAGTGGGGTACCCCACGTGTCCTCTTCATGGCAAACACGGATACCGTTGGGGTTGACCTTTGAAACTAAGGCTGTTTATACAGGTTGGCTGACTAAGGGATTGTCTAGTTACTGACCATCATGATCATCTGTTTATTTAACCAGGCACCAATGACATTTGGGTCTAGTTTTTAACCATCAACGGCAAAGAATATTTATTTTACTTCTTGGGTTTGATTGTTGAGTTTTTTCCGAAACAATCTCGACCTAAGAAGCATCGTCAACCCGATTTGCTGTTCAAACTTTCATTGGATAGGTAAATCGTCTAAACCTTTCAACTTTCAACAGATAAGCCAAATGTACAACATTTAGGGGTAAACTATGTACTTCTGAACTCTACCGGGTCCGACGTATTTTTGGGGTTGAATCACAGCCATATTAGAAGGTTGTATACTGTATTCGAGGTGGCTGTGGTTGAATTCAACGTTTGTTCAGCTTTATTTTGTCCATTTTGAGTGAGAAAGAACGTTTGGTCAACCCTCGACTTAACTTGGGAGACTTCTCAAATTAACAAAGCACTCAAGTTAATGACTCAGCCCTTTTTGTATGTGGTTGTGTTTTAAATGTAGGTAGTAATGTAAAATACCCCCGCGGCAGCAAACCTGCAGACTTAGCGAATTTCCATCTGCCTGATTGGATTTAAACTAAAATGTCTCCTTAAAAATATCACATTAATTCCCTATTTAAACAGAATTAGTTTAATGAGTACTTAGGTTTGCTGCAACAGGGAGGGTAAAAAGTTTTTTTTTAATGTAAAATATTAAAAGGTACTGTGGTTTGGTAAGAAATTAATGTATTTTCCAAATTTGATCGAAATATGTTCATAAACAAGCAAACTACAACAGTTGACTTATTCTCCATAAGAATAACATGGGAATTTTAAAATTACAATTTTTTTTTAATTTTCTCCGTAACAATTAGGCGCATAATAACACTTCAATATACTAAATTATTTGTTTTTTAAGCTCTACAAAATGGTTTAAAAATAAATTGTGAAATTTTGTGTTTTTAGGGTCAAAAATGAGAAAAACCTATTTTTACCCCATAAAACCCCCCATAAACCCCCGTTTCCATAGTCCGATCATGCTGGTTCGCGAACTCATTCAAGTTTATCCCGCCTTACACCTTCAAAACAAATTTTATCAAAATCGGACAAAAATTACTCAAGTTATCGTGCGGATGGACACATATATATATATAGATATATAAAAATTTGAACGAATGGTGTTTTTGGCCTCTGGGGACATCAAAATGAAAAAGTAAATCGGTCCCTGGCTTAGGTCTTACCATGAGACCTACGGTAATAGCTACTTCCCTATAGCGAAATTCGCTAAAAGGTCTTGGAAACTTCTTAAGACAGTAAACGGATTGGTTGTTTTATTTTTTACATTTATAATATTTAAAAACTTTGCTGTACCTTAATATGTAATTCAATAAAGAGAAGAGCCGTCTATAATTTAATTTAAAAGAATTAAACGTACTAGAAAACTAACTATCTAATGAACAATGTGAGAACGACAAGAACTTGACCACATGATTAATTTCAATTATAAATTGGAAAACTTTTTAAATCTCATTTGGATAAATGGTATTATTAAATGATAACAGATCAAAGCTATTAGCGTTATAGATTCTGTTTAATCCACGGATTCGGTGGTTATATTCTACTGATGTAGAATTGAATCGGCAATGTTTGTCATTAAAACTATCTAGGTTTTAATATTTGCCACATTTGAAATCGTATCTATTTTGCAGGGTTGAATAAATATAAATGTGATTTCATGTTTTAAAAAACGTTTACCAAAGCCTTCATTTTATATGAATTGGTGGAAGAACAGATAAGAGAATTATTTAATTCTATTTTGTTGTAGAAGCCATTGATTTGTATTATATGTTGTTAAAATATACGTTTATCATACGTGCTAAATAATAATTTAGTGTTAAATATTTTTTTTATTATTTACATTAATTTACAAATATCATACGTATTTATTGTATCGTTCTAAAAGTGAAGCTACAATGACTATGGCTGAATATGGAATTTTTAAAATAAGAATAACTAGAACTGTTTAGTAATGCAACTGCCTAACACACGATTTAGTTTCTCATTGTACTGCGAAATTCAGAGGTTGACGAGGCGAAATTCCCTTTTGTTACTCAACTCTTGAGCACAGAAGGCTGCATGTATAAAACTACTTCAAGGAGGTGGAATGTTTTATACACAAATTTTATACAAAGAATTCTACACAGATACACTTAAATGTCCCAGGTTATAAAAGATTGTTATAAACACAATGAATTTCCGTCTTCCTCGTACCTTATGGCAAACAGTAGTAACATGTAATGTAAAAACAGTATCTAGTACCGTGCCAAACTTAAACATTTGAAAACAACAACAATATGTGTACAAGTTCCCTAAAGAACTCGCGGAAATATAAATTCCCTCCCAGTACACTATGTCGAAATCGAAATAATATAGGAAAAAATAATTAGTGGAGATGAGTAGTGGAAAACATATAAATTCGAAACTGTGACAACATGTCAACGAACAAGTAAACAAAACAGGACTCAATCAAAATATTTACAGGAAACACACATCACCTAGTGACCGATCTGCGTGGCCCTGACCTACTACAGTAGACTCATGGCTACTGACCACTGACCACTTACTGGTAAGGCACTCAGTCCTAGTATGGCAACAAGTCCATCATGTGTAATTCCTAGGCAGAGAGCTCCGTGTTTCACGGTCGAGAGAACAAGTTGATGATGGATTCGCGAGAGTACACCAACGGATGTCTACAAAATTATGTTTTTCTACCACTGCATGGATATGATCAAATTCCCACACTTGTAAACAGTACGGAAAATATCTTATTGCCGCTCTAATCGGCTGATTGCACTAACGTTTTTACACCAACCGAACCGGTAAGCAAATAACAAAACTTAAATACCCCTGTCGCAGCAAACCAGCAGACTAAGCGAATTTTCATTTGCCTGATTGGATTTACACTAAAATGTCTCCTTAAAAATATCACATTTATTCCCTATTTAAATAGAATCAGTTTAACACATACTTAGGTTTGCTGCAACAGGGAGGGTAAAAGTGTTTTTAATGTAAAATGTTAATAGTTAGTAAGAAATAAAACCATTTTCTAAATTTGGGCAAAAAATTTTAATAAACAAGCAAACTACAACAGTTTACTTATTATCCATAAGAATAACATGGGAATTTTAAATTTACAATTTTTTGGAATTTTCTCCGTAACCATTAGGTGCATTATAACGCTTCAATATACTAAATTATTTGTTTTTTTAAGCTCTACAAAATAGTTTGGAAAGAATTTGCAAAATTTTATGTTTTTTGAGTCAAAAGTGGGAAAACCCCATTTTTACCCCATAAAACCCCCCATAAACCCCTGTTCCCATGGTCCGATTATGCTGCATTGCGAAATCGTTCGAATAAATGTAGGTTTACACGTTTGTACCAAATTTCATCAAAATCGGATCAATTTTGCTCGAGTTATCGCGCTAACGGACACATATATTTATATATATATATATAAATATGTGGATTACGGAGTCATGTACTCCGAAGCTCGGTAGACAACAATTATTGTACAGTTTGTTGTTTAAATACTCGACCATCAAGCTGAAATTGAGTCTAGCCAAACCTAACCTAACCTTACTAAAACGAACAGTAAGTTTAGAAAATCTATCTTATTAAATAGGCTTTGTAATATTTTTTTAACTATGCATTGTTTTAATCGTCGATTAATTTGGTCCAGACCCAGCCCTGTACTTCTTCACGGTAAAATTTTGGGATTTGAAATTAAAAACGTCGTACAAGAAAAATCCCGGTTTAATATATGAAAAATCTAACCCAACATCAGCCACCATCAGGTGACTTTAGTGGAGTCAGTCACTTGGCTCGTTCAAGAAAGATATTATTCACAATTTATTGAGTAGATCGACCTACTCATCATCAGCTGGAGTAGACTGGAGTAGCCACGCGCGGATCACCGATCAGCTGTTTATGTTGTGTTATTTTTGGCCGGAATTCGTTTCCCAGAATTCCCTCCGCCCACTCACGAATGTCTCACTCTTCACTTCACACAGGAGGAATTTCATGTTATTTTCAGAGGTTTTAAGTTACATGAAACGCCAAACCAAATGAGTAACGTTTTGGAAAAAAATGAAACTAGAGCCAGATGTTTGGTATTTTAAGTCTTAGGTTAAAGGCTCCCTAAGTTGTCCACAAAGTTATTACATTATTGAACAGACTTACACACCGGTGTCATAGACATTTCTGATGTCAATATCATGATGTCGGTGACATGCAATAGAAGGAATCAGTTTCAATATTGTCACATGCTGTGTTGTTGCTATTGGTGTCAACGAGAAGACGACGGCGAAAATACATGTTAAAAGATAATTCTGGACCTATCCTGATTTGAAAGATAATCTGTTATTCAGTCAATTTACTTCAACAAGACTGTTGTTCCAACACTCTGAAAAGGTCCAAAAGCTCTATAGGACGAAACCTGAATCTTAGGTAAATGGTAAATGTAGCGTCAAGGATAATAAATCGGAAATCAGTTGGCATTGAAGAAAGGCTGTCAATATTTTCAACAAATCGCCAAACACCGACAGTTTTGGTTCGCTAGAGGCACGTGCGAGTGACACGAGTCGCTGACAACGTGTCTGTGAACACTGGTGTGTATAGCTCCATAAGTTAACACAGGTTGGTTTTTGAGTGACATGTCACTAGCACGATAAATGTCAGTGACATTGTCAGTGACACCGGTATCTAACCCGCCTGAGCTGCGTAGTTCGCTTAATCTTCCATAGATTGTAAGCTATTGACCTTACTTGATACTATCGTATCTATAACAAAGTGTTCAATCCTGTACACAACTCCTTTCAGTACTAAAACGGTCCATTAGAGGCGATAGATAATCTCTAATGGCTTTAGACTGATAGTTAAAATCAGAAACATTCCTCCAACAATCAACTATGAAGTTTGAGGGAGCGAATAGTTATAAACATTACAAGTTTGAGAATGTTCTACAGAAAAAACCTTGTATTAAGGTTCCTTTGAGAACTCGAAGCAAAGTTAAACAAAGCGTTGCATAACAACGTTGGATCTGCGACTGTGCCAAGAACATTAGTCTAAGTTGGAGATGAAGTAAAATTCAAGTAGCCCAGTAAAAATACCATAAATTTAACGAACATTCCTAGAGATGTACTATCCTTTACAAACCAACTTAAGGCAATTTTACGTTCCAAGTTATTTTATTATTTTTAGAAAATAGTATATTTCGTACCTAGGGCCGAAAATGAGGTTTTGCTGGCTCGAGATAGTTTTTAAGTTCGAGACGAAGTCGAGAACTTAAATCGATCGAGAGCTGCAAAACCATTTCGGTCCGTGGTACGAACGCTATTTTTCACCACACTATACCCTATTACCACTATTCATCACTATAATAATGCACACTGGTAGTCAACACAACTACAACTTTAAGGTTATGTGAAGAAATAATTTGAGGAATCAGCAAAAATAAAAATAAATAGTTGCTAGGCAACGGTGACAATAACACAATTCTATTGCAATGCTATGGATTTTGATTGTGTATTTAAAATGCATTCATATCTTAAGTAAGTAAGCGGACAGCTGATTTTGCGGCCCCGGCCTGTAAAAACCTGCTCGGTCCCCAAATTACGATGACAGCTGGCATGGACAGCAAAACGTAACTTTATGTAATACAGCCAAAAACATCATAGTGTGGTGAAAAATTTTTTTCCGTTTTTGTGTAGGGTGTTGATTTGTAAGATGTTCTTGTCATTCTACCAAGTTTTGTTACTGACTTCTTAGTCAGTAACAAAACATAACATAACATAGTAACATAACAACATAACATAGTAAACAGCTGTTTACTAACCCAGGACAAAGGACAAAGTCCAATGAATCAAAACAGCTGAATCCAGTTTCGAACCATCAAAAAGTTACTGACTTTTCTCAGGATTGAATCGGCCACTTTTCGATTGTCAGGCGAGCACTACAACCTCACAATATAATTATTTATTTCTAAAATATTGCCTGTACTCTGGTATTATAGCAAAAAATAAAAGCACAACGTAAAAAGTTTACCTAAGATATAAAGGAAACCAATCAAACCCTGTTTAAACATTGCCAACAAAAATCACTAATCGAAATAATCTTCAGATTTACAGAACAGCGAGGTTTACTTCCGAGTATCCAAAGTCAATGGCGTCACGTCTGGTTTACCACGAGACAGCTGTAGTATGCTGACCTAACCCGCGGTGTAAGTGACCTAACCTAGTCCTATTTTACACTTGACTGGTCAACAGTAATGTCTCGTTCCCACAACATTGCGACAGCCGCTCGTCAACAATGCTACTGTAGTGGTCAAGACGATGTGGGGAATACTTGGGCTGTGGTGAAACTTCCTAGATATTTTGAACACTTTTGAGATTAAATGACACGCTTGATGTTTTAGGGAAAAAGCCACATTCACTGAGATGACAAGGAGATTTGTCCTTTTCCCCAAATATCAGCTACGGAGACCGGCGTTCAGGATTAGTTGGCGTTTTCCGGGTGGTAGATGTCGTACTTCATTGTAAATGTCGTACGACCTTCGTTTTTTCTTGGTGCAGCACCTGCCGAATTCGGCAACTAGGAAACCAGCAATAACTTTTTGTTGAGTTTTGCCGAAAACTTCAGCCGTATTCGGCAAGCGGCCTTGCAAGGGCTCCTGAACTAGCCCTCGGAGCGCGTCATTTGAAAAGTACCCAAAACATCAGTACAGTCACAATACTATCGTTCCTCAATTGAGTACTTGCCAATACAAATTTGTTTACTGAATTTGGATGTTTGGACTCAACCAGTCGTATATAGTTGCAGAGTTGCTTATCTACAATGTTGCGAAACAGTTGTTGAATCTCGACTGCACGATGCCAAGTTGTAGCAACACAATGTTGCAGCTCCACTGTGATATTGTGGGAGTGTTGTGAGTGGCGAGTTGTGAGTGTGTAGAGCCCGGGTCCGGATTAGTGTCAGTCTGGTATGTTATCAGGATGAATGGTAGCTTGTCTCGACTCTCGACGCGCCGGAAACCGACCAGGCCTTCAGGACCACAATCCTTCTACACTTACTCACCAGCGCTGTTCTGAGAATAAACAGCAACTAAATGTTCTTCTTCGGGGCTTCTGATAATGTTGGTTTCATTGATACCTACTCATGAGGTTGTTGAATGTAATTTTTGCTGCAACTTACCACGTTTTAATCTGTAGTGGCGGTGAACAGTAGCAAAGAATGTTAAATGGTTAAATAGTCTCCTAGAGACTTTGGTTGCTAAGTTTCCTGAAGACACCGACATCGGATGCCAAAAGAGACCGACTTCGGATACTTGGTTGCCTTAAGAGGACTTCGATTACCAAGTTGCCTAAGATGCCGACTTCGGTTGCTATGTTTTCCCCCAAGAGGCTGACCTCGGTTGCTAAGTTTCCTAAAGATAGCGACTTCGGTTGCTATGTTTCCCCTCAAGAGGCTGACCTCGGTTACTAAGTTTCCTAAAGATGCTGACTTCGGTTGCTATGTTTCCTCCCAAGAGAATGACCTCGGTTGCTAAGTTTCCCCCCAAGAGGCTGACCTCGGTTGCTAAGTTTTCCCCCCAAGAGGCTGACTTCGGTTGCTAAGTTTCCCCCCAAGAGGCTGACCTCGGTTGCTAAGTTCCCTAAAGATGCCGACTTCGGTAGCTATTGCCAAATTCGGTTGTTAAAATTACCTAAATAGACCGACTGCAGTTGCTGGGTTGCCTAAAGAGGCCGACAGTTCTAGTTGCACTTCTAACCACAACCTCGGTTGCTAAAGTGATGAGTAGACGTGACTAGCCGGGGAGTCGCAAATTAGAGACATCTCACAACTTGCTCAACACCAACGTCTCATTACTGTGTTTCTGGGACGCACAACGGTCCATGTACAGATACATATGCAGCTCTAAGTACGAGTTCATTCACATCTTGTACAGGACCAGCTAGTTCCGATATAGGTACAAATGAATAGCTGAGTAGTCATAGTGATCGCATAGCCCAACCCGAAGGGCGCCGATTTGATACTATAAGAAAAGACAGTAGGTTTTTTATGGTTCGGAAATGGGCTCAGCTATCCTGCTTGTTCGTTAAATGATTCTGGCTAATGAAACATATGGTTTCAGTCAGTAGCAAAGTTACACAGATCATCTCGCTCCATTCTGCACTCGTCTTGCATTTCCAGCATAAAAAGCACCTAAGTGGGCGTCGTATCACAGTTCGAAATAAGTGAGACTGTAGTTGAAAAATTATCATTCAACATATTCATATTATGGTCTTAGGGTTTGATACAAGTAAAAATATATCTAAAAAATGTTGAGTAGGCCTACCAAATGAATTTATGTTTTAACTTCGATTTATCTTTTAAACCATCCTGTTGATTTAGCAACATTTTTTTAGCAAATAACAACCTATCACCATTAAATATCATAGTTCATGATATAATAATATAATATATAATATGGATATAATAGTTATCTATAATAATATTATAGTTAATGGTGAATTCAATCTTCAACCAGATGTGTTCTACTTACGATACGAAAATCTTGTGTAAATCAAATGTACCACTCACCTAGAACAGACAAAAAAGGTTAGATGAATTACAATAATTAAAAAAAAAAATACGAGTATAAAAAACCTATGAGCTAATATCTTTTAATTTAATAATTAATTACAAAATCTAAAAGTAAAATACTCGTATAATATATGAATATGTAAGTTGATGTAGATAATCTTGTGGCATGTAATTTTAAAATTTCTCACAAGCTTTCAAAGTCACATTTGTAGGCATAAACTGGAATATTATTAAAGAAAATCAGGAAAGGTGCTCTTCTAAAGTGCTAGTTCATAACCCCATAAAGCTTCCTAATTAGGGAATAGACTGTTTAGGTTTGACATTACTGTAGTTTACTTAGAGGAATGTTACTACTACAATAAGAAAGGAAAAAACTGAAAGATGTTTGAAAACGCCCTCAAAATATGTGTCAGAGCAAAGATAATAATAGATTTCAATCCTATGGCCTATAACAGAATCCCATTTAACTCACTAGATTATATCCTTATCACTATGTTTAGTTGTATCGATACGAACAAAGATAACAAAAACATCAATAAACACTAACAAGAAACATAAAATTAACTCAAAACCGAACACTCCCTCGTGATTCATGAACAATGAACCAGTTCAATTTGTAAACTCGGTCGGTGACTCACTCAAGTATCAATAAACCAGCTGTGTAGACTTGCGGCCGTGCTTAATCTTACTGGGACTGCAAAACATGGGCTGTCTATCGACGATATATCATAGGTTGTAAAATGGTTACTTAACCTACATTTTATCATAGACTAATCAACACAAGTAGACTTCTCTTCCCATTGTACATTTTGAAGCTAGTTTTTCGTCTCTAGTTCATGTCCGGTGACACTGATCGCTAGTGTTAACGAAATGTTGTTCCTATAATAGGGTTAATTTTATGATCTGTGTTTTACTTGGTTATATGACTAAGGGACCAGTTATTGTTTATGATTAGATCGTTTTACTTGGTTAAAACAGTTTTAAATGACTGAAAACACTAGAAACTTATTGTAAACAAAACACGACCTCTGCAGTGCACCGAAGAGACTAACAATAAAATTGTTTTCAGCTGTTCCATAGGATGAGAAATCTACTAAGGGAGTATGTTTTGTCTATGACTTCATGTTCTTTAAATCCCTTTATTCCTCCCATAACAAACATTTTGCTCCTAATATTTCTTCTTCTTTTAAGTTACTACTTATTTTATGTTTTAATAGTTTTATTAATGATTAATCAGGTCGATGGTTACAGCGTTTGCTGGGTAATCAAAAGGAAGATAAGCAAAAGTTACAATGTTAATATATTTTTGAAAAAGTAGTTTTCTTTATTAGACCCTGCTGTTCTTCATGTTTGGACATTCAATTTATGGCCAATAGGTAGCTAGGCATAGTCAGTAGCATTGTTTATATTATCCTTTTGCTAAAAATAGTCAACTTTAAACAACAGTTTCCACGTAAAGTTACAAACCATTACCATACTATTTTCGTGTGCGACTTGAACCACAGACTTAGTATTCCATTTGTTGACACTGGCTAATGAATCAGCTGATTATAGTCAGCGACAACATTGCCTATGACATTCCATTGTGCGTTCTTATTCCCACGAGTACTGCTAAAGGCTATGACAATATTCTACCTATAGTCTAAATACTTCAACACAGTTGAAAATAATAATTTAAAATTGAAATGGAGAACTAACCAGTGAAAACGATTAATGTGTGGTAGAAATATTTTTGTGCCAAAACATCCAACTAATCAACTTCTGTCTGCAGTGCGTAGCGAGAATCATTTATCTCAGACAGATCTTAAAAGCCTTCCCAAATTTGGCGTGGTAGCAAGCCTTCATCTTGTGTTGTTTTTACTGTTTTTGGACTTCGCTGAAATATAAATAACCCACAGAAGGGATTTCAGAGCTTAACGTCAATGTCAATTTAGTTTTCGGAACCAAAGGAACCTTTTTATACCTCATGTTTTCGTTATGTGTAATGTTTATATTTATTGTTTTCCCTACATTTTGTAAACTATACGTAAAAGAACTCGTATCACTATCCTTGATCAATGACTTGAAGTCAGATTTATAATATATTCTGTTATTGTGCATTTGATGTTTTCATATCTTATGATTCCACCATAACACAATTAAACATAATAAAACGATGCATTTATAGGTTACTGCCCCACATCTAGTTAAAAAAATCATACTGCAAAATATATTCAAAGCCCATGGTTAAGATACTGTCAATATCAAACGTTAGACCTGGGGCCCATTTCATAATAAACTACAAGTTACAAGTTACAACTTGTAACTTGTAATTTCCATTAGATTTGCATTGGGCGATCAGCTGATTTACTAATAATATTAGTTTGTAGTTTATTATGAAATGGGCCCCTGGCTTCATGTTTTACAGGATAAGAAGTATGCTTACAGTATCTAAAGTCAATGGTGAAACCTACTTAGTGAAAACAGGTGGCATAATTGAACATGTGACGTGTTTTACAAATGCAAAAACATCTGTATCGTTGGTTTTAGCCTAATTGACTTTCTACACAATAACCTAACATCAGCCTTATTACTTTGTAAGCTATTCAAGCGTATTAATGGCATTACTTTGTAAACTAGTCATATATACTTATCGAGCACACTGTTGGTTGGTAGAATTAACAAAACAAAAACACTCAGTGACGTTTCAATGTCGACTAACAATAATTTACCTTTGATAGTATAGAAAATATAATTTAATAACATATTGGAACGAAACAAGAGTGTCAAAAAACTCATTAAATTAAACAGAACGTCTATAGCAAATGTCTGTAAACAAACCAAAACTAATTTTTAGTTTACGAGTTTCTATTGCCCAGCATTTAAATATAATAAAAGACGGAGCAAAATTAAATTAACGAAAGTTACTCACTTCCTGCGTCCAAATCGAAACCTAGTGATTCTTCTTAGCCACTTGGACACCATCTTCTACACACTATTTAGCCCAGATTCTTCTTAACTTCTCTACCTTTCGACCCTCTATACTTCTGGGTTCTTTTATACATCTACACCCTTAAAAGATATCGCACTTAGCGCCTCTTCTATACTTCTTTCCCCTGTAACTAGACTTCTATAGCCTATTTTATTCTCTTATAACTTTCTATGCGTCTATCTTCTATACTTATTGTCTTCCACCCCGTGTCTTTTACACTTCTAGACTCCCATAGACCCAAACTGTTCTACACTTCTATAGGCACTACTGTCCTACAACCCTGTATCTTTTGCACTTTAAGATTCCCCTTTATTCATTCCTTTTACACTTCCGTATTGTATTTTCCTACTATAGGTTCTACAACCCCCTTGTTTTCACAATCAAAACTCCCCAACTCTCCTTTCCTACACACGTCCAAATGTTTTTTCCACTCACAATGTCTTCTAAACGTGTTCACACCCCATTTCACTCTACACTTCCACACAGTTCTACAACCCCGTACTTTTCACTCTAAACTGTTGTCTTTTACACTTGTATGTTCATTATCACTACAAATGTCTTCTTGACCCCTTCTACACCGTGTTCTTCTATACCGTTCTACAACCTCGTTTCCTACTTTATACACTTCCACATACTTTTTCACTCCCGAGTCCACACCCCGTCTCCCTCTGCACTTCGCCACTGACTGTCACCTCACCAAAGATGATGGATGGGCCACTAATGGTTCACACTAATACAACCACTTCTCCATTTGTTACTACTGTTATCACCAGTGATAGCGATGTAATGGGATGATGGTTGGTGCCAACCGAGCTGTGACTCATCTTCAGCTGGCAAAGGTGGCAGTAATGTGTAAACGTTACGTATACAGCGTTGTGATACGTTGGATTACGAGTACTAAATACAGTTAGGGAAGATTTTAAGAGGAAATTAATGGTGATTGGGCTTTTAATTTGTCTAAAAAGGTTAGTGTGTAATATTGAGAAAATTTAGGTTCGATCAGGAGAAAAGTCTGTAGCTTTTTGATGGTTCGAAACTGGACCCAGCTGTCCCTCAATTTGAGGATTTTACCAACGGTCCTGGTTAATGAGCCAGTTAAGGCGGGGACACACTTGTCATACACTGTTCCGATCCTACTACGATCCGATTTGCGGGATTCCAGAAGGATCGGTGCGGGATCGGAGGGGGTGAACACACATGTCATACACGATTCCGACCCATCTCAGATTTCCTCCACCGGTCGATCAACACTTGCCTGTCTGATTTGTAAACTACGTGCAGCAGAAGGTGGTAAACATGTTTAAAAACTTTGGACTTCGTGATTCAGCCATGATGGCGGTTTGTCTAGATGAAGAGGAAGAAAGTCAGACATCTCTGGAGGGCAGTGGAAAACGGAGAATTTGGGTCCATCCTGCATGGAATGAAAGATAGGCTGTTTACTTAAGTGTCCATCTTATATATTAAACACATTGGGTTTTCTCTTTCGAGTTCGTTTGGCTCTTCTAACCGTCCGATTTTCATGAGCGAGGTCTCAAATTGAAGATATGCACGCACAGATTTCACATCAAGCATCGGCATATATTTATCTTAAACCATTATTCTTAAACCTTAAGAATAAAGGTGATTTTTAAGAAACAACCCGTCCTGCATCCGACAAACGACTGCAGTGTCGGTGCATGATCGGAGTCAAAATCGGAGTAGTATCGGAGTATGACGTGACGCGTGTCGGAGAGGTGTAAACACCCGCGTTCAAAGTTAAGTACTTGTACCACTCCCATCTCCGACAGTCGTACCACAGTATGAGCGGAGTCGGATCGGAAGGGTGTATGACAAGTGTGTCCCCGCCTTTAGTCAGTGACACAGCTATCGCCTACCGGTACCTATAACACTAACTTTTCAATCTTCGGCTTAAAATGCAAACATTTCCATATCGCCAACGTATGAATCTGGCCTAGACCTCAAAGTTTACTAATGTATGCTTTCTTGCTACAAGGTCAATTATAAGTGTAAAATCTAACAATATATTGAATAGAGTTTTAGAAAATACAACGTACGTGAATAACCTATCATTGGGCGATTGTTTGGAGCAGTTATTTGCAAAACAACCGAAGAGGAATGACCTATTACAAAGCTCGGTCACCAGGAACTATATACAACATTGACTTTGGATACCGTACTGAGCTAAACATTCCATGTGGACCAGCTGTAGCTAGTTTCTTATCGAAGAGAACATAGACAGTCAGAATAAACCTGCAAAGTGTGCTTAAAGTTAATAATGTTTAACGTCCCGATTGCCTTGATCATTTCATACGACGAACTTGACAGTAGATAAGGGTATAAACATTGTTATGGTTAACAGTTAATTTCCCTTTAGGTGTGTTTGTAGAAGGAAAAAGGTTTATCAGATTTATCAGGAGTTTGTCGGGAACTTCTTTGATAATAAATTATGTTTTTTAATCTATTCAACCCCGCTTAAAGGATTAAACGCGTATATTCCCATCACTAAATAACAAAAAACAAAATTCACGACGTTTCGAAATCTGAAAAACTCACCCCGTCTTTAGGTGTTTCAGGCGTTCAACCCTAAAGAATACATTCACGATATTTGTATCTATAACTGTTACAACTTCTAATAATACTGAACCAGAACATCATTGATTATCAACCAATAAAACCATTTTCTTCATTTTCCTGTCGTTGTGTTTGCAATTTAATCACCTGTAACCGCGTAGTCTAGGTCAGTTCGTTCTCTTGACCATCTCCGAGTCCCTGACATCTCTGCACCATTTACTGCTCGACCTTACATTCTATTGCCTTATTTGTTTGCTTCTGTTTACAATTTAACGAGGTGATTGATGCAATTAAATTTCCACATTGAAATGTCTTATCAACTAGTTTCTGCTCATAATTTAGCAGTAAGTAGATACAAAAAGTGTTATGCCACTTCGTAGTTTAAGCCACCAGATCTTTTACTACCAAGTGTCCTTGTTAGGCATTTAAAGGGGTTTAATTATTTCCACAGCTGCGTTCTTTGCCTTTTTTGTTGGTTAACGTGTATTAAGTGTGACCTTAGAGGAAACACAAGCTGAATATGGACCTTAGAGGTAACACCATTGATGGATGATTTAGAATTGAGAAAATGTTTTGGAATTCTGGCTTCCTAATTTTAAATAGTGTGTATATACTTTTTCTAGTGTTTTGCCCATCGGAAACTAATTTCGCTAGTTTAGTGTATCTTTCGATTGACTCCACGAATTTCGATCCTTCCAGCAGTACACCAATGACTAAGAATTGGTCCGAAATAAATAAATTCAGAGTTTTGATACCAATTAAACGAAAAATCTTACTTTACGAAGCAATACAATTCAAGAGTTCGTTATCTTTAGTAGTTCAGAGCTATGATTTCATAATACAAAATTCGAAGCACCTTGTACAGCAAAATGTGTAGGCCTACCTACAAAGAGCAAACAAAATTTCGAAAAAAAGTCAGTACACCACAACTTAAAATATGTTATTCAGAGAGCCAAAACTCCGAAAAAGTTGCAACGTCAAAATTCGGAATTATGCCTATGTTTATTCGGAGCACTGATCGCTGATCCGCCGAGGTGTACCACAGTGAACCCTGACCGCGGTCGCCGGTCGCTGGACGTCGTTCGTTGGTTCGTTGTTGGTCAAAACCGGTTCCTGATTAAGTATCAGACACTCTCCACTCAGCCAGGGGTCATTCGCCGACTCATCGAAACTGAAAACTGAAACTTTAGGTACTGAGTCCCACGGGGTGTTTTGCATCTACGACCTCACCCCCACCCCAGGAACTTGAAATAGTATGTCGGAAGACATTTACCAATAGACTGAACCATAAACACGATTTCGTCATGAATTCAAAATAAACACGTGAAGTTGGAAGAATTTTTACAGGGAAAAACCCAACGAATAACGTAATAAGGGGTTGAAGTGGTAAGTTTAACGTTTTAGGCACAATGCTACTTTTGTACCTTGTTTAATGCGTATTGGAAGAAAAACATTGTCATAATTCGAGTGATAGATGTTCCCATGTTGGTCCTTAACAACTTTATTTTCTAATACTTCAAAGAATACTGTACTGTAGGTCAACGATGCTGATAAAATTGGACATTTCGTCTTAAAGAACTCTTTTAACAGTTATTCCACTATCACTAACTCCCATTACTTTAGTAACTGCCGGTGTATATTTATTAATTCGTTTTTTTAGCAAATATTTGGTTAATAATATTTATATTATTTTTATTAGCTTGTTGACCATAACTATATCTTCTGTTTGTGCTAGAAGAACTGTTGGTCAAACACATTCCTACACTTTGGGAACAACAAACTTTGCTCTCAATAATCACATACTACTATCTGACTAAATATTTAGTGGATAAGCTAATTTAAACAGCCTAACATCTCAGTTCAATGACCTATTTATTTTGAAACTCTTGTTAAAAATTGGTTCACAGTTATTCAGCACAATGAGAAGTTTCAGAACCAGTTTTTATAACCTTGGTAAGCAGAGTTGAGTTAATATGCTAATTATACGATCTCCTAATCGATTAAGTCGAAAATTGTTGTCGAAACCGCTAAATTTTGAGGTTGTAAATTGGGTGCTCTCTCTCTTCTGTGATTTTTACATAAATCGTCAAACGAAATCTAAGTTCTTAGTTGTGAGCATGTTAGAATTTTACTTTTCAGTGAACGTGTAATTATTTTTATTGCTGACTTAATTAATTTCAGGACAATAGTTTAATGCACCAAATTTCGTAATGTCATAGGTTTCTACCGTATAACAGCATATTATCTTTTACACTGAAACGACAGTTTGAGAATTTAAGAAGTTTCTTTAAACAGAAGTAAGGATGTTGTGCACCTTTTTTGACAAAGACCAGCTTATAGGTACTCCACTGATTAATTAATGATACCAACGTTCGGTTTTAACCATAAAAACGTATAAATTAGACTCAAGATGAAACCCATTGCCCATTGATAGTGTATACCGTGTACACTCAATCTACAGAACCAACCTACAAGTATGTTTAATATGGTTTAATCAGACAATAATCATCTCTTTACAAAACGTCCAAGCATTTCCACTCTCCAGTTATCAGCTGTGACTCACCAGACATATGATTGATACACCCATCAGCTGGAGTGTAACAGAACAGAGGCCCTCTTGAAGCCGTAAATGGGCTCGAGACAAAAACAAGCACATGTGATATGCTTCCGTCTCCACACCCACGTCAGACAGATGACATATGACAACAGCTGATACGGCTAAACAGCTGACAGACAGGTGGTTGTGTTGTACCTGTAGTCAACTTTTGTTATTGAGAAATCGAATCGAGAAGACAATTATTGTCTTTATTCTTGTGAAGAATTTATTAGTTATTGTCTTTATAAACCTTTACCTTACGTTTTAGAGGTTCTGAGGAAATTTAGTAACATTCTTGTCTGATTGGGTCGATATAAAAGGGAAAACTGACAAAAAAGAAGGATATTTTATTTATAAACTTATTTTTGGGATTTTTAGACAAAAATATACTATTTAGTTGTCTTTAGCTCGATATGAGAGTCAAAACCGAGTAATAAAGATGAATAATAGAGTATTTTTTATTATTTTTAAGCATAATGACTTCAGTTATCCTACGAATCTCTCAATACAAGAAAAATTCTCCACAGATGTTTCTACTTCTTTATGGAAAGAAGTAGGAAAGAAGTACAGGAAAGTAGGAAGAGCGCTCAAAGGAAGAATATGAATTTTAAATTACCTTATTACACGACTTTGACAACTGACTTATTCTTTTTCTCAAAAGCTGCGATGAGTTCCTTCAATTAACTCAACTGCATGTTATAAATGAGGGTATTATAATTGTGTGATATAAAACTATTTTCCAACCACTATAGCCCTAATATAGAATCCAACACTTGAGGATAAATTTCTTGATTGTCTTCTTAATTAAGTAAATTTAAATCTCTCAATTTATTTTACGGTTCTTAAAGGATTTCCGGTTGGTACAACAACTATGAAACGCAGCAAACAACTTTAGTGTTTTGTTAGTACATGCTGCAACGTGCTACCCGAATTGGTAACATGAACTCAAAGAACAGAAACCCAGTCAGTTTGAGCTTATCTACAAGATAGGCTATTTAGTGACCATAAAACCTTCAGCTACTATCTGAAATTTGAGCTATAACTTTTCATTACGTTCGCTACTCTTGTGTGGGTTCCGTTTATGATAGCCAAGCCCATGTCCATACGACTGAGGCGACTTGCGCTAGTTCTTCTCAATTTCCTCTTCGGGGTATATCCTTGATTATTGATAGACCGTCCATATTTATTCCCACTGACGAAAACTTTCTTGGGATCGTTTATTTGAATTTTGGAAGGTGACGAGTGCTAATGTTGATTCAGGGGGTTTAAATGTATACATTTGAAGGATCTTTGATAAATAGTAGTCATCAATTATCAATCATTGAGATAACGTATTCATAACCTACCGAGATGGAATTGTAGCCTTTACTTAAAACCTAAAAGGAAATTTATTGGAAAAAACATAAAATCTAATACAGTAATCGTGGTACAACCCCTTAAACCATCGTGGTATGAAAGCTAACAAAGTAGATGGATGATCAATGGTTGCACTCTGGTAGAGGTTCATTCGATTTATCGTCTTTGAATGAAACGCTAGCAACCAGTCCATTTATAGCATCCATTTATAGTATCCTGAGTGAATTCTTATTTAACTACTGCACTCTACTTACCATGTAGTAGCTATTCTTAACTTCAACATTAGTTCACCTAACCATTCCTACTATATTATTACATTTCACTCCTCTTTTAAATATTTATACACCTTTCTTACTAAATTCTTGGTCCAGATGAAATATGTCATTAAGCTCTCAACTATTAAATATTCAATTTGCCAAAAGATCAACATTAGATGGTAACAAAACCAGGGATTGGTCCATTTCTCTGAAAAAAATTGCAATTGCGTCAAAAAACACAAAATAAGTTTTTAAAACCCAGAATGGTAAAGGAAACTGATATGTTTTTAAGATTGTTTAATTGCAGCTGACTTTTAAGTTGTTATTATTATTGTTTTTGTTTCTAGTTTTTCACTCATGAATAAGTTCAGTTCTATTTGATTAAACTAATTTACCTATCAATTTATGTATTAACTTCAAACATAAAAGAAACTAATTTTAATGTTGGGCTTTTTCACTATAGTTTTAAAATCAAACTATATCTCCAAAAATTAAATATTTCTAAGATACGCAATGGCGACTTTGTACATTTTGTGTTAGTATTGCGGAAAAGCATTTAAAAAAAGGCACTGCTACGAAAAAATGGTTTAGGATCAGTGCCTTACAGACCTATGCCTTGTGTAGCTTTGACTATCGGAGCTAAGACTTTTTAGCGCTGACTTCGAGTAAATGCCTGGATCTGTAAATAGATGGTAAACGATTGACACTCAGGATCATTCAGTAGCCCAGTTAAGCAGTAAAGCGTTGCTATTGTCGCCAATTGTTGGGATTGCTCGGCGTCCCGCACTGTCATTGGCTACTTTGGTCCGCGGGGTCAAGACACAACACGGTTGCCAAGCTGCGATCTACTGGCGACGATTCAAACTAACAACCTTAGTGCGTGCTGACCTCACAGGGAAGTACTTTATTGGTGATTTGTGTGTTGGCGCTAGAGTAGTTGAGGACTCCGAAACTGCAAACTTTATGAAGACAGAAATGAAATTGAGGACGTTAAGTGCCACCCTACACTAATTTCCGTTAATACTTGGCTTGAAATACCTACATTCGTATCGTCACCATTTCAGAATAAAGTAATAAATTAAAACTAGTGGTTGTAGCGTAGCACCTTGTGGGAACGATAATAAAGGTGTTGGGAGACTTTACTCCCAGATATTATGTGTGTGTTAAAGTTTAAGTATGTAAAATCAGTTAAAACCTAAATCATGATTTTACTATGAAATATAGAACCAAGAGTTAAAATTGATGTTGTAGACTAATTATTAGAAAATAAAACCACATAACGGCTTAAACTGTAGGTAAAATCACGTACTTTAAAACAGAGATGCTTATTTAGTTGATGCAAAGCTGGTGAGATAGCCTTCTTAAAAATCGAGTAGGGTAACCTATAGGTAGAAAATGGGAATTAATAGACTTATGCTTGTTTTGCTCAATTTTAAGTTATCATAAAAGCAAAGTTTTCATAAAAGCATTTTTACGACAACAACAAAAAAGGTTTAAATATTGGGATTTGTCACGGCATAGCTATATTGTTGTGGGAAGATATAAAACTAATTGGACATAAACCTAAAAGAAGACAAACTGTATACAAACAACACAAGCATATTTTTCTCAACATATTTAATCCTCTTCAGTTAATTGTTACTGAAACTCTTCCCCTTTTTATTACGATTTTAACGAGTTCTACACAAGAATTCTCTTCCGAGACTACGATTTCGGTATTAATAATTTCACAGCAAGCAGCGAACCTTATCAAATGAAGGTTTCACTTTCATCTCTGTTCCACGAGCATGGACCTTGTCAAGATCATGTTCCGGTTAGGAAGGACCTGGGGACTCACCTTTGATAACAATATCATTTAACTTTCCCCTCATCAACGGGCTAATCACAAAAAAACACCAACATAACACCTACAACACACGCCACCGTCTCAACATACTCTATACTCTTTTGTAGTTTAACAATTCAATTCTATACTATACTGGAGTAGTTTGTTGTAGTGAAGCCGCATACGAAACATCATCACCTAAAATTTTGATACGTTTAACCCGTTTAAACAAAAGAAAGTTAATGGAAAACGGGGTTTTCAACTTTTTGCCTACTCTTTGATTTTTAGTACATTTCTTCTTTGAACTCGGCTTTCGACCTATGAGGTTGAATACTACGTTTACAGCTTATATCTACAACACTTTCGGTCAAGCTATATCCATAACATTAAGCAAAAAAAATTATTTGTGAAAAATGGTACATAAGTAATTTGGAAATCATTTTCATTGACATGAACGACCTGATGGAGATGGAGTTTGGACATAAAAAATAAAAGACATAACATACAGTGTTCATATTTTATCAGGTAAATTACTGCGATATAAACCATAATGTCCAAACTGATACATCACCAGTGTTATAAATCCCAACTCGACCCCGGCCATGCCAGAAATGCCACTACACCGCACTAGAGTAGCCTCATAACATCTTGGTCTAATTGGCCGACCAATCCAAGTACAGAGAACCGGACAAGTTTGTACATCTACCGCGACGATCATAATTACAAGAACTGGTCAAATGAAATCTCAATTGACAAGATGATTGCAGCTCGAGTAACACGTTTAGACATATGAACTATTTTGCTCACAGGATCAGCAATTTCACCATGAAATGTGTGCTAATAATTTGGAATTTGCATTAGGCCTAAAGTATTAATTGGTTGTGGTTTAATAGCATTGATTATTAATTTACTTTAGTGACAATATAAAACAAAGGTATTCTCATTTGTAATACCTAATTTAAATAATTTTTCCTACAGTTACCTAACAATGTACATGTTCTCTCACTGATTTGAGAAAGCAAAGTGGCCAATTCACTCATCAGTGAGACAATGTTAACATTTTAACATAACATGGTATTTTAAAACCAGGAGAAAATACCCTTTTCAATTTTTACAACTGATCAAAAATAGAAAATCTATCAGATGATGAGAGTTATAATAATTAATTGAGTCAGAAGTTCATGAAAAGATAGATTCACACTGCACGTATTCCTTTCAAGGTAATCGAAATTGAAGCAGTCATCACAATCAACAATGTTTATAACGAGTTGTGGTGTAGGCTACATAGCAACATGCATCACACGTTAAGCTGCATGTTTATGAGTTAACTTTTAGCAGTGAGTTACAAGAGGAACATAAAACTGCTGCGTGAGACTAACTGCTAATTGTCCCCATTTATCATTAAAGTTTCAAATCAGGCAATTATACTGTGAGCTCAGACACCCAGAACAGTTATTTTAATTGAACACAATTTATTTAAGTGAAGGGAATGATAAACACGGAATTATAACATACCATGGATGGTTAGCAGAGAAACTGATTTGTTAAGCTACTGTACAGCAAATTAAAATCTAATTTTCAAATTTAGACACTACGCCAAACATGAGGTATGGTTACATCAGGTACAAGCAATAGTTGACAACGAGATCGTTTCGTTTGGTTAAATAGTTTTACAGTCGTTGAAATTAAAAATAAATAGTACATATCAAAACACTCCCTCGTGTACCGGGTATCTAGGAAATTATTTGGGAAATCTGAGTAATAATGGTTGAAAAATTCGAGGATATAGGTGGGAAATCCATGTAATATAGTTGGGAAATTCGAGTAACATAGTTGGGAAATCCGCGTAAAATAGTTGGAGAATTCAAAGTATCTCCCCAATATCTTTCGTGCGACGCCACTGTCTATACTACATGCATCCTTCATCATAGGGGGCGTCCGCATCTGGATTGGTTACTATGGTAATATCGTTGCAAATCACTGATCAATCATCAAATCTCCGGATATCGGTTGGTACACGCGTTGACAGGTAATCAGGCCAGTCTCCGTTTTCTATTCTCAGCGCGGTTCGCAGCATTGCTAAGGTATCCACATTTCGCCAGGAATAGTCTATGTTGGCACGAAGCCCTCGTCCGCAGTCAGCTCCGTTGTCTACTTGGGAACTGTGGCTTTTATATACAGTTTATTACGATTTTTAGTGTGGTTTTTGCGTGGAATTTCCTGTTTCATCAATAAAGCGATACAATGTTGGTCTATAAGTCGAATGTGACAAAATCCAGAATAATATCAGATTTTAACTCATCCCTGGCCAAAAAAAAAAAAAAAACAGTAAAGACTGAGAGCTCAAAATACAGTAATAATAATATCCTGAAGAATTTGATTAACAAGAATTAAACCATTCAATCACACTAATCGTTAATGTTAAGCAAAATCCAACTACAACAAATTAATTTCTTACTCTAATTAGAACCTCGTGTTTCAAATTTAATCGAACAAATTAATTCACAAGTCATAATGTCAACGTTTAACATTCCGACGTGCTAAACTCCAATCAAATGACCTTTTATTATCAACAACTCCACATATATCGATTGCAATATAAAATATACATTTATATAACATACACGGATCGCCGATGATATCAGTGAGGCAGTGTAAACAAGATGGACACAAGATAAACAAGGCCTTGAGAGTGGTGACTGACAACTTCCTATCTCCAGACGGGAGGCAAACATTTAGATTTGGCTGCGTCTCGCTGTAGGTTCCGGGAAACTGTGGTTCAGGAGATGAGAGATTTAGGCACTTTTGAAATCCACGAAGATAGTTTTGCAATTGGGAGTGTATATTTCGTCAGGAAAAAATGGATTCTGTTCGCTTCTACACCTTCAACTTAATGAGACAAATATTTAATTTTAGGCTTTTAAAACAAGGCAATAAGGCTAGTGCTAGTAGCTTCGTGGTGGTAAAGAATATTGGGTATTTAAGGTGCTTGTAAACATTTAAGACCATTTTAAGAATGCGTATACCCCCGACAACACTTGCTCAATATGTGGTCGACTCTTTAGATATTCTGTGTTTGGATGTGTGTTTAGATGTTCAGGCTGTTCTGGGTATACATCACAAATTAAGACGTAAATTTTCTAGAACTTCTCAAGAACCAAAAGGGTTGCAATTTTTCCGTACTATTCCAAAAGAAACAAATGGTGCACAACATTACGACTACTAGTGAGTGGAAGAATTTCAAGAGTAAAAATAAGCGTTTCTGGCGCCATCCACGCGTTCAAAGATGATTTATTTACAGGTCGTCGATCATAGGAGTTCAGTCTGGTAATAGCTGAGTTCTAAACGTGTGACAACATAAAATAAATCACACCTACGTCGGACTCAGCTCACTGGACCGACACGAATCTGAGACAAAACACGTAATTTAGGTGAATAGTTTGGCTGGAGTTACGAAATCTTCAACAATGTTAGTGTTTTATGTACCAGGAAGAATTTTTAGGCGAGAGTATTACAAAATTTAAATAAAACTGCAAAAAGTATTTTTTACAGTAAAACTATAGACATTTTATCCGCCTAGTTGATGGTATAGAGATTTGTTCAGCATATTTTAAGACAAATCCAAGTGGAATATATACATAAACAACCAACACAAAAGGGGTTCATGCATTCATTTTGTACTCCTTGTAAATAATTCCCTTAAGCGGATAGTAGAATTTTACAGTACTCTTTTTTCATGAAGATAATCTTTATTTTCATAAATTCATAAGGAGAATGATTTAACGCCATTCAACTATTGAGTCCCACAAACTATTTTAGAATAATCCGATTTCTAGCTTTGTATTTGTGTCCCAGCCGGTGTGTTTTAAAAGGAGTAAGTATATAGTTGGGGAATTCAAAGATGACCTGAATTCGAGATGTACGTTTCGAGTGCATAAACCTCTAAATTGAAGCAAAAAGATGAGAACCACCGATTTACCAAAACATCGCCTAACACAGTATTGATATCAACGGCTCTCTGTGAGGGATGTGACCCGATAACACACCGGAAACTTAGCAGGAAATGTCAGTCGGTGTCTCACTTAACTCGTCCAAACTTTAACTGTGCTTTATTACAAGGGGAGTTCATACGTAAAGGTACCGACAACAAACTATTGGCTCAAACAAAGTTGAGGGAGAAAACACATCACGAACCGATAAAACCGTTCTTCCAAGCTTCTCAAATTAAATACTCTAGACTAGGAACATGGTACATTAGTTGATTTATATATACTTTATTTTCTCCTAAGGACTGGTTGATTTTTTCACTTTGCAAATAAATAAAACTATAAGGTATGCAGAATCCGTTGGAATAATTATTTCCTGGGAATATTCATTTTCAAGATCACACCTATCAACAATTAATTTGAAAATTAAATAATTCTATATCTCGGCATTGTGTGTACTGTACTGTGCAAAACGATGGATTTAATATTAATTTCCTTTCCCAAATAATGTCTTTAATAACCTTTTGACAAAAACTACATAATTTACATGGATGGCGGTTCGAGCTTTTATATTCTCCCAAACATGCTAAACTGAGATTCTGATACAAGTACAAGAACTCGTGGATTAAATCGCTCCAATGTCCAATAAATGTATTCTAACCCCCTTTGTAAGCCCCTATGTATTTTTATGTGTGCAAAACGCAAATAACATATTGTTCATAACAATTCTAAGATATTTTAGCTTGACAGTTCCTTGCCTTAGACAATAGAATTTTGGCAACCTTTTTGAAACCCCACATTTTCCCGATGGATGACGCATTTGAATGTCTTTTTTACATTCATTTCACAATTAGGCTAATTAGTTTACTCTAACCAATCTGTTTATTTATGGAATATCATGTAGTTTGAATATTTTATATAGGTACATCGGAGGAATAGACCCTAATCACTTCTTTCCAGTGGGAAATTAATGGACCAAAATACACGCAAACAATTTAAACGCCAGTTTTCCTTTACCAGGAACACTTGCATTATTGGTCATTTACCCAGTTTCAACAACAATTTGTCTCCATTGGTCGACCGATTTGTACAATTGCAAGTAAACTGGAATTTATGATTGCTTTAACCAAAGACCAGCTGCTATGAGTGAGTCATTATCTACCGATCCGGTCTAATTCTGTCAGGCGTTCGGCGACAGGACGGAGCCAACTGCAGTTTAATTGTCTACAATAACTACAATACAGTAGTGCTGCGCCACTAAAAATAGTCCTCTGTCTAGTGACCTGTTACGCGTGACTACCAGTTAAAATATCATTGATTTCTTTTCAAATTAATTCAATGGTTTGCCGACTTAGGTCACCAAACTGGAAATTAAATGTTTAGGAAGTTCTATGCGATATCCACAATGAAAATTGGGCTTCCATGTTTAAGGGGTAAAAATTATTTGATATAAATTATATACCCCATAACACCCCGTTCCCGTTGCCCAAGTTAATTCGAATCATGTTAGTTTACAATTTCATGCCAAATTTATTAGAAGACCGGATCAAAATTATTAATTTTTTAACTTCTGGGACATTAAAATGAAAATGAAAAATCGCTCTAGGGTCTACGTCTTACCGTGTCCATCGATGTATAAATACTCCCGATGTAGAATAATCGATAATAATTATGTATAATGTAGAGTTATTATACATCGATGACCGTGCCACCTACGGTAATAGTTTCGCTGTAGGGAATATCTATACAAATTAACACCAAGACAAACGTCAATAACCAAGTGAGTTAACACTCTCGCTACAACACCACGGGTTTAACAATTGACTATTGACCACGAGGTAGGTCAATACTAGGGGAGGTTGGATGGTAGAAGGGTTCCTTGAATGTTTTAAGCCGCATGTTTACAGCTTGTGCTTCAGATAGTCCATCTGAGGAAGCATTGTTAAATACGTTTCTAACTCGCATGAGTCGTAAAATGACGTAACCAACGAATATTAGAACGAAAGCGGTGGATCATAAACATAAACAAATGACGTAACTTGGTCCGAATCCTTTTACTACCTATAATAACATTAACATTTTTTCGTTTAATAATTTTTTAATACTGTGTAGACGCAATCATATGAATGTCTACGTAGACATTCAACATTTCATTGGCTTTGTGGTTCTAATTTGAGTGCCTGCACCAGTGAATGACCGCTCAAGCACGAATTCCACTTGTACACGGCTTGGGAAAATACTATTGAGCTACGGTGTAGGGGTGGTTTTAACTTGTCCGTATTCTCCATTCACCTGGAACTTTGATTAAATCTATACTAATGTATTGCCACACATAACTAATTGCACCCGTGAAAGACCACATAAAATTTAACATTGTAATATAATATTATTTTAAACTCCCAAAAAAATCCTTAATGCCTACAAGTTACTGTATATAGATTATGACTTGGGGAGAGAGCGGCAGAGTGCGGAACTTCGGTCCCCGAGGTCGCGGGTTCAAATCCCGCCAATCACCAATGGATCACTAATGCCACAACCATCTAGGCCTAGCTTGAAGTAGTGTGTTACGCCAGTGCCTAGTGTCCTAGGACTTGCCAGATTATCTACCGTGTGCGAATTGAGGTTAGAAACCTCGTACTCACACCAGTCCAATACCAAGTTGAAGGTCACGCGAGGAACTGAGGAAGACACCTGCCAGTTATGGCGGGAAACCCATTGTCAAACCCCTTCATACAACAGGTGCTTCACTGCTCCACAGTTGCTTCTTGGAAATGACAATTTATTTCTACACACTTCGTGGAAAATGCATTGCCACCGGAGGAAGTTTATACATTCAAACGGTAGGCTACAGTCTACAGTACTTGGAAATCGCTTTGGACTCTATGAATGAACTAGCCTAATTCCATTTTATAAATTATAGGCTTTTTCTTTGTTGTTGACTAATATGTAGGCCTATTAAGAAAATAAACCTTTGACTACTGCAGTTGCGATTGGTTAGGAATGAATTTTCTGTCCCTCTGTCTCTAGAAAAAGCTGATTTTCAATATCAACTCATCTTACCGGTATATTTAAACTTAAAATGAGCACCCAAGTGTACGTCAATCAATCAATCAGTCTTAAAGAATTGATTTCCAAAACTGTAGGCGAATGAGTTTTAGGCATCATAATAATCACGTCAATTTATTGTAATTAATTGTACTTGGCATCGAAATAAATACAATGGCATGAAAAATTTTAACAATGTTTCAAAATTATAAAAGCAATAATGATGGCCTTTCCAACTTATATTCAATAGATTTTAAGGGTAATTGTTCAAAACCAAAGTTCATATACAGCTTTTTACACTTTAGTGATTTCTTCGTAAGTATGTCATTAATTTATTAATTAATGCATGACATTGAAGGGAATAGAGTTCTCGAATATAGAGGAATGTTTGCCCTCTTCTCCTTGGGCATCTATTTATTTTTTTCGTTTTTCCTAGATTCCAGCGATACAATAAATCACAATAAATTAATAAATACAATAATCTAGCGTCTGTGAAACACAAGATTAACACTGAGAAAAACAAACTGACTTTAGAACTTGAAACCAAACATAAATTCCCCCATCCACAAACACGATAAAGCAATGTCTACGAGGTTTAATACGATGATAATAATATGATGTAGAACAGTGTAAACATTGACTAGAACAATTGATTTTAAAATATTTCATCACAGCTCTACCAGACCAAATAATTTCGTCGTGATATTTTTACCCAACATCCTTAAAATTCTTTTACTAAGAAAGTAACCTGGAAGACTAAATGATTCGAATTGTTTAGCTTTAGCTCCTAAAAGAAAGCTTCCAATTAAATTAAAATTTTAAAAAATAATTACTACTAGCCCATATGCCTTTTGGGCTAGTTTAAAATTAGCACTGTACAACAATCAGTAAAAAAGTGTAAAAATGTTGTATATTGACTAGCCTAATGAAAAAGAGATAAAAAGTAAACTATATTTATAAATTGTGTGTTAGCCTAGTTAAAAAGGAGGGTTATTAAGTTTATTAAGTTGATAATTAATTGCACAATTATCTCATGGATTTCACATTAGGCTGATACTTGTAAAAATAAGTATATAAATTTTAAAAATATTTAGCCAATAGGCCTACATATTAAAAATTTACTTTACCTGTAGATATTAATCTAGTGCCTTCTTAGGCTAATAAGCATGTAGTGAATTGTATTGCTCATCTTATGTTAGCTAAACAACTAATCAAGTGTTTTCTGTTAACTAAAAAAATACGATTCCTAAAAACGAATACAAGTTAAATAACTTAAAAATTAAAATATTTACGTACAGTACACGAAAAACAAGAGACAAATGGGACTAAATTAGATATGGTATTAGTAACTGCGGTAATTATCTAATTTCAGACGAAATCGGGTTTCTATGCTTTATATTATCCACACATACAGTTTCTGAAAATACCTAAATTCCAGTATAAACATGTTTACAAGTAAGAGAGAGGGAGAGAGAGAGAATGTAAATTTCATTCGTTACATGATCTTCAGCTACATCAATCATTTGCCCATGCATTACGAATATTGTTGATTAAGAAACATCTGTACTTACCGATAAATTGTAAAATGTATAAACACAAACACAATGCAGATCACTTAAAATAACACTACGCCCGGGTGCATAAATGAACTGAACGAAAGGAATCCGTTTTGTTCTTTCTGCAACCAGCCGGATGATCAGGGCTGCCAATGGCGGCACGAAAATTCCCTCGCCTGTACCGGCGCAGAACAAAATACCCTACAGCGTAAACTGATGTGTATCGTGTATGCGTTATATATTTTCTTTATACACTAAACGGAGATATATTTAAACTGAAATAATTTGATGGATATTAATGAAGACATACAAATAAATAAATTATAATGAGAAGTTGTTATAAGGATGTTTTGTTGTTGCTGCAAACTTGGTTGGGGGAAATTGAATAACTCCACCCAAAATTCAAATTGCAAATACATTTGTCTTGATTGTTTTCAAATTCATTATTGGATTTTTAAATCATTTTACAGAATTTAAAAGCATTATTAACAATCAAAAGAGTAATCCATGCTAATTCATGAAAATTAATACTAGGTTTTAGCTTTGTATGTTACATAGCCAGTTAATGTTTATTTTACACCTGATGTTTAAAATACACATTATAGCTACAAATAAAGTTAATTGTAAAATTTAAAAAGGAATTTTCAGTTTTTACTGCTGACTGTTCCTCAAGCTTGTTTAAACAATTACAAAAAGGATTTGCTGTGGCCTAACCTAGTTTTAAACAAAACAATTTATCATGTTACATTCTATTTTATATTTATCAATTTATGTACTAATGGAATATTCAATGAGCTGAAAGCTAGAGTAGGTATTTTTTGGCAGGCTAATCCAGCAAGCCCTTTTATTTTACAGACTTAACATTTCCTTGTCCTCTATACAATTCGCATACAATATGTAGTCATACAAGGATTAAGCTTACATGGGTTGGATGTGCACACTGCATATGTCATGTCCTTATGGATACTATGGCAAACTTGGTTTAGTTTATAGAAATTAAATTTGTTTAGACTATGTAATAAATTTGCTAATTCCTCTAAAATTTTATGTTACACTGACAGATAGTTACTTTGCACTTGGCTAACTTTACAACAGCTTTTAAAGTATTTTTTCTTATTTGGCCATCTAGGGAAATGAGGAATCTCTCTGATGGAAGTTCCCTGATTAAAAGTTTTTTTTTTCAAATCATTCTCCAGTATTAATGGAGAAATTATTGCATTCTTCAATGTGTGAGTTGATAAGAAGATATTACTTAAAAGCATAGGGCAACATGACCATGCTACAAGTATAGACTGCCCAAATTAAAAATTAATAATAAAAATAATAGGAAAAGCTTGATGGTGCTAGAAAATCGCTCATATCTCGTGAACTAGACACTATAGAAACAAGCTCTAAACGGCATTGTATTACCTACTACATCTTCTTTAAACATAATCAAGGAAATGTCCCGTATCTATAATATTAATTGAGTTATTTATCATTTAATTTTATAATTTGTACCAAAAACACCAAATAACGTTAAACTATCCATTAATTTTGAAATTACCAAAATTTTGCCAGTTGAAAAATTTTCAAGTTCTTATTGCTTATAGGCTATTGTTTCTCTAATAAATTTGAAGAAAAAAACTCACATAAGGAGAACCTTTTATGTTGTGTCTAGCGAGAACAATAAGTATACTAAGAGAACTATACATTATTTAGTGCCACATTTGTTTAATGAGTTACCAATTAGTTTAAGTAATTTTAAGTCATACTCTTCATTGAAAGCAGAATTTAAAAAACTGTATTGATTCGTTAAAGTTTTCAGAATTTTTCTTTGTTAATAGTTATATTTCTATGCATTGATGGTTTAGGTAAAACAAGGGATTGTAACGTACCTGTAGTAAATTGTTGTTGTTTCCAAATATTTATTCACTTCTATTAAAATTGTTGTTATATTATTAGTTATCCTATTATATTTAATAAAACAATGTAAGAAATCTGCATAATTAATACGCTACATGAAACTTTGTCGGTTGAACTCCTCCGCCAGTTCATAACCGATTTTATCCATTGACGTCTCATTGGAAAGAGCGTGTCGCGTAGATTTCCAAACTGGCCTTACATTTGTTTTAAGTCCCTTGGGCTCTGCCCCAGTGGCTTTGAAAGTTCCCATGTTATCCTTATGAAGAACATAATTGTTTACATTTTGATCAGCTGTATAATTTAATTACTGTTATTTATTTTCAATTCAATGAAACGCATTGAGTACATTTATTTACTACCTATTTGAGTTTGTACATAGACAAAAAGATGTAACCATCGATCTCTGAGATCGATGTGTGTAACGTAACCCCCAAGACGGATCGTGTTAGTATGGTTGTATCTTAAATTTATGTATTTATCGTTGTTTTGTGCCGCTATGACGGATCGTGTTAGCATGGTTGTAACTTAAATTTGTGCATTTATCGTTGTTTTGTGTAGCTATAATTTGTTTATTTGTTGTTTTTCTCTTTTAAATTCCTCCGAGGCGACGACAACGAAATATAGACAGGAGGCGTATTCGTGATAACGATCGCAGTGGCGCGTAATAGGCACAGTCAGCACCTGACCCTGGACAAACTCAACTATTAGGTTACAAATGGAAATGCGCCCTAACACTAGCCCAAAACGAGTATATACGTTCTCAATTGGCCCTCTAGCAATGACCTGTGTTGCCTGTACAGCGAGGCATTTTGAGAATGAGAAAACCGGCCCGAATGTTTTAGGTTTATCAATAACGAAGATAAACAAGGTCTGAGTTACACACCGGTAATCTTTGAGTTGACTCTTATAAACTCATTGTAAATATGACTGTTATTCGTTTTGAAATAACTCCTAATACTTTGCAATTGCTCGAATTCGAGCAACATGTACACTAGTGGTAATTAAATGTGAATAATTATCTATTTAGTACAACAGATTAGGAGAATAGCTTGTACCAGATATGAAACTGACTGGAATTTTGTGAAAGGACTTTGAACTGGACTCTTTGCTGCAGACAATCCTACTGAGGCTTTTGTAGCTTTGAATGAAATTAATTTTTTCATAATGTTATGTTGCATGAAATAAATAAATAAAGTAAAAATGTATTTGAATTTTAGGCTAGGCGCACACAAGCGATTATTTTGAGGCAATTATTTCATCGGCCGTTCTGTGCATCGGAAGCGCGCACACAGGCGATCGAGAATTGCGCCGATTTTAAAATCTGCATTTTGCTGCAGATTCGTAGGCGAGGCGATTGTCGCCCGGAAATCTCTAACGTACAGGTTGTTATCAGTCCGAGCACACGGTCGATTAAAAAATCGGCCAGTCACTTCTTGTTTTCCTCAGGAGTCAGTCAAAGTCTCAGCGTGAGTTGTGTTGTCGTTGTTTTTCTTTCCTATTTTTTCTAGCCTTTTACCATGGCAGTGGCAGAGTTCGATACTGAACTATTTATAAATGAAATAGAAAAAAGGCTGCAGATGTATAGTAAAAATTAGAAAGAATAGTCTCTGACTTACTATAGGATGAACCCAATATTCACGTTGTCTTCTTTTTTTTCTTAGACCTAATTAGAAGAGCACAAACACAGGTTGATTATACAAAGTCCATTTTTTAGGATAGCTACGCACTCGGAAACATCCATCATTACTTAACTAAAAAATCGCCACGTGTGCGCCAGGTTTATTGTCATGGAACAAGTAATAAAATCACTAAGTCAGTACATAATTTTACAAATTTTATTGAATATTAATATTACACAAGTATACATCTATAATACAAGTTGTTTAAAGACTTTTAGGATTACTTACGAACAAGTATAAACACGTACAAATTGTTTTTGTAATTGGTTGATTGGTATACTTTTGTAGTTTAATAACAAAGTGATGTTGATATGAAGGCTATTCAATACTTGAAACATACCGATTAAATATGTGCGTTCAACTTTTCTTTAAATTCAAACCGTCTAGACACAAATAATTTATGAACACAGGACATTCATGCATTTTCAGTATTTAAGATACTTACACGAGAGTTTAAGACGATTCACTAAACATTTGAAACGCATAAGACTGCTTCATAAAAAAGTAAAGTACACACATAAAAAAAAAATATTTAGCCAGTAACTTTTTTCATCACGAAATGGGGCAAAACAAGTCACAGTTCATTTAATCACATACAAAAATGTTTTAATTAATTTTTAATAAAACACTTTTTTCAGTAAAAATGCTGAAACTATGATAAAATACTTTTCAAAAATGTATAAAACTATCAAAGCACTTCTGGAAGAACACTGAAAAGGTGGGAGTTTTCTTTCAAAGCTGGAAACACAAAACACGAGGGTTCGTTTAGTTTTTTCTTTTCCGAAAGCCTCGCCCTCTGCCTCGGCCACGATAGGACTTTGGTTCTGTCACAGCCTGTACAGACTTGTGAAGGGCTTTGTAAAGAAGTTCTGCGTTCTGACTGTTGGACAGCATTTCACTTAGCTCTTCCTGAAATTTAACAAGGTTAATCATGTTGTCTAGTTGTTTATGATTCGTGAAGTATGAGTTGAAGTTATCAACATTATTGTTTAACATATGTTAACATGATTGACATAATATGTATTTATTTATATAAAAACTTGACACATAATGTTGATGCTATGACGTGTGTATGCTTTGAAAATGTTGCTCTAGTCAGCACTTATTTGATGAACATTTCGACTTAAGACGGAGGTAGGATAGCCCAATTTGTGATAAATTACTCCAAGAGCTTATGTATTGTTATTCTACTTTAAACTCTGTATGCCAATTTTCATTGTTTTATCAGAGTCCAGGACACTTTATAGATTGGGGACCAGTCACTTACTACAATTTGTAGCAAAAAAATGTTGAAAAAGTGATCCTCTCTTACTAAAGGCTTCTTATGAGTTAAAACTCAGTCAGATGATTAAAATATCACAAATTTCAATTAAAGATAGAGCTAACATCTTGATTACTTAGTAGGGTCTATCTGAATGTCTCCTTTCTCTACCAAGTTTGATGTAACATTTAACCGTGACAAACCTGCGAGAGAGTCATGAGGTGGTCCAATGACTGGCCTCTGTTCATCAGCATCGTGAGGTTCTTGGTGTTCACTCCTGGCAGTTTACTGACAAAGTCCTAAATTTAAACCATCATCAGAATGTGAAGGAGATTAGAGATATGGGACACAGATTCAACAGGGTAAGGACCTTAAGACAAAGATAACTTAAGGACGAACGTTGAATGAATGTTGTAGCTTAGTTATTAAGATTATTAAGATAGGACGATTATTTGTAAGAATAGCAGGGGTTTTGAACCATCAAAAAGCATCTCACCTTTCTCTGGATTACCAAACAAGCTTTATCCATTCAGCTAAACAGAAAGCATATAGTTGGCAACTCATTATTACTACAGCTATAACAGATCATGTGATATTCCCATTATTGTCTCATCAATAGACAGAGGCAAAATGACAAAAGCTCAAAAACCCCTCCAAAAATTGTAACCTTCTCTTTAATAAACATTAGTTTATTTTATTTTATTCAAGAAACAACCATGAACAGATGAATATTATGTAGCCTATTTTATGGGTAAATTGTCACTAAATTATAATTCCTTCTGATAAAATTAGTAACATTTAAATTGTGTCAGTAATCAGTATAAAATTGTACTTTACACTACAACTAATTGAGCATTGCTAGTTGAAAGTTGTATCTTAGAAAAGTAATTACAGTGCTGATTTCTGTAGAATATATTAACTTTTTACCAAGCCGTTTTAGTCGTTGGGGGCCGTTCTAGTTGATGTGAGCCATTGACAGATACACCAACTGTTTAATTTAAAGTAAACGGGCAGCTGATAATAAATCGTTTTAATCCAAGACCAGAAATACAATTTTGACAGATATCTCAGTGAGTGGTTTGATCTGATGACGTCTTCAGGATCATAAACACTTAAGCTAAATATAGATGGAGTATAAGTATAGCCCCTAGTCAATGTCTGCACTTGATTCTTACATGAATGGCAGTGTTGTATTTTTCTATGTGGACATCGTCTTCAAGAGTTGTACCTTCCAACCCCACAGCGGCGGCTACTGAAGCAACTGGCTCATCCTTTCCTTCCTGTTGACAAACAATACCAACCAGAGCTGATCAATCAGATTGGCAAGTCAAAACTAAGCACAACTAATTTACACTATGCCTAGATCGTTCTCAACCTTTTTTCTGTGAATCTCATTGAGTGCAAAAAACGTAGTCATAGTATTGGCAAGTTTGGATATTCAGTATGAAGCTTTCCTGAAAATTTTATAGCTTATCCGCAGCAAAACCATCCCTGTGTTTCGACAATCAATTCAGTCCGTTGGTGCTCTTTAAAGGTTTAATATAAAATTCCACATTGTCCTTATCAAGTCTTTAACATCGGGTTGGAGCTAGATCTTGATGATAGAGCTGGAATACTTTACTTCAAAAGTAATACACTTTACATTACCTTTCATACAGTCCAGTTCTAAAGTCAGTCCAGTACATTAGACATATTATCAATACCAAACTACTCTTCTAGTGTCTCTAAAACTACTGTACATCTGACAACCGACATAATTCTAGTTACTAGGTCACTTTTTCAATTCTGTGGTTATGATTTTTTACAGAAAAGGTTTTAACACTTTTTTACACTATTATCTTGTAGTGATTGAGACAAAAGGCACAATCAAAAATATAGTTATTAGTTTTCATGTACATGGAATTTAAACAGAATGAATAAATATGAATGGTCCACAAGGAAATCTCACAGACAGACCAGGAGTTCATTCAACGGCAATTTTCCGCAAAGATTTTTTGAGATTTAACATTGGTATTGATTTTTTAATCAACTTTGATTTGATGTTGGACTTCCTGATTCCACAGTTTGTCCATAACTTTATTTATCAATCACTTTTTAAAATTAAGTCTTGCAAGAAATATATTAGAGCAAAAAAATTAAAAACCTGATGGAAACGAGACAATACCTTGAGCTCGTGAAACAGCTGGGCTGTAGCGTACGGGCTGGGAGACCAGACAAGCCTCAGCCGAGGGAAATGTATCGTCAACAGCTGCAGTTTGGCTGTGATGTCACTGTTCTGTAGATCACTGCTCAGGTAGTAGCGGCCCTGGACAGGGAACGAGGTCAAAGAAGGTCAGCTGATTTATGTTCTTTAGGCTGGCACACTCCAATCAATGTGTTGGTAGGGTGTTAATAGAGAACTACATGGTTTTAACTTAAATCCACTGAAGGAACGCAATGTTTTGATATTATGTTAAATTATGTTTGGCCGTAAAAATAGGGAACAAACTGCAAACTATCATAAACAACACGTTTTGGTTAGACAGATGTTTTGTTAAACTTACTAAATTAAAAAAAAATAACCATTGAATGGCTTTGTTCAGCAAGTTTTCCACAACTGAAAAGATTGTCTTTGCCTGAGAGAACCGTTTGGTTTTCTGGATAGATGGAACTAAAACTTGATGGGCTTAAACCACTGGTTCATGACATTATTGCATGGCGGGATATGTCCTTTAAGACAGAAATCCAAACCCCAGCAAAAGTTACTAATCTAATCCCAACCTAATCTAGTACAGCATGGGTTTGATAATTCCAAATTACATGATAGGTATGCACTTGTCAACACATTCTTTAAGCCTTACCTGCTTTCAAACCACATAACTTCATCTCCAATTACTACATGGTAACTCAAACAATAATTTCACACAACTTAACTTTAACGAAGACCTACCTGCAGTGCGAAGGGTTTGTTCTGATCAAACTCTATGAGCAGTATGGGCTTGACGTAGTGTCTACACATTGCTAGAGCTTGCTGGTACAGTCTGCCGCTGTTGAGAGACCCGATCAAGTCACTGATGCTCTTTCTCTCCACACACATCTCGGGCGACAAGATATAGTCTCCTATCTGTAAATGAGTTGTCAAATGTCACTTGTACTTAGAATTTGGTTAGACTGAGGTGAAAAAAAGCAGGCTTGTCGGCAAGTATGATACGACTTGCACTATTTACCATCAACATCAAGACTAATCAATGAGCTATGAACACTTGAATATTTACGATCTTGTTCGCTCAAATCCGAAGTATAGCATGTAAAGTCCTCTGACAGAATCAACTTTTTCCACAGAGCTTTTCCTTGCCCTTGCGTAATCGAGATGGTCAATTAAATCTCTGATAGGTGGAAAAAATGCAGTCTAAAGAAAAAAACAACAGTTATACAGCCAATAAATAAATAAAACCGTATAAAGAAAACATACTTTTTGTGAAACATTTTTGGAGAAAATAAAAAACCAAACCTGCAATGTGACTGGGTCAATGTCGATGCCTCTGCGATGCAACAACGATGGTAGCTCACTTCGGAACTCCCTCATGTCTACAATGACCCGGGGGTTGGCCTTGGACTCAGTGTTGCCACCCTTACGAGTGTTGAGCTGAGGCGCAGCACTCTTGCCAACCTCACGACTCAACTCTGCACAGTTGTCACTCTTGCCTTCCTGATCTGCTACAACTACCATGGTCTGTGGAGCGATAAATAAATGGTAATACAAATTGCTCTCCAGTAGACTCTTGATAATCCAGGTTAAGATGGTTATGCATGGTTATGACATTTATGAGCGGTTGGCGAGTGTGCATAAGTTAGTTCTGTATTTCATCCTCCAATCCTTCGCAAATTGCCTTAATACTAACAAACTATCAGAGATTTGATAATGGACCTACAGCACTCCTAAACTAGTAATCTTGTAATAGATAGTGGATTGATGATGACATAAGTTATGTGTAACCTATAATATAGTTATCTGTGAATAAGCATTCAACTATGCCTATGGAATCATCCCATAGGAAACCATTAAACATAACATATAACAGAGGAGTAAGGTATAGAGGAATCTTGCTCAGGGGATCATGCGTTTTCAGATCTAGTAAATTGTGCTGGAAATATGCTTGGGACAAACAAGTTAGAATTATGTGGCTAGCACTGTGCGGAAATTTCTATTGTACAACCTTCCTCAACCGTTAGCGTTGTAGTACATGAGGGCAAGAGGGACGGTTGGCCATTTTTTAGACACCAGCAAATAGTGCTAGACACCACTTAAGTGTGCCATTGAAGGTTTTAACTGTACCTTACTTCTCTGTGAGTAAATAATTCTAGTAAGTTTGTTTAAACACATAGTAATACTTACAGATTTTTCTTTTATGAGAAAATCAAAAGCCTCCTTCTCCCTCCGTAGTGTGGTCAGATAAGCTTGTTCCTCTGCAGAGCCTCCATAGATGAGAAAATACACATGGATCTGGTGTTCACTTTCTGCACTTTGATATACCTGACAAAATGTTTAAAACTACTTTTCAACATGTACACTTCTATGTGTTAGGTTAGCAGCTTTATTGACACTACATCGTAATATGGTAGAGATTTGATGTAGGACTAAAAAAGTAGAACTACAATTGTTTTACCTTCTAGAATTTGACTACAATTGTTTTACGTTCTAGAATTTGAGAATGATTCCTTGTCTGTTTGAAAGAATGTAATATTCCCATAATCAAAAATTAAAGCTAAACTAATAGATAACCAAATGTATGGATAATTGAAAAATTTCTCAACTAAAAGGTAAAACAAATGTTGAGTGATCAAGGATGTCAAGGTTTATTGATTGATCATATTAAACTCAATAGTGAAACCACTGGTTACTAATGGGATAGATTTTAGGATTCTATTAACGAACGTGTAACAAATATATTCAGCATCTGCAGCAGTTGAAGGCCGGGAAGAAAACCCAAAAGACAGCTTTACTTGTTTTTAGATTGAACCTGGGAGATACTCACCTATGATTCTATAAAATTGTTTTAAATTCCTCGCTACCAACTTGTACGAAATACATGTGAGTTATTATTGATAAATTTAGTTAGAGTGATTCAAAGAGATACAAAATGTTTAACGCAGCCAATACACTTTTGTATTTATAGAATATAATTGTACAATTTGTGTCTAAAATTAAATAAATTTTATTTTGATCCCTATAATGCCAAGCCGATGGTGACTAACACACTGTTTATGGTTGTTGTTTCATAACATAAACAACAACCAACAACCACAACAAAGAGCCTACTATACCTCTATTTGCCGGATGGCTGTCACATCCACATCGTACATGACTATATACTTGGGCTTCATGGTCCGCAGAGTTGTAGGTAAAGACAATGGATCTCCGTCTACTTTGGTCTGTTGAATCATCACTACTGGCTCCGTGGCCGAATCCAACTGGAACAAACATATAATTCAGTATATCGAGTCAACTAACAATAGATCAACAAACTAATGAAAAAAATCAAAACAAGTGTCAGATTTTATCAGGAACGAGTTTTGCAGTATCCAAAGTGAATGAGTCATCAACATTTTCTTTACCTGATGAACTTTGTTGAGTTATCCTTAAATATAACTAGCGTACCGTCGCGCATTGCTGCAATTTTAAAGGAAGACTCTTAAGATTACATTCAATCTAATCTATTGTACATTGTGTTCATGTCAATAAAACATATTTATTACCTTATTTATATAAAAATGAAAAAAATAGTTTTGCTTTCAAACATTTATTCAAGGGCTATTTATAAACAATGGAGCTCGTTCGCTGTGCTCACTTGCCTTCAGGTTTAGCTCGTTTGCTACGCTAACTCGCCTCCAGTTAAAGTTTGTTCGCTATGCTCACTCACCTTATGGTTGCAAATTAGTTGTTGTCATAAATAAATAAAAAATAGTGCTGCACCCTGTTGGTAAACCTATTAACTTTTTAATGCTATTGAACAGCGCAGAATCAAATTGTTTAGTTGAACCAGCTGTTAAGATTCTTTAATTCCATTTAAATATGAGTACGGTACTCATAAGGTTAACATTGGACACTCCAGAGCCAATGGGGGTGAGCCCGAGAGTCCGATCAGAATAAAAACAACTTAGTTTTAAGAGCTATAACAACTCTAGAGCTAATGATGCATAATATGACATATGTTTACATTTGAAAACTCTGAGATTCGAACCCATGACCCCCAGTTTCTTGAACACCCTGTATTTTAAAAATGGTAAAAATATTTTTACGTTGTTCCTTGGGTATAAATTAGTGGGGAAAAGTTTTGTTTCATCTCTGTATGTCAAGCCGTTCGTCTGTAATCTGTTTAGGACAGCTTAGAAGATTCACCCTGTATAGACGAATAATTTGTATTAATTACAGCTGTTCATAGTAAATACATGATACACTCATGAGGATGAGAGTTTGTTTTTTAGTGTGAGTTCGTTTTCAGTTTCGATAACTGGAGTGGAGTGATCGATTACATTATCTTTAAGTTGACTCTTTTAAGTAAATGGAAATTATGACTGTTATTTGTTTTGAAATAACACCTGTAATACTTTGATATTGCTCGAATTTGAGCAATAAGTGTACTAGTACTAATCTAATAACTGATTAGAGGAAGCGAGTTAGCAGAGCACGGGTGTTCAGTTCCTGAGGTCCTTGGTTCAAATCTCGCCAATCACCAATGGAGTTAATCTAGTGATAATGCAGCAACCTCTAGGTATAGACTGAAGAACAGTAATGTGAAAAACAATCCCAACCGAGAGCCTACCGTCCTAGTACGTGAAGGTGGGACAAAAAAAAGTACTGATACATTTTCTCCAGATAACTTTCATGTCTGTGTGAAAAAGGGTAAAAAAGGGTCTGTGCTTACATGATGTAAGCAACATTTTCAAGATTGATCTAGCCGGTTAATGATCCAACAGTGATTATCTCGGTACTGGACCCGCTAAGGGGCCTTTTTAATTAAGAAAAACACACAAAACTCATAAAACAACCAAAATTGTTCATGCAATCAGTTTATACAAATATTCCATTTGTTATGTTTGTTTTTATAGTAATCTCTTTTATTGACATGTAATCACTCAAGAAAGAAAGAAACCCTAACGGACTGAAGAAAAGGAAAGACATAAGGGAAAACATAATAACCATATAATGAGAGTTGTAACATTTTTGTGGGTGAGAAATTTTGAGAGTGTTTACATTCACAGGACAAAGAAAGGTGGATCAACATCAACATTTTAATCTTGGCCAGATACAGGAAAATGCTGTAAAAACTGTAAAAAGTATCAACCAGCCTATTGAAAATAAAATTAAAAAAACACTGTTTTGGATTCAAACATGTGTTAACAAAACTCGACTTTGTTTACACCAGTATTTTTCTCTCCTTTTAATGATTCTACACCAAAATAATGTTCCAAAGAAGCATTTCACTGTTCATTCAAGGAAACACCAAGACAAAAATCACACTATAAACACTCCTAACAATAAAAGAGGTATTCAATTTTTAGCAACAATCAAACGTTTACCTGAGTGCATTCAGTGTAAGTCGTATTATTGTCGTCCGCAGCTTTCTGGGAGAGAGTAAATACATTTCCCTCGTCTTCGTCATCATCCAAGTTATCTACCTGAAACGGTTCACTAGAAGAAGTCTTCTTGCTGAGTAACCTATTGTATAGATCCTGCAGCATTGTGGGTCCTCCTTTAGTCAAATACTGGAAACATGAAAACATTTTACTTCTTGGGCAATGCCATTGACTTTTGGATATTGAAGTGTATTTAAATTTCTCAATAAAGAAGAACATAGCTGAATGAGTAATTCACTGTGAGTGTTTTAGTCTGAAAGTGTATTTTCTCCTACGTTTTCTATTATAGAGTTTTGTTCTCTATGTTCTGTGTATGGAGGAAGCGAGTTGATTCTATTGAGTTGATTCTAGTTAATTCTAGTGAGTTGATTATATAGGCTAGTTGATGAGACATAAAATATGATCAATCGAACATTTTTCTGTGGTGTTCACTGTCCAGGATAACATCACAAACGTTCGCGGTAACATCGCCTTGCTGACGTTCTTGAAATCGTATCTAAAACATTCAACATTCTCCTCACTGTTGCTAACGTTGCCAATGCTCATCTAAGTTAGCGGCAACATTTGCGAGCTTTTCCGACATTGTTAGCTAGAACAAGCTGTTGTTGAACAGCTGTTGTTTTTGTACTACAGTCCACAAAATTAAATAATTTCCAAATATTATTTTGGTATTTGTGGAAGAGGCAGACTTTCTGACAGGACAATACTGTATTAGATTACCTGTTTGAGCTGTTTGCACGTAGACACACTCTCAACCAACACCAGCACAGTGCTGGAGCCCTCAGAGTCTTTGTGTATCTCCTTCAACACTTCAGAGAGAGTTTCCCACTTCGGACTCACCTCAGGACATATTTCTGAAAGTAGAAAATCGCTACATGAACTAAGCACACACATGCCATAAAAATACCTTTTCAACAACCCACACAGGAAGCTGATAGTTTATGTACTCTTTGTAGAGTAGAAAAACGTTTATAGAGAGGATCAGTTAAGTCATCTAAAACCGGTACCGTCAGCTGGAATGTGGTAATATCATCTAGGAGAATACAGAAAAATAGTGTATTTAAGTGTATTTATTGTATGTAGGCCTATGGATCATGTTTCACTATTCCTTCATATTTTTTTCCAGCAGTGTGGCAAAAAGTATGGTATGCGACATGGCCTTTTACGTAGTATACCATTACCTCGGTTACCTAAAAAATGCTTCTGTTGTTCTTCACAATTGTTTTTCACATTACTTCAGGCTCGACCTAGGGGTTGCAGCATTATCACCTAAAATAATTAATCTTATGTCAGTAAAAAAATCAAGAATAACATCTACTCCATCAAAATACAAAATAAAATCAGAAACCTATACCCTATCTAGTAGAATATTTAATCCCATTGAATGGGTTTCTACTCTGTTATGACACAACGCACCTTGCTTGCTGTTGTACAGCCTCCTTTTGGCAGATACAAACAGTGTTTCAGCAGAGTCCAGCATGATCCAGCCAGAACAGCGCTTGGCGTAATCAGAACTGCGAAGGGTCAACAACAAAGCCTGTAGTCTCACACTATCACTCTGCGTCAATGTCCTGTACAATAGTAAGACTTATTGGGGCTAAGAAAGAGAAAAATACAATGTTAAGGAGATATAAACGACTTTGGAGTTCTTGAGTGAAGCTTGACATCTCTCCAATCGATTGTTGAACTACAGTAGATCCCTACGCATTTTAACTCCTACGATCTGAATCGCCGATTGTCTAAATCGCTTCTGCAAATAATATAAAAAATATAAAAATACAGTGATAAGAACTGTTACATAGGAGGCAGACACCATGAACAATATCATTGACTCTGACGGCCTCAGACACATAACCTTTGTCTAGCGTGATCGTGGCAAAATGTTCAACACTACGGAACAGTTTTTTGGACCATTGTCCCCTGCAGTGACAAATATCATCGTATTCAGTGATAGTTGTAAACTCTAGAATATCTCCTGTAGTCTTGAAGACATCATCACTGTATTACGCGGTCGTGAAAACATAATCAACGCCCTCAACAATTGAGGTGAAAGTGTTAATTTCAAAATCACAAAATGTTTGCACAGTTGTAAAAACCTTTTCACCTTACCTTTTACCTTTTAAATCTCTCATCATAGACTTACGTGATGACGGAGCGCAGTATTTTTAAGTCCGACAGCAGCTGTTTGGTGTTCCCACTCAACTGATGCCACACAGGGTCCAGCTGTAGTTGTAGCAACTTGTGGAACGTCTTGGACAAAGCGTTCTCTACAGATATCGTGTCTGTCTCCAGCTGTAACAGATTTGAATGATTTAGAAAAGTTCTACAGAATTTTAAGGATCTCTTGTGAGGATAGTAGGCTTACTTTAAGAGTCCAATCTGGCATAAGAAATTCAAAGCTTAAAACTATACACAAAACATTACAATAGTTCACTGTCACTGACAGAAGTTTCAACTAAAGAAGGTATGACTTTGTTTAAGGAAAGGCTCTAGGCCAGGCAAGTTGTATGTTAAAGGGGGATAGCAGCTAGCTTACCTTGGAAGAAATACAGGTAGGCCATAGATTAATTAACAGAGCTGTGTCTAAGGAATATGTCGGCCTTAGTCACTAACAAGACTACAAGATCGGGCCACTCATCCTACATTCATCTCCATCCGTACTTGGCTTAAAATACCTACTGTTTATGCTTGCCATTTCAATGAAAAGTAAAAGTAAAGTAAAGTAAAGTAGAACACACAGGAGACACATATTTCATCCCCAGGGGGAGACTTAGTCAAGTGTAGAAAAAGAGTATGAAAGGAGTATGTAGAGTAGACAAGCTATGAGTTACAGAGATGCTCAGGAATAGTGGCCTAAACTCATACCTTCCTTAGTTGAAAATTATATCAGTGACAGTGAATTGTTGAAATGTTTTGTGTTTCTTGTGCCGATTTGGACTCTTTCCATCTTTCCAATTCAGGAAAGACATGCTAATCTTAAGAAAGAATTCTGAAAACCTAGAATTTTTAGCTCAGGTTTTTGGATTTTATTTATAGACTTCTAATAATTAATAATTGTCACTGAAAGATGTGTACTTTTAAAGTCAATTCCACTCCTAATAAGTAAATATAAAGAGCGAGAGTGTATATTGATTGATATCATCATCATTGACTTACAAATTTGAAGTATACATGTCTAAATCTATATTTTTTTTTTTTTTTTTTTTTTTTTTTTAGGGTGAGGAGGGAAAATGCTTTTACACACACAGGTAGCCAGCCTGTAGTGTGAGACTCCTGAGTTTATCACAGACTACTCAATAAAAAAACCCCCTCTACTCTGTTGGACACAGACCTGGGTAGACATGTCTATATGGGCCAGCTGTTGCCATTGTTATTCAAAACATTGTTGAACTTAAGTGTGTCAATGCCGTGTCAATACGTACCACTATAACACAAATATATATAGCAATATAAGTCTAATCATGATTATTCTATAACTGACTGAAATGTTAACATGAGAACCAAATATCAATTATACTTTTGTCAACGGTTCTTAGAAGATAATTTCTTCTTGAGAATTTCCGCGCAGATCAAAATTTTTCCTCACCGATGGATTAAGACGTTTAATTTCCTTTACACAGAAATGAACAATATCCAACACTGCCGTCTGTATTGCGGACATGAGGGGGGTGAGGGGTATGTGCAGCTCTACAACCATTGCCTGTAACATAAATTACATTGATTAAAGTTATGAATTAGTCCATATTTGTGCAGTAAACACAAAATAAGTTTATCATTCATTCAAAAAGTACATCTAATAAATTACTATGATTGTTTATAATTGAATTTAATTAACGATTCTTGTCAATATTTTCATCTCTATTGGACAAAAAAATATAACGTAAGCTTTGTTTAGCTGGATTCTTTCTTAATGTGAAAATAAGAGAGGTCTTCATTTTGCACCCATTGAGCCCCAATAGTCTATACATCAGCCATCAAAAGAAACATAACCAAACTTTGACTTACTACTGTCTATGCGAGCCTTAAAATGGTCTAAAGCTATACTTACTAAGTAGCTGCAGCCTTGGAGTTAAACTTAGAACTGCTGCACTTAGGCTTTAGGTTTACTAGTATTGATAATGTGCTGTATTGGGTTGGTCAGTGAATTCTAGTATTGATAATGTGGTGTATTGGGTTGGTCAGTGAATTAAATAGTTGTCTCCCTATCTAGAAGACAGTATGCCTAGCTGATTACGGGTTTGAATCCCATCTCGGCAAGGTTTGGCGATCAACTAATGAGAAATTAACCTATTTGTGTCGGGCTCGATGGATGGGGCACCAGTAATGAAGTAATAAACAGTAAAAGTTTCGGATGGAAGTTGACGAGTTTAGTAGAATCCTTTTGAGTTCCCTGGGAATCAGACAACGCAGAGTTAATAATAGAAACAAAGGTTTATAATTTATCAAACAAATTACCTTCCGCTTTTCAAGACTAGAATTGACAGTGGCGTGAAAACGAGGCCAGAGAAACAGATTCTTCACAAATAATGACTTCATAATTCGGTCGACTTTGGCAAACCCGACAGTGAAAGCCTCTGGGGACGAGGAGAACGCCTTTATGAATCCAGTCTGTAACAGAAATGCAATCAAGTAAACAGATGAGTAATTAAGAATAATGAAGATATAAGTAACTTAGGACAAAAAGTTGTAGTCCATCCAAAAGGTTTTTAAGATAAAAATGAGTGAAATAAGGAAGATGAATTGTAATTTTGTCTTTTAGCTGAAAAAAAACTTGCTGACCTTAGTGAGAATAGAGAGCATAATTGATTTCATCCTCTACTCATCTTTTCCTGAAAATAAGTACCTTGGTCTGAGTTGAAAGTTGTATTAATCTAACCTAATCACTAATCTAGACAAAGGAATCTGGTAGTTAGTTATACCTTATGTGTTTAAAGGCTATTTAAACACAAGAAAAATAATGAGGAAGAAACAAAAAAATTATCGAAATCTCATACCAAAATTGCAAACAATTAATTCCTAATACATAATGAAGTTTTGATTTAATAAATTCATTAAAAAATGTACAATTTATTAATTACTTGTAAAAAACAACAAGCTGCTTGAGTACTTAGTTTTGCTGAGAGAAGAAATACACCAAAGGGGTTTTTGATTTGTGCAGTATCTTGTAGGCTATTAGAAAAACAGTTTACACGATTTTTTTAAGATTGGTTTGTATCCTAAACAAAAATTTGGTGATATAAATCTAAATTGATATTTTGTGCATATCTGACTGGATTTTCTTAAGATATTTGGAAGGGAACGGTCCAAATTCTTGACATATTATATTGATAATAGCCTTACTCCATCCTGAAAAACAATAACATTACTAAACAATTTTTTGTCATAAATTTGTAAATTGTAAAACACAAAATTCATGTTATTGGACTCGATGTGATAAGGCCTACCTTATTATCCTGACGGTACAGTCTAAGCGCAAACGCCTCCTGGCAAGACTCCAGTATCTTGTGTGCTCGCAGGACAACGAACCCCGTGACATGAGCTACTGGGACTCTTCCTCTCAACAGGTCCACCACCAGGATGCGAGCAGACACCATCAACACTCCCCCCTCCAGGTAAACCTTTTCTCTGCAAACATCACAACGTTGAGCCTAAGAAGATAAACAGCAACAGAACTTGCACTCATTTTCTCCAACAGTGGTTGTTTTGCACTTAGACAATTTTGAATTTAGGTTATATCTTAAAGGAATTGGCTAGCAAGGCATTTTTTGAAAAGTAATAGAGTTAGCTTGCCTTAGAAAATTACAGTCCAGAGGCTGATAAACCTTCTCTCTGAAGAATTTATACTTATATCAGTGTTATGTTTTTTGTGTTCTTCTATTGTGTATCTATTGGCTATTGGCCCCTGGGCTCTAGGCTTTTTTTCAAGTAAGCTAGCTGTACTCTATTTCTTTTGGAAAAATCCTCAGTCAACAATTTGTGCACATTCACAGTATAAAAACAAAATTTCCATTTACTTTTAGAGAATTTATAGTACCGGTAGGCCTAAGTGTCAATATATTTTTCAAGAGTGTTGTATATAATAGTGTGTGGACTCCTCAGGATTGAAATTACTCTAGATTACAGGGTTTCCCGATGCTCCCTAAAACTCAAATCACTCTAAAACTAACCCAAAAATTTGGGCGAACATTGTATTTAGACACACCTGTTTAGATCACTGGTCCCAAATCGTTCCCATGAGAAAAGTTGTTTCAGTAACGCCTACTATTGATCCAGTTCATTCGTTTAACCTTAATAAAGAGATGTCACTTTCCTAATGGTAGTCCAGTTAAACCGGCGTCATGTTAAAAAGTATTCGGATAAGAGGGTACACTGTATTTATATTTACTTTTTACTTTACTTTAAAATTTAATTACACGTACAATGCTGATCAAGAAGTTATTTACTGTGTCCTGGACTCTTCTTATAATGAGCTACCAGAACGATCCCTTCAACATTTTTATTTTTAATCAGCCACTTGGTTTTCCTTTAAAATGAAATGACATGATGGTAGTTACATCATATTGTCTGACTCGTCTCCGCACATAGGTTATGTTGTATCACCTGTCAGTATTGGTGGTTTCAGAGGTAATGACTCTCGGCAGCGGCGTGACTCCTTGCTTCTCTAACTCAGTGACAAAAAACTCCTCTTCTCTCTGGGAAGCTCCCAACACCAACACCAAGTTGCCGGGGTCGCAGTAGACTTTCATCAGGTTCATAATCACAGTCTCCATTCTCAGCCCTCTGAACAAGTCAATGTTTGAGAAAATGTTGTGGAAAGCAAATTTACATGGTTTTTTCTGTGGAATATACCTACCAAATTTTGATCAAAATTATGCGTAAGACTAATCACTGTTTAACGATGTATGGTGTCCGCGTAGCCTAATTACTTATGTTTTAGAGTTTAAGTTCAACCCAACAATAGAACTTAAATCTAGAAGGACCTCGATAACAGTCCCTCATGTGGATTTTTAAATAAGACTTATTATCAAGGGACTTCTAATTGAGGTTTGTAATAACAGTGATTGTGGGGTAATATTAAATCAATTACATTAAAAATGACACTGTTATTAAGGGTCTTGTTATTGAGGTTCATAAACAGTTAATGTTTATAGACAAATTAGGCTATTTTTGTGACATTTTTGTATTGTATATCTTTATGACACAGAACGATAATTTGTTGCCTTGTTTAAAAGTTTGACGATGTCCATTGCAGTGTGTGTATTGTAGAAAGAATAAAGAATTTGTCTATTGTCTACATATGAATTAAGACTTTTATAGTCAACTGTCAAAGTAAATTTGGAAAAAAATAAATACTTAAGGTACAGTGTTGGCCTACCAACATCAAGTGAATACAACTACGAATTATTTAAAATTCATTAATGATATGAAACTTTTTTGGTAAAATGGCTTTAGGCAGGTTGGGGATGTTGTGGTGAATGGGTTGAATAGCAGGCTTACTTTTTGAACAGTTTGAAACTTTTAAATACATAAATAAATGCATAAAAAATATAACAATTTCTGAAATACTAGTTCCTTCTTCAGTGGTAGAATCATTGTTCTTTTTTAAGCTGTTTTCGTTGTGGAGAGAGGACTCCTTTGTATATTCAACTATTTTTGTCAGTAAGGTAAGCCTGATGTTCAACAAATCCTTGAAGTAAATGTAAATTAAAAAGTAGGTATCGATGTAAAAACAATATTTCTCACAAAGCCAAATCCAAGCCATTAGGCTATTAAAGTAGGCCTACTGTCTCCCTTGTATTATGCAGACCACAGCATATTCACCACGAAAAACAGAAAGACATCACTCTTCCATAAGGTCTCAATAATTTAAGATTCTACTCTAAACACCCTTAACACTGACCGTCTGTATCAATTTTAGCTTCCAATACGCCTAATTACCTATAATTACCAACCCTAGTCCAAAAACTTTTGTGTAAAGTCTGTTGCTTCCCATTAAGTTTTTTCCACATACTTTTTCAGTTGGGTCGGATTTTATAGAGCTATTTCGACCTTTAAAACATCCTAAAAAGTAAAATAGTTCCTATTTACACAGATTTTTTAGGTTAGTTTATCTGGAAGGATAGAATGTTTTACCTGGCTGCGACGAGTAAGCCATCTTCGTGCAGAATGTCCAAAAACATTTGGTTTTCGTATTCCAACATGGTTGCACTGTCATAAAAACAAGACTTCTACCAGTATGTTAAGGAATGTCCACAAAAGCGCAGTTAGAAAACTTCCTGCCTCCTCCTCTTCTTTCTGCTCTCCCTGGATGAACACAAAACAAATCTACAGTGTAAAGAAATAACTAACACGTATTATTAAAGTAGCCTACAAAAACTACGGAGAGGCCAATCCAACATGAAATTTAAAACCTTTTTTATTCCTCCTCATACAAGAATGTCAAGCTACAATAACTATGTAAGTAAGACTAACGCTATTAATAAAAAAATCTCCAGCACTTAAAATTGAGCCAAAATACGTAATGACAAAGAAGCCTCACATTCTGACCTTAGAATCTACTATACTTCCTGCAGCAAAAAACTTGCAGTAAGTTAGGCCAATTTATTTACACTTCAGGCTTTTCCCACATAAACAGGTGGTAACCTAAAACCTTTAGGCAAAGAGGTAATCATCAATGCCTGCTTGGTGACTTATTAATGAATATCAATTAATAATGTGATCAATTCTTTAAAAGTAGGTATAAGGAATTCCTCGGCGGAAAAGTTTCATTATTACACGGAGTTGTAAAACACATGGTTTAAAACTCTGTGGTTAGTTAACATATTGAGGTGAGGTAATTAAACTATAAGCAAGACAAATTCTTATTCATTACGTTTGTGGGAACCACACTGTGTAAACAACATGACAGAACAGCTGATCACTACCCAGAGGCAGCATGATAATTTCTTTGATTTAGAATGGATCAAAAGATTGATCCTCATTTGAATGGTCTTCTATATAAGATTAGAGACATTACGATACTGGCTTGCAACCGATATTTAGTCTAAACAGAATCGAATCAAAAGTATCGATACCCGATATTATTGGATACTCAATACAGATACTCCAACATTTCTTTTGCTACTTCAATAATATTAAAAAAGCGATCCCGATATTCTGAATATTGAAAGAAAGTATTGATACCTCTCGGAAGTATCGGAACGTCCCTAGATAAGAACATTGTAATTTATGTTGTTGTAGTATTTGTCTATGTTTTGTTGTATGAATATTTTTTTCTAACTAGGCCTATATGTTAAGTCTAGATGAAGTTTTTATTTTACCGTGCAAATATAGATCAAGATTATAATTAATGGACGAGAAACCTGTTAATGCCACATATGCATTTTATCTAGGTAACGTTTAACTTAGTATTTAATAAATTATTTTATTTTACTTTTTTTAGACTATCGGAAAATTCGGGTTAAAGGTATTTTGTAAGTCAGGCTAGGCCTAAGTAATAAGTAATTTATTGTAGGCTACTGTAAGTTCAATATTTAATTGTTTACAATTAAAATAACACCTAAATGGCTTTATAACTAATTACGGTATCTTAAATCAATGGAGGTCCCTTATTTATAGTACATACAATGACAACAGGAGGGGAGGAATTTTATTAGTGTGCGTTATGGTTACCCTACCTCTTCTGTGATTTGATCACCTTCTTCTCTATCTATTTTCTGTTCCTGTCCAAAATATCCTTCTTGATCTTCCTCGTCCTCTTCAAAAACGTAAATATCCTTGCTTTGTCTATAAACTACTTCTAAGTAATACTCGCTAACTTCGTTATTCTGAATATTGAAAGAAAGTATTGATACCTCTCGGAAGTATCGGAACGTCCCTAGATAAGAACATTGTAATTTATGTTGTTGTAGTATTTGTCTATGTTTTGTTGTATGAATATTTTTTTCTAACTAGGCCTATATGTTAAGTCTAGATGAAGTTTTTATTTTACCGTGCAAATATAGATCAAGATTATAATTAATGGACGAGAAACCTGTTAATGCCACATATGCATTTTATCTAGGTAACGTTTAACTTAGTATTTAATAAATTATTTTATTTTACTTTTTTTAGACTATCGGAAAATTCGGGTTAAAGGTATTTTGTAAGTCAGGCTAGGCCTAAGTAATAAGTAATTTATTGTAGGCTACTGTAAGTTCAATATTTAATTGTTTACAATTAAAATAACACCTAAATGGCTTTATAACTAATTACGGTATCTTAAATCAATGGAGGTCCCTTATTTATAGTACATACAATGACAACAGGAGGGGAGGAATTTTATTAGTGTGCGTTATGGTTACCCTACCTCTTCTGTGATTTGATCACCTTCTTCTCTATCTATTTTCTGTTCCTGTCCAAAATATCCTTCTTGATCTTCCTCGTCCTCTTCAAAAACGTAAATATCCTTGCTTTGTCTATAAACTACTTCTAAGTAATACTCGCTAACTTCGTTATTCTGAATATTGAAAGAAAGTATTGATACCTCTCGGAAGTATCGGAACGTCCCTAGATAAGAACATTGTAATTTATGTTGTTGTAGTATTTGTCTATGTTTTGTTGTATGAATATTTTTTTCTAACTAGGCCTATATGTTAAGTCTAGATGAAGTTTTTATTTTACCGTGCAAATATAGATCAAGATTATAATTAATGGACGAGAAACCTGTTAATGCCACATATGCATTTTATCTAGGTAACGTTTAACTTAGTATTTAATAAATTATTTTATTTTACTTTTTTTAGACTATCGGAAAATTCGGGTTAAAGGTATTTTGTAAGTCAGGCTAGGCCTAAGTAATAAGTAATTTATTGTAGGCTACTGTAAGTTCAATATTTAATTGTTTACAATTAAAATAACACCTAAATGGCTTTATAACTAATTACGGTATCTTAAATCAATGGAGGTCCCTTATTTATAGTACATACAATGACAACAGGAGGGGAGGAATTTTATTAGTGTGCGTTATGGTTACCCTACCTCTTCTGTGATTTGATCACCTTCTTCTCTATCTATTTTCTGTTCCTGTCCAAAATATCCTTCTTGATCTTCCTCGTCCTCTTCAAAAACGTAAATATCCTTGCTTTGTCTATAAACTACTTCTAAGTAATACTCGCTAACTTCGTTATTCTGAATATTGAAAGAAAGTATTGATACCTCTCGGAAGTATCGGAACGTCCCTAGATAAGAACATTGTAATTTATGTTGTTGTAGTATTTGTCTATGTTTTGTTGTATGAATATTTTTTTCTAACTAGGCCTATATGTTAAGTCTAGATGAAGTTTTTATTTTACCGTGCAAATATAGATCAAGATTATAATTAATGGACGAGAAACCTGTTAATGCCACATATGCATTTTATCTAGGTAACGTTTAACTTAGTATTTAATAAATTATTTTATTTTACTTTTTTTAGACTATCGGAAAATTCGGGTTAAAGGTATTTTGTAAGTCAGGCTAGGCCTAAGTAATAAGTAATTTATTGTAGGCTACTGTAAGTTCAATATTTAATTGTTTACAATTAAAATAACACCTAAATGGCTTTATAACTAAGTACGGTATCTTAAATCAATGGAGGTCCCTTATTTATAGTACATACAATGACAACAGGAGGGGAGGAATTTTATTAGTGTGCGTTATGGTTACCCTACCTCTTCTGTGATTTGATCACCTTCTTCTCTATCTATTTTCTGTTCCTGTCCAAAATATCCTTCTTGATCTTCCTCGTCCTCTTCAAAAACGTAAATATCCTTGCTTTGTCTATAAACTACTTCTAAGTAATACTCGCTAACTTCGTACGACGGATGTCCGTAAACAGCTATACCAACTGGTCTTTTGAAGCTGAAATGCAATTCCAATTTAAGACATATTTAAATGATCCCTGAGAGGATAAATATGTTTTGCAAGGAAGAGACAAATAAAAGAAATGTTGCATAACGTTTAGAAGTATTTCTGCACAAGAAAGTCAATTTAAACCAAATCCAAGCAGCTACATGAATTCTATTCACTTTATTTTAGTATTGCAGTCTACAAAACAATATAAGTTATATGGTACCAGTAAGGAAAAAGGAAAAGTAAATAATTAGCCTACAGTAACTGGACAAGTATACCTTGTTGTTTCTTGACACTTAAAACCCCTTTTATTTAACGTTAAGGCTAAAATAGATTTATGTTTAGTGTTTATTAGCCTATAGCCTACAAAGATTTATAGAACAAGAGAAAAAATCTGAAGAAAAACTTTTTTATACAAAATTAGTTTTTTTAAACTTCAGTGGGGGACGGACCGGTTCAATTCTACAAAACTCTATCCTAATGGGTTTGGGTCGCTTTTCCTTTAAATAGCGATAAAAAAACTAGGTACTTTATTGATATTATCCGAAAGCCACCCTTATACAGCGCGCTGCGGCGGTTACGTTAGGATGCGTTATCATAATATGTTTGTAGGACTTTCCTCGTTTTGTTATGAATTGAACGATACCAGATGAGTCATACTTTCACACGCCAAATCCCTCCAAGTAGGCCAAGGCCTGGTTTTTGACGGAGCGTGCGCATCACCTGTCACCACCTTTATCTGAGAAATTTTACGGGCGAAAGTATGACTCATCTGGTATTGTTCAATTCATAACAAAACGAGGAAAGTCCTACAATCATATTTATGATAACCCAACCTAACATAAACACCCTCGCACGCTGTATACCTACTTGGCGGAGTATAGCGGCGGCGGCGCATTCAACTCAACCCTCGCCGACATCGCTGTCTTCTGGGAAGCAGAACTCAAAGGCCGCTAATCGTAATCATGTCAAAATTGGACAGTAAGTCAATTTAAGTATGTTCTTTCTAAATGTTTTTTTCTTTAAATTATTTTTGGTTCCCGGCAAAAAAATCTCTCTTAAATTAGTTGCATCCAAATAATACCAAAAACTCTTGGAAAAAGGGCTTAACAAAATTCCAGGTTGACTTACTTAAAATATGCCACTGGCGTAGGAAAAATATCTTTTGCAGATTAATAAACAAAATAACTCTTGGGTATGGATGTATTAACTTATGTAAGTAAACACAAAATAAAACTAACCTTTTTGGTATGTGAACAACATCCAGCCCACAAGTGGAAGATTGTAAACAGTAATTATCTGGTTCAAACGATGGTTTATTCACAAATTGGGACACATAGAGATCTGCATCACCAAAGCTGAAAATAGAAAATATTTGATAAAACTGTTCTTTCATAGTAGGCTTAGGCCCTAATTAATAGATTTATTTTTAGTGTATTGTGTTTAACAGCAGAAAAACATCACAGCTATTTCTAAAATGTTCCAAAGTTTACTTCTTACCTTGAATACAAATATAATGTGATAGGGCCTTTGTACATCAAGCTGTAATACGTGTAGTTCCCACCAACCACTTCTCCGCTGACGGAATGTAGTACATGGGCGTTTAGTTGCTCGATCGATAATACCTTTAACACCATATAGAAAACATTTAAGTTTAGTCTTTTGATGGTATTTAGGCTAGTGTAGTCTTATGTGGATGCTAAAATATGTTGCTATTCAAATCAATGCTATCTTTTTGGAAAAATACAAACATAGGTAACTGCTGTCAGGTTCAGTTCCGCAGAGAACCAATGATATCTAATCGGATAAATAACGATGAATATCGATGTTATTTAGGGTAACCGGTATCCGATTCAGTATATCACAGTTCAGTTACAAATAAAGTTAAGTATATTCAGTTACAAAATATTGTTTATTTATCCCCCCAAATTTAAGCATAAAATTGATTTATGATTTTGTAGACGTTTTTATTCATTGGCCTATCTAATAAATTAAGTATCAATATCTGACCAAAAACAAATTATATTATGACCTAATGAAAAGTACAAAGTAGGCTA